>NC_077229.1:523897272-524497272 GCF_027887165.1 Monodelphis domestica | reverse complement strand
CATAGCTAGGATATGCCAAAGGTCATATTTGAATCCAGGACCTCCCATCATCAGGCCTGGCTCTCTAGCCACCGAGCCATCTAGCTGCCCCAAGGCCTCAAAGTGCTAAGAGTGCAGTGGCAGAATGAGGCAAGACCCTCAAGATTCATAGGCTCTATTGGAGGTCAGGTGACAATGACAGGGATCTGTAGGAAATGGAAGTAGGACTGAGAAGAAGCTTATGCAATGGCACCCTAGATGGTAAGGTTTGGGAGTGCTCCAAGAGAACCAAGAAAATAAGCAGATAGGTAGGAATAAAAGGAGAAAGTATTGTTATAAAAACCCAGAGAGGAGAGAATCCCAGAGAAAGTGGTGAACAATATCAAATGTAATCATAGCAGCACTATTATCTATACACATATCAGAACATCTAATTTTTTTTTGTCTTAGATACTACTTATTACTCATTCTTCTAACTCAGTCTTTTTGGCCCCCAGTTCCCTGTAGCATAAAAATATCTTTCTATCTCCATCTATCTATCTATCATCTATCTATCTATCTATCTATCTATCTATCTATCTATCTATCTTTCTATCTTTCTATCATCTATCTATCTATCTATCCATCCATCTATCTATCTATCTATCTATCTATTAAATAAAATTGAGTCCCTGTTCATTATCCTAATCATGCCTCCTTGTACTCTCCAAAGCTCTATCCTAGGTCTACTTGTCCTCTCTCTCAACATAATCTCATCCAATTCCATAAATTTTATTATTGCCCACATATAGATATAGTTTTTTTCCTAAACTCTAATTACCATATTAAACCATATTAACCATATTAACAACTACCTACTGTACATTTCACCTTAAGATGTCATTGAAACATCACAAATTCAATGTGTCCAAAATAGAAATCCTTATTTTTTCCTGAAATTCCACCTTTTATTCTCTAAACTTTCCAATTTCTATAAAATACACATTCTTCCAATCTCCCAGCTTTGTATCCTCAATATAATCCTCAACTTTTTAGTTTCTTAACCCCATATATTCAAATAGTAGCCAAAAAATTGCTATTTTATTCTCAACAGTACCTTCCATGTTAGATTCTTTCTTTCTAAATAAAATAGCCACCACCTTAATTCAGGTCTTCATCACTTCTCACCCAAGCTACTATAATGGCCTTTTAATCAGTTTTCATGTTGCAAGTGTATCTTTACGACATCCGGGTAAACATGGCTGAGGCTTAGATGTAGGAATCTACCTCTCCTCATCAACTACTGATATAGACTACCACAAAAGTCCAAAAAACAATGAATTCATATGAACAAAGGGACTCCACACTAGGGTGCAGCATTGAAGGTACCTGGGATTTGGGCATTTCCACACTATAAGGGGGTGAAATAGCTTCTAGCAAAACACAAGCTGATCAACCCTCCACCACCCCACCTATGGAGCCAGGGTGCTAGACTCAGAGCCAGTGTGCGCTAGAATCAGTGAGTGAATGAGGGGCACCCCTAGGTCATTGGCACCTGACTAAGAACATCAAAGACTTACCCCTGAGAGCAGATAGACTTGAGACCCCAACAGGCAAAAGAGAGTAGACCTTGGGTGAAGAGATAGCTCAGAGAAGGGTTGCAAACAGTAGAAGCTCCAGAGACTAGATAGGTGGCCTCAGGCAAAAACCTCATTCCTTAACTCCATACACAGAAAGCCTGACCTTTTCATTTAGACTTATGACTGGAAAGGGAAGGAAAAACCAGCATAGTGATGGCAAAAAAATGCCCAGGAAAAACAACTTTCCCACACCAAGAAGAACAAGAAGAAAGATTTGACCCTGGATAATTTTTATGGAGGAAAAACCCAGACTATAGAGTAAGTAGCAGAAGAAGATGAATAAATAAATGCATCCAAAACTTCCCCCCAAAATGGAAATTGGGCACAAGCTCTTGAAGAATTTAAATTGGAACTTATGAAAAAGATGGAAGAGTTTTGGCAAGAAAAGTAGGAAATACTTCAAAAAGAAAATAACAGTTTAAAAGACAGGAACTCCCAATTGGAGAAAGAAGTCCAGAAATCAAATGAAATTATAAATAAATTAGAGACCAAAATTAAACAGCTGGAAGCCATGAAAAGCAGTACAGAATAAACCAAAAAGGAAAATCAAAAGATTATAGCAGAAAGCAGTCTTTAAAAACCAGAATCAGACAATTAGAATCAATTGTCTCACAAAACAGCAAGAATTAATAAAGCAAAGTCAAAAGATTGGAAAAAATAGAAAGAAACATGAAATATCTCACTGAGAAGATGACTGACCAAGAAACCAGGTATAGAAGAGACAATTTGAGAATTGTTTGTCTACATGAAAATCCAGAAATAAACAGAAACCTTAACATCATACTTCAAGAAATTATCCAAGAAAACTACTCTGATGTTCTTGAACAAGAGGACAAAGTAGACATTGAAAGAATTCATAGAACACCCTCTACAGGAATGTAATTGACAAATTTAAGAGCTTCCAAGCTAAGGAAAAATTTTTACAAAAAGTCAAGAGTATCTTTATACTAGTTTACCCTCCAGAGATGTAGCTGTTAAAATATTTAATGAAATGCAGCTCTGATTATGTCTCTGTCCTATTCAATAAATGCCAGTGGCTCTCAGTTGCCTCTAATATAAAAATGTAAACTCTTTTGTTTAGCTTTTGAAGTTATTCATAACCTAAGCCCCAGCCAATCTTAATAGTTACCCTACATTGATCCCTTTTCCAGATTATATGTTGTAGCAAAACTAGACTTTCTCTATTCCTAATAAAGTGCACTTCTCCAATCACATGCCTCTCACTGACCAGTCCTTATTTCTAAATAGAACTCCCTTCTCTTCTCATAGAATTCATTTGTGTTCATCAGGATGTAGATGAAGACTCATCTCTTCAAAATACCCCCAATAAATACCCTGAAAAGCATTTTTGGAGAGGAAGAAGAATATTTTCAACCTCAGAGCATTACACAGTTTCATGAAGATACACCCACATGTTTAGCATGCCCAGATATATTTTAGAAACTTAATAAATAATCAATAAATGAATAATAATACAATGAAATCAATAATTATGTTAATGAATGTCTATAAAACATTTAAATTAGTGGGTGGAATCAAAGTTCTTTTTAGGGCAATATCCACTTCAAATTTTGTTAATATTTTTTTTTCTCACTTAGATTTAGATTTTCTCCTAGTTACAAAATTACTTTTTAGCTTATCTAAGATCTGGATCCCAAATGTTAAGTAATACATTTTTTTTTTCAGAGGTTTTGAAGGAATAACTTAGAGTGTCATATTTAAATCAGTTCTCCTGTTCATTTCATGGTTAATGCATTTTGCCTGGAGGTTTATATCTCTCAAAGTCTAGTGAGACCACATATTTCTAAAGTGCCCTGGAAAATAGGCATAATTTTTATGGTATGGAGATGGTCAATTCTTCTGTACAGAAATGACAGACAAATGAGGTTATAAAGAATGGCATAACTTCAGCACTCTAGATTTTATTTATATGAGCTTAATATGACTAATTATGAAATTTAAAAAATCCATTTCCATTTATCCATATCTCTGTTATATAAAATTAGGACATTGTTATCTGGTGGATAGAAGGCAAACTTTGGTGTCTGGAAGATATCATCAAAAGTGACTGTGAGCAAGTCAATTAACCTTCCAATGCCCCAGGCAACTCTCTAAGATTATAAATTATAAAGTTGCTGATCTGCATGGGATAAATTCCTCATTGGACATTCTCAGTATTGATGAAATTGTAGGTTAAGACCTTCTCCCTTTACCCAAACTGGCTGAAATGGTGACTTTTTGAATATTTCTTTCCAATATACTCTATTTTATGCATTCAACAAAAATAATCTCACAAATTATAAAATAAAAATTGGTTATGGTTAATGATCAGAATAATCATGCTAAATAAAAGACCTGACTTTCATTTAGCATAATTATTCTGATTAAAAATTAGGTATAAAGATAAATGGTATTTATAGAAGATTTTATTTAAAAAAAGATAAAGTGAACAAATAGTTTACTTTCAGCTTTACTGTTTCTAATTCTCTGAACTTTATCAGCAGAACCATCAATACATATTCAACTAGGTAGTCACCATCTTGAATATATGAGGTGAGTTGAATCCCTGTTGAGAGTCTCTAAGTTACATCCTGAGGAGTGATCTGCAATTGAATTAGTGATGCTCAAAGGTTCCTTTATAGGCCACAATTTCACAGGGTCTTTACTATTGGAGCCTTCTGATGTCCAGACATATGAGCTTATCTACATTTAATAAAAAAAGTTTTTAAATTTTTTTTTTCATTTTAATTTGTCTGGGGTTAATTATGTATGTGTCTCTACCATAATGTGAATCTCTCTGACCTGGTACTCCAATGAATGGAATGAGGGACCATGCCTAGACTACATAATATACTTAATCCTACATCTTTAGGAGGTAAGCGATATTGTGTCAGATGATTTGGATTCAGTCCATCACTGTGTACATCACTTAACCTTCTTCCCCTTCCAAGCCTGATTTCCTTAGCTTTTAATTGAATATAATAAAATTATGTTGTACTATCTACCTCATAGGGCTATTATTTGGGAAACACTTTGTCCACATTAAACAAAAATAAATTTAATATTTTAGTCTCAGTATATATGTTTGCTCCAAAATTTTTTCACTTTAAGAAAACTTGCTAACTAAAGATCAAGATGGATGGGAACCTAAAACACTGGCAATCAGAAACACCACTAGATTTTCTTGTATTGAAAATAGTTGTTAGCATTGAAGCCTTATCTATCATAATTGTCAATAACTTAAATGAGTTGATGTAGAACACTTCGTTGAACAAAAGCATTCAAGGCTGCATTTTTGTTCTAGTAGATTAAAATTTTTATAAATATCAACTAATTATGTAACAAGATCTCCTATTCTCTATGCCAGAGAGACTTTGTTAAAAAAGATGTCTGCTATGGGAGGGCAGAACAGAGAATGTGAATATCTGTAGATAGTGCAAGTCACAAGCATATTCACTGCCAGTTTAATCCCTGCATGCATGCAAGAACTACTGAGAAGTATTTGTGATCTAAAAGTCATCCTGGATGGCAGAGGCTTTATTTCTCATTGATTATCTTCTTTTCTTAGCAGTTTGCTTCCTGTTACTGAGTTGTCTATTTTATCCATCTCAGGAATGCACACTATCTGCTGCCCTTCCATTCCTATGTGCAGGCTGAGCACACCCATATGCAGGCACACAACACACAGACACATTATTGTCTGGAGTTGTGCCTCCAAACATCAGTCCTGAAATCAGGAGACTCAGGGAGTAAATCCTTTAAGATCCAGAGAATGACGAGATTACTTCAGGTTGGTTTAATCAAGAACAATTCTGGAGGCTGAGAGGGGGAACTTGAGGTCAGGGGAGAGTGGGAGGATGAGTTTGACTCCGGATCAGAGGACCTACAGAAGAGGAATGGAAGATCAGGGAAACAGAATCATTTAAGAACATCATGAAAGGCTAGCTAAGGAATGTAGATTTCATCTTGCATGCTAAGATCCTTCATCTTTTCTTTTCTTTTTTTTAAACCCCTCATCTTCCATCTTAGAATCCATATTGGGTATGGGTTCAAAGGCAGAAGAGTGGTCAGGGCTAGGCAATGGGCGTTAAGTGACTTGTCCAGGGTCACACAGCCAGGAAGTATCTGATATCAGATCCAAACCCAAGACCTCCCATCTGCAGGTCTGACTCTCAATCCCTTGCTCTGTCCTTTGCTCTTTCTTGAAGAGAAGCTACTCTTGGACTCCCCAAACAATGTAGTACATTCCTAGCCTAGTGATGGCAAACCTTTTAGAACCTTTTAGCAATGGCATGCCTTCCCTGGCCCTCCCCAGAGGACATGCCATGCCCCACCCCCGAGTGTGCCCCCCAAACCTGCGTTCAGAGGTGGAGGCCAGGCAGCCAACCTGCTGGAGCCCAGGAGAAAGCTGCCTCCTGCTGCCATGGGGACCTGCTGCTCCATCCAGTCATGCCAGGGCCCAGCCAAGGGTCTGCTGCTGGCTTTGCTCAGCCAGAGAAGGTTAGTAGGCTCGGGAAGGGGTGGGCAGGTGGAGGAAGGCAGCTTCTAATTGTGACACAGAGCGTAGGTCCTTGTTGAGTCCAATGCTAATGCAGCCCAACATGGTCTCAGCTTGGCTCTGTCACAGAGGTGCCACCGTGGTGCCGTTTAGGCTGCTTATATTTGGATAACAAGGGTGCAACCCTGATTGGATCACAGTGCTGAGAGTGGGGTTGCCTACTGGGCTGTGACCTATGTTGTGGTGGGAGCAAGGAGCAGAAGGAGGGCAGTGAATCTTTGGGGGGGGGGTAGAGTCACCCCCAGCCTGGTGGATGGCTGGAAAGGAAGGAAGTGGAGATCTTTTGGGGGTGGGACCAGGACCCCTGCTACCTGGAGTCCCAGACAGGGGAGGGGGACAAGGAGGGGCTTGGCCTGAGCACTCAGCACAGAGGGGTGGGGAAACATGGTAGAGAGAGGGCAAAGGGAGCAGCTCAGCTCATGTACCTCTACCTTTCTGGTAACTAACTCTGCTGGGGATAGCCATTGCCCCTCTGCATGCCGTCTTTGGTACACATGTCATAGGTTCACCACCACAGTCCTAACCCATTAAATCAATGAATTCATGTTCACTTGCTTGCCATTCTTCAATCCTACAGGGGAAAGAACTTTTAATTAAAAAAAAGGAAAAGTCTTATCATGAAAGCTCTCATTTCTGCCTAATTCTATTGCAGATAATGAAACCCTATAAAACAAGGTTAGGTGGAAATAGATGGAAATATCAGGTAAGGCAACCTCTGTGTAGTGTAGGCTCATGAGTCCATGGAAACTGTTATGGTCAGACAAATCCATCTGAGGTAGTGAAGGGTTGTGATACATTTTTCACAGCAGAGTTGTGATTAAGGAACTTTGATGAAGACATTTTTTCAGTGCTAGGGGGAAAAAACTCCCACTAAAAAAAAAAAACACGAAAAACCACAACACCTCCCTGAACTAATGTATTTCTCTAAAATAAGTAAAAATAACAGTAACCAACACTAAATAACTAATACTAACAAGAAAAAAATTAAATTCTAGGAATTTATATAATTTTCAGCTTTGAAAAGATCACAAATCTTATTTAAATAATTTTAAAATGCATCTTATAAAAGACAAACAAGAAAGTCAGAAGAATATTGTGGATTTGTTTAAGAATCTCTTTGTTATAATTCTTCATTAACCAATTAAAAATGTAAACATATAGTCTATGTAATCAACTTTAACCAATTAAATAGAAATCAATAGTCTACCTAGCAAAGCCACCTTGGGAAATACTAATCTTCCAAGCAACTTTAGTCAGCTTTGCTAATAAAAATAACATACCACTAATACCAAGAAATTTCTTCAAAGGATGCATATGTGGGATTTTACAAAATAGCGAACTTTAATTACTCTACTATAAAATGTGGAGGCTTTCCAGTGCTTTAAGGAAGGAATTTACATAAAACCTGTTCTCTGACCCACAGAATTCATGACCTTCTTTTGCTTGCACAACACTATTTAATCCCAGAGAGGCAGAGACTCTTAATTAAAAACAAAGATGGATATGCTTTGGTGTAAAAGTTGTTTTCGTTTCTGTGTGAGGAGACTATGGAGGGAGATTTCCTGTATGGAAGGGCCAGGTGGAGGCTTGGAGGTCACCTCTGCGTAGCAGCATGTGTCTCACAGATCAATGAGAAGCCCGTGTTGCTGTCTTCCTCAGTGACCAGATGGGCCAAGGACTGTAGAATATCCCATCCCCATTATTCTGTGGATCCGACTGTGCTATCGATTCTAAGAAAACAGACAAGAAGGAAAGAGACAAGGGGGGCTTGGAAGAGTGTAATTGAGTAGATTTGATCAATTTCCGTGGGTGTGAGAGTGGGATCCTGATGGGGTCTAGACTTCACTTGTTGGGAAACCTTTCCTGGCTCCCTAGAGGCACCTGCACCTGGGAAGGGAGGACATCAAGAGGCATGGGGCAGCCTTGCGAGCAACTCTCAGTGAAGCCTTTCTGTTCTACAGGGAGGCGAGAAACGTTGAAATAAAGGTTGGCTTTTACAAGGTCCATCTTAGGTGGAGTATGTCCACTGGGACGCCTCTTCTGTCTTAAGCCTTCCTTGTTCTCACTGCTCCTAACCGGTCATTTGTCTACACAATAAAGCAGCCATTCTGCTAGCCATCAAATCAGTGGTGGGAGAAAAGAAGGCAGATGACCCGAGTGTAGGGAAACGTCTCCACTGTGCATGAATAGGCACAGTAACATTTATACGCCGATCAAACAAATGGTGCTACAGTAATTGGACTGTGTAAGGATGACTTAAAAATCACGTGTTTAATCATGTGGAAAGTTTTTGAATGAGAATATTAATTACGTCTCAAAGGTAAACATCAAACATTTTCTGCAGATTGTGGTTCTTTATTAGAGCTGAAGATGTCACAGTCATTTGACTATACAGTGCTTGGGGCTCCTTTGTTTGGTCACATTTCATCTGCTGAGCCGCTTCATGAACATGGAACTGGTTGGTAAATGAATAGTAATGAGGATAACAGAAGAGATTGCTATCAGAAATTTTACTAAAACTTTTATAAATGGAAGCTAAGGAAGCCCCAGGAATGGACAGCAGTACCTGCCTGATAGGACAAAAGCATGAGTAGCATGTTTAGAAGTTCCAAGAAGTTGTTTTTTCTTTTCTTTTTTTTTTTTCAATTAATTTCTCAGACTTTTGGACCTTCCATGCCCAGCTGGGTGCTGGAACCTTCTCTTCCTGATCTCATACACCTTCCAAATTCCCTAGGGTCATTGTAGTTTAGATCTCTGAGGCTTAGGGAGCCAATAATCCTCAGGTTGAAGCTATACACTCTATCTTCAAAAATCCATGCTTTGCTTGAATAGAGAATGTTTACTTTTAATATTATCGCTTGTTGCTTTTCTTTTTGATTTTCCTTCACTTCTGTGGATTTTAATTCCCAATCTATTGTTCACTCTTTTGTTTCTTTGGTGAGACTTGCAACTGTAGATTCATGTTTTTTCTAATCTATCAATTATTTCTGATGAGTTGGATATGCATTTTGCTCTCAGATTTTCTTTTTTTTTTCACTCAAAAACAGCACATTTTGGTTCCATAATCTCCTTCATTTGCATAGATGCATCTGACTCATCAAGTGTTAAGTCATTTTCCTTTGTGTTTTTAGTATATATTCATAGAGACCTAAATCATTTTTTACTAGATTTCATGACCACATTTCCTGGTTCTGTTAATGTTTTATTTTGCTTTTTTCCTATTGATATATTTTAATCTTTGAGTTTCTTTCCTCACCTTTTAATTTCAGTCTTCCTCTACTACATAATTTTTCCTTATTGCACACTTTCTGATTCCTTCTGAAATTCTGAAGATGGTTTCCCTGCGGGGCTAGATCTTAAACCATCACAACACAAGGCAATTCACAGTTAGCCACCCTAAGTCTCTCCAACAAGTGATTTTTGGGAAAACAGAATTGAGTTGAGTTGGGTACCAGACTCTTTTCCCTCTGACCCCCTATCTTATGTTATTTCCTCAGTTCTATAGCCTGGTAGCAGAATGCTACTGACTGTAATGATAAAGACATTCAATTTTATCATTGCAGTTCGGAATCCCAATAATTCTTTTACTTTCAAGTTTATTAAATTTTTCTTTGATTTTTAGAATTTCCAATTTTGTCTTTATAATTGGAGATTTTAAATTTGTTCTTTTTCCTAGTTTTGTTTCTTTAGTTGCATTCCCAATTCATTGATCTTGACACCCCCCACCCTTGCCCTATTTTATTGCTCTAAACATTCAGAGATATAAATTTTTTCCTGAATACTAGTATAGCTCTATCCCAAAATTTGAAATGTTGTCCTTTTTAGTTAAATTAGTAATTTTTTCTATTATTTTTTCTTTGACCCACCAGTTTTGAAGAATTGGATTATTTTGCTTTCAATTAATTTTAATTGGCCTTTCCAGGAGCTCTTCTTTATTAAAATTTTTATTGCAGTATGATCTGAAAATGTTGAATTTATTATTTCTGCTTTTCAGCATTTGATTGTGAAGTTTTTATGCCCTAATGCATACATAATCAATTTTTATATATGTACCATGTGCTACTGAAAAGAAGGAATATTCCTTTTTATCCCTATTCAATGTTCTCCAGAAATCTATTAAATCTAACTTTTCTAAAATTTCATTCACTTTGTTTAGTTCTTTCTTATTTATTTTTGGTTAGATTTAACTATTTCTGATAGGGGAAAGTTGAGGTCCCCCACGAATAGAGTTTCACTGTCCATTTCCTCCTTAAGCTTCTATAGTTTCTCCTTTAAAAATCTGGATGCTATACCATTTGATGCATATATGTTTAGTATTTATATTTCTTCATTGCCTATACTGCCTTTTATCAAGATATAATTACCTCCCTTATCTCTTTTAAGCAGATCTATATTTCTTTTAGATTTGTTTGAGAACATGATTGCTACCTCTATTTTTTTGTCTCATTGAAGGCCAGTAGATTCTTCTCCTGCCTCTTCCCTTTATTCTGGGTGTATCTACCTGCCTCAAATGTTTCTTTTAAACAACATATGTTAGGATTCTGGTCTTTAATCCACTTTGTTATCTGCTTCTATTTTATGGTTGAGTTCAACCCATTTGCTTACAGTTATGATTACTATCTGTGTATTCCCCTCCATCTTGATTTCCTCCTTTAATCCTGCCCTTTCTCTTTTTTACTAATCACCCCCACTATTTTAATGGCCCCCAATTAATCCCTCACTTATATTATTCCCCTCCCAGCCACCCCCTTTATGATTCCCTTCCTACTTCTCTGTAGTGTAAGATAGATTTCTATACCCAATGAATCCTCATTATCCCCTCCACTGTGATAGTAATTCCACCCCCTGTGCCTCTTTATGTCATCTAATTTACCCCATTTTACTTCTTTCTTTCCATTTCCTTTAGTATAATCCTCTTTTTCACCTCTATTTTTTCATATCATCTTAAAAAGCTTACTATCAGACTCATCTATGTATACTTCTAACTACTATGATAATTATGTCAATTTTTTTAAGATTTAAAGATATCATCTTTGCATATAGGAATAGAAACAATTCGATCTTATTTTAGCCCTTAATTTTTTTTTCTCTTTCTTATTTGCCTTTGTATGCTTCTCTCCAGTTTTTCCAGTTGGACATCAACTTTTCCATTTAAATCTGATCTATTTTTCATGAATGCTTGGAAATCTATTTTATGAAATGATCATATTTCCCCCTGAAAGAATATAATCCGTTTTAATGAATAAATGATTCTCAGTTGTAAACCAGTTCCCTTACTTTCTAGAATATCACATTCCAAATCTTCTAGTCCTTCAATGTGGTAGCTGCAAGATCCTGTGTAGTCTTGTCTGGGGCTTCATGATATTTGAATTTATTTTTTTCTAATTACTTGTAGTACTTTCTCCTTGGTATGGGAGATCTTGAACTTCATTATAACCTTCCCAGAATTTGTCATTTAGGGACTTATTGTAGGAAGTAATCTGTGGATTCTTTCAATTTGTATTGTACTCTCTTATTCAAGAATATTAAGGCAGTTCTTGGATAATTTCTTGTAATGTGATATCTAGCCCCTTAGCTCCTCTCTCTCCCTTCCTCCCTCCCTCCCTCTCTCTCTCTCTCTTTATCATGACTTAAAGGTTATCCAATAATTCTTAAATTGTCTATCTTGGATCTATTTTCCAGGTCAGTTTTTCTTTTAAAGAGACATTTCACATTTTCTCATATTTCTTCATTCTTTTGATTTTCTTTTATTCTTGCTTGATGTCTCATAAGGTCATTATATTCTATAGAATACATGGAGCATTTGGATATTAATTTTAATCTTACAAAGTCTTCTTGTCTCAGGGCAGTTTTCTTTCAAAATTTCTTATATTATGATATCCAATATTTTTTCTTTGATCATGGCTCTCAGGTAGTCCCATGATTCTTAAATATTCTCTTAGATAGTTTTCTGAATTAGTTTATTACTTGTTTTAATTTTTTTAATGAGACATTTAATGTTTTCTTGTTTTTTTTCTGTTCTTTTGATTTTGTTATACTATGTTTTTTTGATGAATCATGATATCATTAGAGTCTAGTTGCCCAATTTAAATTTTTTTGAAAATGTTACTTTTATTAGTCAATTTAGAATATTTTTCCTTGGTTACAAAGTCATGTTCTTTCCCTCTCCTCCCCCTTAAAGGATTCTGTAAGTAGACTATCATATCATCTGCAAAGGGTGATAGCTTGGTCTCCTCATTGCCTATTTTAGTACCTTAAATTTCTTTTTCTTCTGTAACTGCTACTGCTAGTGTTTCTAGTACTATGTTAAATAATAGGGGTGATAATGGGCATCCTTTTATCACTCCTGATCTTAGTGGAAAGGCTTCTAGTTTGTCCCCATTGCAGATGATGTTTGCTGATGGTTTTAGATATATATTATTTATTATTTTTGGGAAAAACCCTTCTATTTCTATGCTTGCTAGCATTTTCAATAGGAATGAGTGTTGTCTTTTGTCAAAGGCTTTTTTTACATCTATTGAGATAATCATGTGATTTTTGTTGCTTTGCTTGTTGATATGATTAATTATGTGGATGTTTTTCCTAATATTGAACCATCCTTGCATTCCTGGTAAAAATCTCACCTGAACATAATGAATAACCTTCATGATCACTTGCTGGAGTCTTTTTGCTAGTATTCTATTTAAGATTTTTGCATCTATGTTCATTAATGAGATTGGTCTATAGTTTTCTTTCTCTGTTTTTGATCTGCCTGTCTTTGGAATCATTACCATATTTGTATCATAAAAGTAATTTGGTAGAACTCCTTTGCTTATTATGTCAAGTAGTTTGTAGAGTATTAAGATTAGTTGTTTTTTGAAAATTTGACAGAATTCACTTTTGAATCCATCAGGCCCTGGAGATTTTTTCTTAGGGAGTTCTTTGATGGCTTGTTCAATTTCTTTTTCTGATACAAGATTATTTAAGTATTCTATTTCTTCTTCTGTTAATCTAGGCAATTTATATTCTCGTAAATATTCATCCATATCACCTAGATTGCCATATTTGTTTCCATATAATTAGGCAAAATAGTTTTTAATGATTACCTAAATTTCCTCTTCATTAGAGGTGAGATCTCCCTTTTGATCTTTGATACTATTAATTTGGTTTTCTTCTTTCCTTTTTTTATTAGATTGACCAGTACTTTATCTATTATATTTGTTTTTTTAATTAGATTGACCAGTACTTTATCTATTATATTTGTTTTTTCAAAGTACCAGCATCTAGTTTTATTTATTCATTTAATTGATATTTTAGTTTCAATTTTATTAATTTCTCCTTTAATTTTTAGAATCTCTAATTTAGTTTTCATTTGGTAATTTTTAATTTGTTCGATTTCAAGTTTTTCAATTTACATGTCCAATTTGTTGATCTCTGCCCTCCATAATTTGTTAATGTTTGAACTCAAGGATATAAATTTTCCCCTGAGTACTACTTTGGTGGTATCCCAAAGATTTTGAAAGGATCTCTCATCATTGTCATTTTCTTCAATGAAATTATTAATTGTTACTATGATTTATTCTTTAACTTATTTTGGAAAACCATATTATTTAATTTCCAAATAAATTTTGATTTGGCTCTGCATGTACCTTTAGTAATTATTATTTTTATTGCATTATGATCTGGAAAGGTTGCATTGATTATTATTTTTTTCTTTTTTGCACTTGTTTGCCATGTTTTTATGCCCCCAACCATTGTTAAGGGTAAAATTTTAGGGTGGAGACTAAATATAATTTTAGTGGTCACCAGATATTTAAATTCTAAATCATAATGTAATATTCAAGTCAGAATGTAATTTTATGGTTTATTTAGAATAGAAGGAAGAAATGAAGAATGAGTGTGAGAGAGAGAAAGGCAAAGTTCTACTCCAGCCTGACCTGAGCCAGGGGGAGTTCAGAGACCTCAGCCAAGGGACCTTCTCAGAAGATTAAATCTAGCTCAGCTTCCAGCCAGGAGGTTTGCTCCAAAATGAGGCTAGTGCCTTCAGAAAGGTCAAGAGAAAGGGGAGTCAGCCTTATCACTCACCACGTGTTCCCCTAAGGGAAGCAGTCTCAGGACCCACATTTCCAACTCCTCCAACTAAAGTTCTATTGCCAAAGTCCACAAAAGGCCTTCTCAAAGGAAGTGAAGAGAAATATGATGGTAGTTCTTTACATTACTTCCTATGTCACATGTACCAATGGTGGCTTAAACTTGACTTTGGATAGCCCAGAGGATCAGCCAGTTCTTTCTGATTTGTCACTTGCTAGCACACGCGGGTCATAGACCATCCTCCCCCACACTTAATCTTTAAGTGGGGGTATATACATTCCTGGTTGCTAAAATTCTAAAGACTAAGCAGGGTGGAGTAAATCTAAAATTCACAATCCCCCCTTGATGATGATTGGGAGACTAGTCTCCCCAATTGATCACTAAACCTCTTCATCTTATAGCTCTAAATCTTTTAAGTACAGGTGCATACAAAATTCTACATTCTAAGAGGATACTACAACAGTTAGAGATAAGAGGTGAATAGAAGAGAGAGACAGCAAAACCAATATTTTTCTGGGTGCATTGACAAAAAGCAATTAGAGGGCAGTCCCCTTTTGATACAAGAATGTACATTCAAAATAAATGTTCAATCAACTTTCAGTTCAATCAACCACACCCAAAGTTAATTCTGGATCTTCCTGATGCAGTGTAGGTATTTCAGGCATCTTTCTACAAACACTTCATTCTCTGGATTTTAGGAATTAGCAAGCTTATTTCCTTCAAGATCTTTCTTGAACAAAAATTTTATATCTTGGATTTTTATGGAAATACATCCCCCCTTGAAGTGGGTATTGAGAAACACCCAGTTCAGCTCAGGATGCATGGTTGAGTTATGGGGGTATATGAGTCAATTATCAAAAGAGGGGGAAAAGCCAAAAGCACATGTTTTGTTTTGTTTTTAAATGGAAGTTAAACTTTTGGAAGAAAGAGAAAAAAAACCAAAATCAGAATCTAAGTATCAAAATCTAGCTATATAAAATTTTGAATAAACAAGAATAAATTCATAACAGGCCCTTTTGATTTTCCTTTGTTGTTTGGTCTATCTTGCTTTTTGTAGCTTCCAGCTGTTTCTCCAATTGGGAGTTCCTTTCATTTAAATTATTATTTTATTTTTAACTGCTTCCCACTTTTCTTGCAAAAATCCTTTCATCTTTTTGATAAGCTCAAATTTCAATTCTTCAAGAGTTTTGACCAATTTCCGTTTTTTGGAAAGTTTGGATGAATTTATTTGTATGTCCTTTTCTGCTATTTCCTCTATAGTCTGGATTTTTCCTCCATAAAATTATCCAGGGTCAATGCCTTCTTCTTGTTTTTCTTGGTGTTGGGAAGTTGTTTTTCCTGGGTGTTGTTTGCCATCACGATGGTGGTTTTTCCTTCCCTTTATAGTCATGAGTGAGGAGGGCAGGCTTTCTGTGTATGGAGCTAAGGAGCTCAGTTTTTGCTTGAGGCCACCCTTGAGTCTCTGCAGCTTCTACTGTTTACTGGCATTCTCTGTGCTATCTCTGAGAGCTTGACTCAGGTCTATTTGATCTTAGGGGTAGGTCTTTCATGGTCTTAGAAAGCTGCCAAGGACCTAGAGGTGCCCCTCACTCACTCATTGATTCTAGAATATTGGCTCTGACTCTGACTCTTTAGGCAGGGTGGGTGAAAAGTTGATCAGCTTGCATTTTGGTGGAAGCTATTTCAGACCCTTATAGTGTGGAAATGCCCAAATCCCAAGAACCTTCAATGCTGCACCGTACTGTAGAGTCCCTTTGTTTATGTTGATTTTTTTTTCCTTTTGAGATAGTCTATATCAGTAGCTGGTGAGGAGAGGAAGAATCCTGAGTCTACACTGCCACCATGTTTACCAGGAAGTCCCTCAATACAAATTTTTAAGAAATGATTTTTATCCATGAGCTTTTGAGTCTCCTTTACCATTTGGCCCATTTATTCTTGCATTTCTTTCATTTCTCTTCTCCCTTTTCCTTCCACCTATCTTGATTAATTTTGGAAATCCTTTCTGAGCTCTTCCAGAATCTAAAATCAATTTATATTTTTCATTGAAAATTTGCTCATTTTCCCACCCTGTTTCTTGACTTTCACTTTTATTTTAAGGGCTCTGTTCTCAGAGGGGATAGATCATTCTTTTAAACTTCAGTTCTTTCTCATTGCTACCTTTAACCTTATTTCTGGGTTCATGCAAGTGTCAGTTTGTCTAGAGTTGTATGATAGTCTATGGGATGGGTGCTTTGAATTCCACCACCCAATACTGATTCAATTACCCCCTGAGACCACTGATGGCTCAAATTTTAGCCTCTGGCTTGGGTGGGTACCTCTTGGTCTTACTCTGGTCTTGATCAGGTCAGGCACACCTGGATTGCCCTACACTGAGGTTTGCCTTGAGCTATTTAACAAGGGTCATCCAGGCCAGGGCTCCCAAAGGCCAGCACTCTGGGATTGCCCCCATGTAGGACTTAAATTAATATCCAGCAACTCCAAGTATTAATTTTATAAAGTTTATTAATCATCACTTGAAGTAGAAGAAATGAAAAGGAAATAGAGATAAAAATAACTAATTATTTAACAAAATTAAGGTCCTATGACTAAGTTCTCCTTGCCTGTTTAAAAAGCCTGCTCTACCAAAGCCCCAACAGGAAGACAAGATAGTGAGAGGCAGGGCTACACCAAATTTATATCCTCTCTATATCTGCACGTAACATGGGGTGCTGGAAATTGTAGTTTTTGGGGTAACAGATTCTAATTCCATACCCACCAGGGATCCAAGGACCCAGCTCTGGATCTACACTGACCAAGAGTGCTTCATAAAATGCCCCAAATGGGATTCAGTTCCTTACTATATAGGACTTCTGACCTCACTTTGGGCTCATGTAGATCAGAGAAACTACATAGACTACACAGGATACAATTCTGGACCTCACCACAGGTTTGTTTAGAACATTACAGAGTATGTATTGGGTTGCACTGCTGTTAGTGTCGGCAGGATCTCAGGATCTGGATGTTGGCTTGGGCCTAGGTTCAGAACCTGGAACAGTAGATGTGGGGTGTTGAGGTCCTTTGTTGTCTTGCTCCTTTTTCCTTATTGTAGTGTCCTGCTGGTTGTGCTCCCCTCTCACCCTAGGTCCTTCAGGGCAAGAACTGTTTTTTTTTCTTTTCCTACTTCTACTTATATTCCCAGTTTTTAACATAATATCCTACCAATAGAGTACACTTAATAAATACTTGTTGACTGATTGATTGAATAACTCTTACTGATGTATAGCCCAAATAAGTTCATGTAATTCTCCCAATCATCTCCTAATTATCACACCAATTTTGAACCCAATTGCCCTCTTTTGGTACAATTTTATGTTGATGATATTAATGAAGAAAATACTCCTGCCAGACAATGATGTTATTCACCTGGGCTAAATCTCTGAGATGCTTTAATAATTTTCCATTTCACTGATAACAAAAAGAAAAAAAATCTTAATTGTTATCTAAGCAGTCAAGTCAACAAACATTCACTATAGGAGACACAAAAACTGCATGAGAAATTCTATCAACGACTCACAACTGAGTCCATGAATAGATTAAGACAATCTTCCTGTCCTCTCAAATGAGTCTTATATAACCCTGGACTGTAGCTCCTTCACTCATGTGAAGAAAGCCAATGACTAGAGACACCCTTAAAGACTAGCTCTTGGAAATAGAATCTGATGTACTTATATATTCTACCCAAGCAGCAACCTTGGTATTTCTAAAGAACATGCTAGTTAATTATTGAGTTTCTTTATAGCCTTTGAACATCTGCTAGAGTTTGGTTATTATATTCTCGGGGTGGCTGAGCAAGAAGGTCTCCTCAAAAGCCTTTGGACATGGCCCAAAAGATAGCCACTAAGTTTGGTTGGACAATGAAAACATTTTTTTCATCTATTCTTTGTAAACACCAGAACATCTATAGGGTTTAATTTAATGTGCAGTTGGAACTGAGTCAAGAAACTAATTTTTCCTACTTGATACCCATTAAATGTTTCAATATATTGACCATAATCTTACTCATAGAAAAAAGGGTACAACTGATCCAATATCTGGAAGAACTATTGTTATGATAATATGTTTTCTTTATGCAGTAACTGAAAGGAGGCCATGAAATCTTGTCTCTTACAGAAAGGAGAGCACAATCTGTCCAAAATGGACTTGGTTCAGGATAGAATTCAGGAAGGAATTAAGTGGAGGGATTTTTTTCTTTTATTTTTTTGGAAGTCATCAAGCTAGGTAAAGGACAAAGAGGTCAGAAGCTGATGATGAACAGATGGATTTGTAGTTAAAATGCAGGGTGAAAAAAGGGAAATCTGAGAGAAGTATGAGACAGGGGCCATCAGGAGGGTCAAAAGCACCAGGCAGGATGCTCCCAACATAGCTACCAGAAGGTTAAGTTATATTAATAGAGGCTTGTCATCAGGTATGACCTTTGAATGGCATAGCTTAGGGATTTTTGGCAGTCTATCTCTTTCGTGTCTTTACAAGGAAACTACTAAACTAGGAAGTGGTTAATTATTCTGAGCAATACTTCTGTTTTAAAATGTCTTCAAAAATAATTCATTATTAAATTATTCCTTCCAAAAGATGTGTGAGAGTGTCTCCATGAGGGCTTTGATGGATACAGTCTGGATGGGTACAATTCTGGATTGAGTTTTATCTAAGTTTTCCTCTATCCAGTCAGGAACCTTTAATAGAATAATACCTGGAAACTTGATAAGAAGCTATGTCTGAGATTTGGCTTTGTCTAAATTGACTAAGCTTAGCCTGTTCTTAGATTCAGACAAAGGAATACTTACAATTGCTAGAAACCTATATAAAAGAGAAGCCGCTGATAAAGACAATAATTAACAATTTTATTATCAGGTTAACTACACTGCTTAGGTTCTATTTACCTCTAAGAGGGAACAAAATCACTAGAATACCACTGAAGTGGTACCAAAGAAGAATAATTGATTATAATATTATTCATTTAATATTAGTCATTTTCAACGTGTAATTTTGTAGGGAAATAAAAGCCATGAATTCAGTCCTTGTGACTATAATTACATCAAAAAACAGGTAAGGAAATGTTTTGATTTAGTCAGAAAAGGTAGTGGTCAGTGAAGAATAGAACTTGGTCATTATTTACATTAAAATGTTGGCATAAGAAATATCAGTATTTAGAGCTAAGCCTCAACTATTTAAATAGGAGAGTGATGGTTAGCATAAAATAATAGGATAAAATATAATTATATATCTTCACATAATACATCTCTGACTCTGATTTGGAACAATAATAATATCTGCTTTAATTTTAAGATTCTTTTAAAAATCCTCTCATAAAAGAGAGAGAGAGAGTACCATGTATAATTCAGTTAGCCTCAGAATTAGAAAAAAAACATCTGGTGTTAGACATTGCCTTAGTCATGAAGTAGATTCGCCATGATCTACAGGCTGTAAGTTTCAGAAAAGGTGCTTTGCTGCACTCATTGATAGAGTTTCCTTTTGGGTTCCTTATACTAAGGAATTTACAAGATCTGTCCCTATGCATATTGTAAAAATTAAAATTAATGTCAATAATAAAAATGTTATATTTAAGGGACTTATAAAATGATCATTAGAAATCAAGGAATAAAGAGGATACAAAATAAAGACCACGTGCCCATGGCTGATCAGCCAGTTCAAACACCCGCTTTACCACCACCAAGTTCGAGACAGGAAGTAAAGAGGTGGGACCCTCCACATCCCCATCTAATATCCCCTGTCTACAGGATGTACATAACAACAGGCAGTCAGTGGGCTCCCAGGAAATGTAGTTCTTTTTTAGGGTAACAGATTTTCAATTGAACAGTAATCTTATTTCTATCTTTTAATTTCTTCACAATCCTGCAGTCCTCCTCAAGAAACTTAAATAAAATGAAGGAGACAACATGCAAACATATATTTGAAGCAAGCTATACACAGGAAAAATAGGAAATAATTAACAGCAAAACTTCACTAGAAAAAAAAAGTGGGTTGGGAAAAATTTCCTTTACAAGGCAGTATTTTAGGTGTGACTTAAAAGGAAGAGAGGGAAGTCAGTAAGTAGAATTGAGGAGTGAGAGCATTCCAAGAAAAAATAAAGAGGAAAAACATGGTTCCCTGACATGGGAGACAGTCATGTAAAATGTTTGGAAAAATAGATGGAGTCCTGATTTAAGAAACAAAACTTTGTATATTTAAACTCCATTTTGACTTGCCAAATAGGCTTATGTGAACCCTTGTTAAAATTCTAACTTCACTAAGCCCCAAATTTGGGACTGATATAACATTCATCCCGCCTAATTCAGATTTAATGTTGTAGCTCATCTATCTGACCACATGGGCTAAGATTCCCACTGACTCTCCTATTTCTCTGCTCTTTGTTTTCCCCTCCACCATCACCAAAGAAAGGGCTTTAGCAGTTAGATTATCCCAAGTCTCTTCAACCTGTGAGGAAACTAAACTGCAATGACACAAGGGAAACCGAAGGGATGGTCACACATCTAGGAGGCATAGCGTGGACACAGGCCGTCTTGGGTGAACATGATAGTTGTTGAGTTTTGGTGTATGGTGCAGAGATGTGCCTTTTGACCATGTGAAATGTTTTTGTCTGCTTGCAAGTACACTGCTGTATATTTATGTTATTAGACGGACTCATTTCCATCTTGCAACCCTCCATTTTGCTGGTGATATATATTTACTAGCATGTATGTATATATATGTCTATGCACCGAGGTAATCTGCTGTATATGAATATAAGTTCTGTGTCTAATTTGGACATAGAGTCATTGAAAACATTTCTAGATTTTGAGACTAAATGTATACGCTCTATTTATTTGCCAGGGGCAGCAATTCTTTCTCTATTTAACTATTAACAGTAAGAACCATTTTTAGTTTTGGAAGCTTCTCCCATTTTTTTGTTTCTTGTTTTTGGTTTGGTTCTGCATTTTTGTTTTGGTGACTCATGGATTTTTGTATACTACAGATGGATGCGCCCCAATTTATTTACTCGTTGCGGCAAATATTTAACTAGTGGGAGAGTGTAAAGGTGATAGTCCTTGAAGGCCTAAGACCTAATTACAGAAGAGGGGCCCACAAAGAGGTATTAAAATAACTGTAAAATTCGGCAAGGCTAAGGGATTCCTTTATGAGGTAGTAACACGTCTCGAGTTAATGAAGCTTTTTGTAATCTGGTCACTTCTTACCTTTCCTGACTTCTTGTACTTTATTCTTATCGACTCATTATACTTTTAGGCAATGGAGGCCGATGTGCTATGTCTCTCATCTGCATTTATTCTCACTATTCTCCATTCTTGGAATGTTCTCTTGATTCATCGCTGCCCTTCGATTCCTGTGACTTCTTTCAAGTTCAGTTCAAATTGCAGGAAGAGGGCTTCCTTTCTCCCTTACCCAATTCATCCCCCCCAGCTGAGTCCCTTCCATCTTGTCTCTATAGACCGTATCTCTACCGAATTATTTCTACTAGAATGTAAACTCCTTGGAAACAAGGGCTGCCTTTTTGTATCTCTACTGTGCCTGGCACATGAGCATATATCGCATGTTGGCTTGATGGGAGAAAGAGAGTAAAATGGAACTTTGGGTTCTTGGAGCATGAGGAAATAATTCTACTTCCCTAAATTTCTCCTTTGTGTGGGTCACAGAGGTTTTCTTTAATTGGCTACATAGTTAGGTCAGGCTTTTTTGTTTGCTTGTTTGTTTTGCTTTGTTGTGTTGTGTTTTTAGCTTCAGGTCTGGGGCAGTCACTCTTTTTTCAGTGCACTATGTCTAGTTACACAGAGTTCACCCATATCACAGGTAGCATGAACTGAACTAGGACCTAAAGATCATTTCCTTCCCTCTTCCTTTAGGTCCCATGGCCGGAGATGCTTATGTTTTTCTTTCTTTTTTTTTTTGGCCTAATTTTCAAGAACTTGATGTAATCTTCACAAGATCTGGGAATCAGAGCTAGAAGCCTGGATTCCAGGTGGGCTATTGCAGTCAGCCAGACCAGCAGAGGAACCCTTAAAAGCAAAGGGCCTAAACCTTGTGTCTCAGAGGCACTGTGGACACAAAACTTGGTACTCTTTTCAATAGAAAGAGAAGAAAGTTTGAAACTTCCCTTCCCATCCCCAGAGCCAGAAGTGCTTAAATTGAGGAAATAAGCTCTATGTATTGGGAGAGAATGTCAGTGTATTTGCTAATATGCTTTTTAAAAAATATAAATTAATTTATTTAGTCAATTTATAACATTATTTCTTGGTTATAAGAATCATATTATTTCCCTCCCTCCCCTGCCCTACTCTTCCTGTAGTGGACTTGCGATTTCACTGGGTTTTACATATCTCTTTGATCAGAATCTATTTCCATATTGTTGGTGTTTGCATTAGGATGTTCATTTAGAGTCTCCATCCCCAACCACATTCCCTCCACCCATGTATTCAAGCAGTTGTTTTGCTTCTGTGTTTCTACTCCCACAGTTCTTCCTCTGGATGTGGATGGTGGTTTTTCTCATAGATTCCTCCAGGTTGTTCAGGGTCATTGCATTGACACTAATGGAGAAGTCCGTTACATTCAATTGTGCTACAATGTATCAGTCTCTGTGTACAATGTTCTCCTGGTTCTGCTCCTTTTGCTTTGCATCACTTCCTGGAGGTTGTTCCAGGCTCCATTGAATTCCTCCACTTTATTATTCCTTTTAGCACAATAGTATTCCATCACCAACAGATACCACAATTTGTTCAGCCATTCCCCAATTGAAGGGCAGCCCCTCATTTTCCAATTTTTGGCCACCACAAAGAGCGCAGCTATGAATATTTTTTCCCTCTTGTTCTAGAATATCGAGGCGGTGTTCTTGGATAATTTCCTGTAGTATGGTGTCCAGGATTTTTCTTTTGTCATGGTCTTCCAGTAGACCAATGATTCTTAAATTGTCTCTCCTGGAATGATTTTCGAATTCTTCTGTTTTGTAAATGAGATGCTTCATATTTTCCTCATTATTTTTCATTCTTTTGGTTTTGTTTTATAGTGTCCTGCTGCCTTGTAAAGTCACTTGCTTCTATTTTTTGTATTCTGGATATTAAAGCTTGGATTTCTTCCCTGGCTTTTTGCAATCTGTGGGGGAAGAGTGTTGGAATTTCTTGTGTTCTGGAGGCCTTGATGGATTTAAGACCAACTGAGATGCAGAGTTGGATGTGCCCTGAGGCCAAAATCTCTTGGGGGGGGCAATATGGAGTGTCTCCACTGCTGCAACTAGGCTGCCCGCTCTGTGCTCTGCGCTTCTTCTCTAACTGCTTTCCCACAGCCTGTTTGACACTCTGAGCCTGGCACAGTTTTCCCATAAAGTACTCCCTTCAGACCAGCACCCTGGACCACCCAGAGGTTCCAGCTATTGCTGGAGGCTTAGCACTCTAGGTGGGTGAGGGGTCCCAGTACCTTTCTTCTTCCTTCCCCTTAAACCGGAGTGTTCTCGAATTCAGGACTTTGGGTGGCATACCTTTTAAGTTGAGTGCAACAGGAGGGTTCCTTGACTCTGTCTTGTTGTTTGGTTTGATTTTCAGTGCCCTGGGAGCATTTGGTTTGTAATCGGTAAGGAAGAGTTTTCAGAGGTCTGAATCACTGCCTCTGTGCTGCCATCCTGACTCCAAGCTAATATGCTTTTGAAGTATATATTCCCTTGTAAAAGTTAATTTGAGTATTTGTGGTTAAACAGAACTAGAATAAAATTGAGGGAGCACAATTGGGGGGGTTAAGGTCATTTGTAGAAAGAAAAGACACCCTCCCAACTCCTTTAAGGGTATTAGAGAACACTGGAGAAGGGGTGAAGTGGCCTTTAGGTTCTGAGGACCAGGATAGTCATGGTTATAGGGGCCAAGCCACAGGATGAACAGTGATTGGTCATACCCCCTCTACTAGTACACACACACACACACACACACACACACACACTCATCCTTGAACATCAATTCAGTTAGACCCAGCAGAAGGCAAACCCAAAAAGAAACCCAAGTACTGATGAAATAGACAGAAGACAAATGGATAAGAGAATACTATGAGTAACGACATCAGATGAGAACAGAACTATGTAGTCTCCTCCAAGGAAGATTCCACAACTCCAGGAACTAGGCTTTGGGATTGATTGGTGAAAGAACTTTAGAGACAGACACTTTCTTCTTAAACTCCCTCCTTTTTTAAAATCAAGCAATAGAGCAATAGACTTCTCTTTCATTTCATTTCTAGTGTTCTTTCTGGAGAAAAGCCTGAAAACTTTCCTTTTCATAGTGAAACTATGTTTATCTTTCTTTGCTTCAAATGTTTTGTTGTTGTTTTTTTTCCTTTACAAACAATAATAACAATAGGTCTTTGATGGACTTGGTTTCAATAATGAACTCCTTCTCCTTCTCCTCAAACCAGTATTACTGTATTCTGAAGTATGCTAGTAAACATTTAGCAGATATATCTCCAAAATTAAAATGTGAACAAAATATGACTTTTAAGTTAATCTTCAGTATTAACATTTTCTTATATCTTTCTTAAATCTAGACAATCAACAAGAAATGAATCCATCCTTGATTTAGAGTATTTGTCAGTTCCTGAGTATAAATTAAAATGTAAAATTGTTTCTTACAAGTTGTTTCAAAATGGCTCCTGCCCTTTACTGACTATAAATTTAAGTCAGCCACCAGTGATGGAAAACTTACTATCCTTCAAAATAAAGCAAAAGTTTTTCCTTCTAAGTAAAGTATATTAATTTGGGATAAATACAACATATACTCTTCACAAATTGCACAGTGAATATAGGGGAAATATTTTTACTCTAATTTCTAAAAAAGAAAATTAAAAAGTCCTCCATTTCCTACTATGTAGAAAAATCCTGAAGGCAAATTAAAGTGGGAGTTGAAAAAATACGATTGCTTAGAAAGTAAGAATGAATTATATAGAAAGAAGTTTATCGGAGAATTGGGGGAGAACTATTCCTGTTTTCATAAAAAAAGGAAATATAAAATGATTTTTGTAGTTAATCATCCCTTTCTTCCTTAATAAGTGAATTATTGTAGTGTTATTTATCCCATGCTTATTGACTACTGAGTTTTTCAGTGGAGCACAGGAGGGGTATTTATAAGAATATAGATGAACAATATTTTCTTGAATTTAAAAAATCTTTCCAAATATTAGCTTATAAGCTTGGCATTGGCTTCTAGGAAAAAATACTAATACAGGTAATTAAATGATTGTCTTATGCACACATTAATATGCAATGGGGAACAATGAAATTGAATGGGCTCATTAAGAACAAGAAATGTCAAATTAGTCACCTTTTTTTTTTAAGTTTCTTTATTGGTTGCTATTGTTCAGTCATTTCAGTCATATCCAACTCTTGGTGACCCAATTTGTGTTTTTCTTGACAAAGATATTGAAGTGGTTTACCAGTTTTTCCTCCAGTTCATTTCAGAGTTGGGGAAACTGAGGCAATGAGCGTTAAGTGACCTGTCCTAGGTAATAATAAGTTCAAAGTCTGGATTTGAACTCAGATCTTCTTGTCTTCAGGCCCAGAGCTCTATCAGTTGTAGTTAAACAGCTGTCTTCTAGATGGTAGATCAAGGAAATTGTATGAACAGTATTGTGATTTAAATAGAGTTAGGATTTAGTAAAATATATGACAAATCTTTCACAATATGTTTGTAAATTGTTCATAAGGGAATGATGTGATTTGATCATGATGATTTGGAACTGGTAGACCAGCTAATTCCCCCCAAAAAGAGTAAGAAGCCATACCATCATCTGCAATGCTTTGACCCCTCATTTCTCTCCCAGGCCAACTCCCATACACTAGTCACTTCCTCCCGCCATTTTAATTGACTCCTTAGTAAACCCAATGAACTCTACACTGTTTTACAGGGTGTGTGGGTGTTCCAGGACCACTAAAAGCCTTTCAGTGCTGCTCCTCTGCCCTTGGTGTCCACCTAGCACTCAACTGGCTGAGGGTGGCCAGTGTGCCACAAGCCCACTGGTGAGTTAGGGGGATGGCTACAATTCCCCTGTGGAATAGGTAGATGGGAATAATGTATTCCAGCAGATATGAAGTGCAAGAAGACAGGAAACTTAAGAAGGGGCACATTATAAAGAGCTTAATTGACTCAAGGGGCTTGTTAATACCTCATTAAGGGATCCCTTAACATGGTTGAATTTTATAATTATTTTAATACCCCTTTCCTGTAAGTAGGTCTTCAAGAACGATCTCCTTTACACTCTTCCTTTATTTAAATATTTGTTGTCTTTAACCAATAAATTAGGGCATATTTGGGCATATGTATTCATAGTTACGAAACAGAGAGAGTTCTTTCATGACTATAAATTACATAAAGAACATTCATATCACAAATACCTGATATACTGAGGCAGCTGAGACAGGTATTCTGAAGTCACAGATACCAGGTCACCCACTACATCCCGTCCATTAATAGCTGTCTTGACTTTGGCCTTGCTGCTGGACTTCTATGACTCTGGAGGAGAGAGTGACGCTGATGACTAGGCAACTCTGCCTTACTTAAATCAAATTCATGCTCAAGTTAAGACATTGTCCTGTCATGTCATCAGTCCTCTTTGAAACCAAATGAAAACCAACAATACTCTGTACCTCTCTTGAGTCCCTACCCAATCTCCTTTATTATATTACTGATTTTGCTTTACCAAGTCTCAGGCTTGGATCATTCTTTCCTTCAGCCCCTTTCTTCCAAATGAAGGTGGAGAAGAGAACACAACCATTATTACTGGACCTATTACTGGAATTACACATTATTCTTCACCTATCAACTGATTTTCCCATTTTCAAAAGTAGCTCTTCCAGATCTTTTTGTCCCTTCTCAAACTCGCCATGGCTTCCCCTTCTTTCAACCTCTTCGTTGAAGTCCTTGCTTCATTTTACAGAAAAAAAATAATTGAAATAATTTACTGTGAGCTCCCACTTTCCCCTCTTCCTCATCTCCTCTCTCTCAGGTGCTTTCTCCTATGATGCTGTCCTTCAATCTCATCTCACATGATAAAGTCGTCTTGCTCCTTTTCAAAGCTAACCCTTCTAAGTATTCAAAGGATTCCATTCAATCTTGTTTTTCCTTTAACAGGTTGAACTCATTTGAAATCCTCCATACTTATTTTTTATTTCATCCTCTATACTCATTCCCTACTGCCTACAAAGATGACCATGCTGCTCGCTTCAGAAATTTATCATTTGGCCCTTCCACACACATAAGCTATTGCCTTCTAAAAGTGATGGCCAAGCTTTTAGAGACTGAGTGCCAAACTGCAACCTTCAGGCTGCATATCAGCCCCCAACCTTAATCCAGACCCGGGAGGGAGGAAGCACTCCCACTGCCTGCTGGACAGAGTGGCAGATGATGTGAGAAATGTCTTCAGGTGCACTTGGGGAGAAAGGAAAGGGAGCCACACCCTCTGGCACACTCCAGCATGCTTGCCAAGGGTTCATCAGCATGGCCTTTTAGTGTAGTTGTAGTTAAACTTCTTGGAAATGCCATAAACAATAGGTGTCTCGACTTTCTTCTCACTTTCTCAACTTTTACAATACACATTTTGACCTTATTGCACTGAAATTACTCTCTCCAAAAATACAAGTGATCTCTTGGTTGCCAAATCCAAAGGGCTTTTCTTGATCTTTATTCTTGACATTTCTGCAGTCTTTGATACTATTGATCCTCCTCTCCCACTTTATACTGTCTTCTCTCTAGATTTTGAGGACGCCACTCTCTCCTGTTTCTTCTACTACCGGTCTTGCCACTTCTTTTCAATTTCTTTTGCTAGATCTTCATCTATATTGTGCCCTTTAATCAGAGATGTCCCTTAACGTCCTGTCATCAGTCTTCCTTTTTCTCTACATATTGCTTTGCTTGGTCATCTCCTCAGCTTCCATGAATTTAATTACCATATAGGCTGAAAACTCACCAACTGATCTATCCCACTCCCACCTCTCAGACTTAAAATTTTAATTCTGATTTTTCCTTTGTCTTAGGTTTTTCAGACATTTTAAATTATGTCAGACTTTTCATGACTCCATTTCAGATTCCTTAGAAAGAATACTGGAGTTTGTTTATTTGTTTGTTTGTTTGTTTGTTTTGCCTTTTCTTTTTCCAGTTTATTTTATAGATGAAGATAATAAGGCAAATAGGTTTAAGTGACTTGCTCAAGGTCACATAACTAGTAAATGCCTGAAGCTGGCCTTCAACTCAGGTCTTTCCTCCACTCCAAGATCAGTGCTTTATCCACTGTGCCACATAACTGCTCCCATTTTAGGTTGGGTCTGGCTAGTATAAGAAAAAAATGGTGGCAACCTATAGAAACCTGTACATAATATTTCCTTCTTAAACTTAGCTTTGTATTTGGAGATGAGTGTGTGTGTGTGTGTGTGTAATGGGGACAATTAGCACATTTTCCCCTGAGTATAGAATGTGCTCAGGCCAATTCCACAAGGTATGTGTACTCTCTCTCTTAATAAAAGACACGTTTTACCCATTAGTAATTTTTTTCTTTATCTAATTTACTACTTTATCTACTAATATTATTAGTATATTTAAAAGTATAATATTATCCAAATTCTCCAAAAATTAATCCATTTTCTCATCCCACTTTAAGGTTTACATCTTCACCATTTTTTCAGAATTGTTATCAACCTTACAATTGTATTCTATATCCTTACCATTAAAGAGCAGACAACAGGTAAAAGCATAATCATTCAGAGACTGTTCCTGTGCCTGAGATCAAGTTATATAATTGTGTCACTATGTACACAAAAAAGTTAGTAAAAGAGTGAGTGATCGCTAAAATGACAATATTCAAGGATATCTTCTCTCCAGTTCCCACCCTGCCTTTCTTTATTTTCATCTACGAATGTCATAAAAAAGTTTTAAGATATGGTTATAGCCTTTAGCCTTGCTCAGTTTTCTAATGAGCTCATCCTTATCTTTTTCTTTTCTTATGAAAGAAAAAAAAATTCTAAGTATAAGTTACAAGGTAGTGAACAACACGCCTTCCTTTTATCCCCTGGAAGTCTTTGTAGTTTTCTACTTGTTATTTTTTTCCTCATCATAAAAGGAAATGATCCCTATCTCACATCAAAAGATCTAAGAGGTTCGGGAATGCCGTGCATCATTTTGTTTTTATAATATTCCCACAAACCCCATCTTGGAGGCACTTACTGGCACGCGGTAATGTGGTGCGGGCTGCCTGCCGGTGCATGCGAAGGTTATTGACAAACAGTCTCTGCACCTGTCTATTTTCCCCTTCTTCCCTTCCTCCTTCCCTTACTCAGATACAGACTGCATCCAGGACTTGCAATGCGATCGCATTGTTTAGATAGGGATCCTCCAGCGTCGTGAATCACAGAGATGGATCAGAAATGTTAATGGGGACTGGCTGTGCTAATCCATTCCCTTTCAGACCAGCGTGTCCTTGGCGTTGCTACTCCGGATTCATCGAAGCTGCCTAATTGACACTTTAAGATTTGCACCACGCCATGCCTTGTCTCTAATCCCCGAGCCCTGTTTATGGCTCCCTAGTCGTAAGCGGGCCAAGGACACTGAGGTCTCCAAGTCTGGAGCGCCCGTGGGACTCTGGGATGCAGAGCAGCCTTTACATAGGCAACCTGCTGGGATGGAGCAGTGGCGAGGAAAAATATGGCTCTGTCTTGATGAGAATAGCGAAGTGCTTCTTCCCCCTTTCATTATGTATTTCTAGCTCGGCGTAGTAAAACCCTCTGACAATAAATCCCTGGAAACTAGGGGTGAGAGACAAGTGTTTGTTTACTTGTAGGGAAATTGCAGCGACCCCCTATGGCTTTTCAGATGCCATTTGGAGCCAGCTTACACGTGGACACATTTTCACCAAGGGCAACATTTCTCTGCAATGAAATTGTAAAATTGCTTTAAGCCCTGAAACTTGCTGGCTTAGTTCTTTAGAAGCACAAAATTAAAGCAAATGAGACCAAATTGTGAGAGCAAAGCCAAATGGGTAGGGGAACAGATCCACCCTTAAGGGAAAGGGACAGAAGAATCCCCCTTAAATTCTACTGGTCAGTAGATTATATTCATTCAAGGATCAAGGGAATTCCATTTGCTGTGGAAGTCGGCAGGACTAGACTATAACTGGGGGGCTGCTAGATTTCTCTCAGGCTCCCCGAGACTCAATTGTTGGGGCACTCCAGCTGTGGGGGGCAGAGAGACCTGCCTTCCCACCTCTCCAAGAAGCCCCATCAGTCATTAAAACTAATGAACCAGGAGCTGCCTAGGAAGAGAGGGAAGCCTAGGGAGCAGATGCAGTAAGGGAAAGACCCCCATTCCTTCAGGCAAGGTTCATCTGGTGTAGAGGAGCTGGATGCCTTCAGGAGAAGTGCTGATGAAGGGGAAGCATTTCAGGGTCTTCCTGGAAATACCTGAGCCTCCTCCTCAGGCACTTAACTTTTACCAAAAGTTTCCCATTTTGCATCCTTCTAGAGCATCACTTTTCAACAATTTGTTAAAAGAGGACTAGACCAAGATTTGGGAGAAATGTGCTCTGACCTGCTCTAATTCTTACTCTTCATTTTCTCCCCTATATAATCAATGTTTTAGATAAGTATTTTAAGACATTTTCCTCTTCTAATAATTAGAGACTATTAGATTTGTCATCCATTTAAATTTAATTGGAACCTTATAGAATCATTTTGGAGTACTGTATGAGTTAAAAAGATAACCATTATTATTTGACCTAAATTACTATCGGTGGAGATATTTTGTAATTGTTATAAATATAAATATCATTTCTATACAAATATTTACATTGTACTCTCATGGATTATTGAGCTAAATGTCTAAATAATATAAATTCCCAAAAAAAGAATTAGAAAGCAAAATACCATTTAAAATCACCCTAGACAATATAAAATACTTAGGAATCTATCTGCCAGGACAAACACAGGATCTATATGAACACAACTACAAAACACTCTCCACACAGCTAAAACTAGATCTAAACAATTGGAAAAACATTGATTGCTCATGGGTGGGATGAGCTAAAATAATAAAAATGACAATCCTACCCAAAACTTATTTACTTATTTAGTGCCATACCCATTGAACTACCAAAAAAACTTTTTATTACTGAATTAGAAAAAACCATAACAAAGTTCATTAGGAAGAACAAAATATCAAGGATATCCAGGGAAATCATGAAAAAAAATGCAAAGGAAGGGGGCCTTGCAGTCCCAGATGTCAAACTATACTATAAAGCGGTGGTCATCAAAACAATTTGGTACTGGCTAAGAGACAGAAAGGAGGATCAGTGGAATAGACTCGGAGTAAGTGACCTCAGCAGGACAGTATACAACAAACCCAGAGAACCCAGCTTTTGGGACAAAAATCCAATATTTGATAAAAACTGCTGGGAAAATTGGAAGACAGTGTGGGAGAGATTAGGTTTGGATCAACACCTCACACCCTACACCAAGATAAACTCAGAATGGGAGAATGACTTGAACATAAAGAAGGAAACTATAAGTATATTAGGTGAACACAGAATAGTATACCTGTAAGACCTTTGGGAAGGTAAAGATTTTAAAACCAATCAACACTTAGAAAGAGTCACAAAATGTAAAATAAATAATTTTGACTACATCAAATTAAAAAGTTTTTGTACAAACAAAACCAATGTAACTAAAATCAGAAGGGTAGCAACAAATTGGGAAACAATCTTCATAAAAACCTCTGACAAAGGTTTAATTACTCAAATTTAAAAAGAGCTGAATCAATTGTACAAAAAATCAAGCCATTCTCCAATTAACAAATGGGCAAGGGATATGAACAGGCAGTTCTCAGCCAAAGAAATCAAAACTATTAATAAGCACATGAAAAAGTGCTCTAAATCTCTTATAATCAGAGAGATGCAAATCAAAACAACTCTGAGGTATCACCTCACACCTAGCAGATTGGCTAACATGACAGCTATGGAAAGTAATGAATGCTGGAGGGGATGTGGCAAAGTAGGGACACTAATTCATTGCTGGTGGAGATGTGAATTGATCCAGCCATTCTGGAGGGCAATTTGGAACTATGCCCAAAGGGCGATAAAAAAACTGTCTGCCCTTTGATCCAGCCATAGCACTGCTGGGTTTGTACTCCAAAGAGATAATAAGGAAAAAGACTTGTACAAGAACATTCATAGCTGCGCTCTTTGTGGTGGCCAAAAATTGGATAACGAGGGGATGCCCTCCAACTTGGGAATGGCTGAACACATTGTGGTCTATGTTGGTGATGGAATACTATTGTGCTCAAAGGAATAATGAACTGGAGGAATTCCATGGAGACTGGAACGACCTCCAGGAAGTGATGCAGAGTGAGAGGAGCAGAACCAGGAAAACATTGTACACAGAGACTGATACACTATGGTACAATCAAAGGTGATGGACTTCTCCATTAGTGGCAATGCAGTGTCCCTGAAAAATCTGCAGGGATCTAATAAACACTATCCACAAGCAGAGGATAAACTGTGGGAGTAAAAACACTGAGGAAAAGCAACTGCCTGACTACAGGGGTTGAGGGGACATGACTGAGGAGAGACTCTAAATGAACACTCTAATGCAAATACCAACAACAGGGAAATGGGTTTGAGTCAAGAACACATGTGATACACAGTGGAGTTGTGCGTCGGCTATGGGAGAGGTGGTGGGAAGGGGGTGGGGTGGAGGAAAAGAAAATGATCTTTGTTTCCAATGAATAATGTTTGGAAATGACCAAATAAAATTTTTTAAAAAATACACAAAAAAAAGAAAGAAGAGGCAAAATCATGGAATCCAGGAATGCAAAGCTAAAATGTTCATTTCATATATAATGATCATATATGATATATGATGTCATATATATCAGACACAGGGTTATTTTCTCCCTCCCTCATTTCCTCCCTCTATCATGGCAGTTTCTAAACATTGGTTAGATAAGAGAGTACAAGGGATAAAGTGAGAAGGGGCTACACTGTCCTGTCTTTTAACCTTTCCTATTTCAGCATTCATTGGACCTCTCTGTTCTCAAGATCTCTCTCCCGTGTTCTAGACTCACTTTCCTCCCCTCACCCTACAGTTGACCACTATCTTCAACTAGACATGGTTACCCATAATAATGGCATTCCCTCATCCTATCCACATTTATTTTTGAAAAATCTTACTCTGAATAAGATCTTTTTTTTCTTAAACTATTATGGCATTTTTCACTGCTTCTCTTGAGAATATCTAAGGAAATAATCTTTCATTTGGAAATAAATACTTTCCATCTTCTTTACCTAGACTTATCAGTTTATATTGCATATGTTTCGTATAATTGCTATAGCAACATTTCTAAAGCTATGTAAAGCACAACTCTAGAAAAATTGCATCCTTGCATTATATCTGATTTTATGGGTCAAGTTTGCATGTTTCTATACTGCAAATATTGCCAATAAATAAATACCATTGATCACATTAAATAACATCGCATTTATTATAATTCTCTCTCTGTGTGTGTGGTTACCATATAAGTGGATATTGTATTTCATTTAGGACTTTTTTTTGGTGCTATTTATCTCATCTTTCTGCACAATTTGTTCACTATTGGCGTCTGTCAGCTACTCATTTTGGGTTGTCATTCTATTTGTTTGCCCATTTCTTCTCAGCATTTTTACTTGGTTATCATCCTTCTGCATATTAAATGTGGACATCTCTGAAAGTTCTGTCTTGAGAGTCTGCTTTATAATTTTCCCTTTGATTATTTTTATCAACTTCCATGAATCAATATCTGCTCCGTAGTCAAAAGTAATCTTTTTTTGAATTCCAACCTTACATTACCATATTCCTCCCGAGAGTCCATAAACTTCTCAAACTTGAAAAGTGAAACCCATTATACACAATCCCAGTTCACAAACACCTCACCTTTTAAAGAGTACCCTGTTTTGGTAGGTGACACCATCATCTTTCTAGGCATCCAGATTTTCAACCTTAAAATAATTCTGATTCTTCTCTTTCTATAAATTTTCATAGAACTAATCAGTTGTGAGATCTCAATTTGCATCTCTCAACTCAAATTTCCTCTCCGCTAGTCAGGTCTGAATCTCCTCTTGCCTGACATAAAAAATAAACTATTAATTGATTCCCTTTCTTCAGTCCCTTGTATCTCCCTCCAGTACATCCTCTACACAACTGTCATATATTCTCAACAATGTAGAAATATGAAGTAGAGAATAATGTCATATGAAGTGTATATTCTTGGGTTTACCAAACACTAGTCTGCTGTCTTCCTTGGTTCCTAATCTGTTCCAGTTACACCACGTGTAAAACTTTTTAAAAATCACTAACAAGTAAAGACGATGAGATATAATAATGTTATGTACTCATTATTATTTCTTATTATTTCCCTTATAATTCCAGACCTGTTTTCCCCTTCAAATGAATTTTGTTTTATTTTGTCTAGTTCTATAATCTTTTGGTAGTTTGATTGACATATAATCAAATTTGAAAATTACTTTACATAGAATTGTCATTTTTTATTATATTGATGTACGTTTGCCATGAACAATGGATGTCTTTCCAATTATTTGTCTTCTTTTGTAACTGCTTTTATGAGACATGAATGTTTCTTTTAGTTTAACTCCCAGATACTTAAACCAATCAATCCATCAGTTATGCATTTTACTTTTCTTTGAATATAATTTCTCTTTATTTTCAACAAAAGGCATTTCAAGATGTTTCTTAGATAAAATAACAATGAAAAAATATTTATTTATTTTAAATTTTCTTGTCAAATCTTGAGTTCTAAATAGTCTCCCTCGTTTTAGCCTCTCTCTTAACCACTGAGCAGGAAACAATAAGATGTAATTTATATTCTGAAAATCATTAAAAGCATATATCAATGTTAGCCCTATTGCAAAAACAAAACAACAAAATCAAGCAAGAAAATTATACTTCAATTTTTACTCAAAGTTCATCAGTTCTCTTTCTGTGGATTTACAACATTTTTTTCATTATGAGTCTTTAGGAATTGTCTTGAATCATTGTATTGATCAAAATAGCAAAGTCTTATAGTCAACCATTTATTAAATCACTTTGTTTAACAAATGATTTATTATTTCTTCTCACTCAGCTTTACATCAGTTCACAAAAGTGTGGTCAGGTTCTTCTGAAGCCACCTCTCTCATCACTTCTTGTAGCAATAGTATCCCATCAAAATTGTCTGCTACAACTTTTTTTTCAGCCATTCCCCAATTGATGAGCATTCCCTCCATTTCCAATTCTTTGCCACCAGAAAAAGAGCTATTATAAATATATTTGTGTGTATACATATATGTATATATATATATATATATGACAATTTAGAATGAGTAGTTCACAGAAGCCAAGAAGAAGAATTAGTTCAGAAAGATAAATAGCACACCAACAAAGATAAAATATCTATGATACTTATATTCATAAAAGACCAAAAATACTTAGGATTCTTAAGGTACTGAAAATACTTAAAAGTTTTATCACTATCAGGCAATGAATAGGAGTATACATAGAGAGAGACGGGAGTAACTTGGATATAATGGGATAATAAAAATGCTCTAAATCACTTCTGTTGAGAGAAATGCAAATTAAAACAACTCTCAGGTATCATATTGTATCCCTTTTTGTGGAAGGGAGAGTGGTGGTAGACAGAGAGAAATCAAGGATGCAAAATGTCCTAAAATAAATATGAAAAATTTATTTTGACATGTAATCTGTAATCTTTTTTTAATCATTAAGGCAAAAATGCCTTTTATATTCATCTCATCATCAGGAATGCTAGAAAGTCCTCTATTTCATTAAATATTCAAAATTGTCCTTAGTTTTCCTGGGTGGATTATTCTTGATTGTATTTTTTGTCTTCCAGATTATCATATTCCTATTCTTCCATTCCTTTAATATTGAATCTGATAAATATTGTGTCATTCTGACTTCATCTGACTTTAGATTTCAATAGTTTCTTTCTGGCTGAATTCAATATTTTCCCCTTAATCTATGATTTCTGGATCATGGCTGTAATATTCCTAAAGTCTTCATTATGGTATGTCTTTCAGGAAATGATCAGTAGATTTTTTTAATGTCTATTTTACCCACTGGATGGAGATATTAGGGCAGTCTTCCTTTTATAGCTTCTTTAAATATGATATCTAGGTTCTTTATTAGATCATGGCTTTTTGGTAGGCTGATAGTTCTTAAATTATCTATCCCCAATCTATTTTCTAGGTTCATTATTTTTCTAATGAGATATTTAGATTTTCTTCTATTTTTTCATTCTTTTGACATTATTTCATTTTTTCTTGATGTTTCATGAAGTCACTGGTTTCCAGTTGCCCAATTCTAATGTTTAAAGAATTCTTTTCCCCAGTGATTTTTGCACTTCTTTGCCCTGCAGCCAATTTTGTTTTTAAGTTGTTATTTTCTTCAATTTTTTGGGCCTCTTATATTCTTTTCATATTTTTATTGCATCACTATCATTCTTCCCCATTTCTTTCTCTACTACTACTACTATCTTTTTCTCTAACTGTTCCAGAAATTCTTATTGGACTTGAGTTCAGTTAGATTTTTCTTTCTCTCTTTGGTTACAGCTGTTTGCATGTTATTGTCTTCTTCTGAAATTATATCTTGGTCTTCCCTGCCGCATTAATAGTTTATTATTGTTGTTGTTGTTGCTATTGTTTTGTTTTCCCAGTTTATTTATTGACTTTTGACTTCATGTGAAACTTGGGCTTTACTCACCTGGGGGTTGGGAAGCACTATTATAAACTTCATATTTTTTAAAATTATTATTACTGTTTTCAGAGTCAATTCTGGAATGTGCAAGTTTTTAATGCATTTGAAGTGATATGTCCTGGAAAAGGTTTGGTCATAGTTCCTCTGCAGCCAAAAGTGTTAGCACTCTTTTTGGCTTTTGAACTGTAATCACTTCACTTTTTCCCCTGCTGCCACAAAAGCTAGCACTACTCTGGTCCCTGGAATTCTGACCAGGGTCCCTGGTCTCTTGGAACCACTTCTCTTCTCTGGAACTGCCATCAAGGACTACATGTGGGCAATCTACCCATTACCAGCAATAGGTCAACTCAAGTCTCTTTCTGAACAGTTGTCTCATCTCCTGTCCCTTTCTGGTCTGAAAGTTCCTTAAATTGCTATTGACATTTTGTGTATTTGCTCCTATGAGGCATCTGCACTGGTCCAGTAAATTGCCCAAATTTTCTTAAGTGAGGAAAAGAATTGTCTCACCACAATCTCTCTGTTTTTTATTTTTTTCTCTTTGCCAATTCAAAATTTTATTTGAACATTATTTCAAAATTGTTTGGAGAGAAATGTTGAGAGAATTTGGTTGGGTTGTTGCATCTAATCCACCATCTTCCTGCATTTTTCTTTCTATTTCTGCTTGATCTGCTTTGTGTAATGCTTCTTTACTGAAGCTATTATCTCAATTGATTTTTTTTCATTGCTTATCTTGGGTTCCATAAAGAGATCTTTGATCTGCCAGCACATTTTTCTACATTCCTTGACCATTCTTATTAGTGTTTATTGTGTTCTTTTTGTCTATTAGCATTTTCTGAAGCCTATAAAATAAAGTAGAACAAGGATTCTTACACTACTCTTGCTCATATTTGGAAAACTCTGGTTATTTCTCAAACATAAATATGGCTAATTCTTGGTTTTAGGTAGACACTTTTCCTTATGTTAAAAAGTGTGTGGCCACACACTTATTTAGTGTATGTTTGTCTATATGCTTGTCCGTATACCTTTGAGCATGAATACCATATTTCATTGAGAGCTTTTTATTATATCTATTGATATACTGTTTTATCAATTTTTGTCATTAATGTAATTTATGGGAATTTTGAGAAATAGGGTGACCTGGATTTCTGACCTGCACGTATTGAAATTGTGAGTCGGAGTATACAACATGAACCCTCTGGAACTGTGAGCTATAGATAGATATGGTGCCGATCTTCATCGAGAGGGGATTTTCATGCTGGGATGTTTCCACATTAATGAAATCACAGATCCAGAAAAAAGTTATATTTAAAGGTGTTATAATAGCAAAATCATTTTTTGAATTGCAGTTTGGTCTTAATGAATAATTTAAAATGTGCTGTTATTACTACTTTTCTAATATTTTATATATTTAAACCTATAGAGATAGAAATGTACATATATGCATGTATAAACACACATGATCAGCATCACAGAGACTCAGATTTTAAATCTGGAAATAGTCATCTAGATCCACAGCTTAGCGATCAAACCTTTAATTGAAACCTGTCAAAGCATCTAATTACACTCATAGATCGTTCTAATTAAGAGGATTTTTTCTGAAGGTCTTGCGTGGGTCTGCAGGTCCTCCAACCTCTTCCTCTGGGCAAATCCTCTTCTCTTTTCCTGTTGAACAAATGAACTGTATTTGACAGTCGTTTCCCTTTGCCATCACCCTTCACGCGGGGTTGAGAAAGCATCACCCCTTAATGTGGTCAGCAGCTCCCTGTAAAACAGAGGACCCCAAAGCCATCCCATGGGCCAGGAGGAGACAAGTGAGCCCAGGGAGCTCCCCAGCGTGCTGAACGATCTCCAGAACAGAACCCACAATAAAACAGCGCAGGCTGACTTTCTGGCTCTGGTAAAGCACACTAGACGGGTCTCTCCTCAGCAGTGCTTTTCCTCATGCGGGTAGATCTGGGCATTTTGTCTTACTTAGCAAAGTACAGTACCTGCCAAACGTTTGCTTTCGCTGTCCAACCAGAAGGGGTAGCAAAGAGCAACAGTCCAATCTATCATCTAATTAAATACAATGCAAAGTTTAGGAAATAAACGGTGTCCTCTGCCTTCACATTGACATCAGGACTTTTTCCTGCCTTCGATCAACAGCATCCTTTCTCTTGAGTCTTTCCCATCTGCCTCAGATTTCCTCCTTTGCCTCTTTTAGTTCCGATTTCTGTGGAATTCCATGGATTTTAAAAGCTCTAAGTTTAAGGCCATACTCACCACATACAATCAGTCCAATTAGCACAATCATTCATTTATATGATGACTAATTAAATAGATTGTCACTGTGTTCAAATCCCTCCACCACCTATGTTTAATATATGTTGTGCATACACATTAGTGATTAATTATATAGGTATAAATATGTGCATATATACATAAACATACAGTCCCATACACACATTGAGAGGATTCTTCATATGTGACCAGAAGCATGGCAGCCACCGAAAATAAGCCTTATCTTTCTATCCAATCAATCTTAAAATCATCGTGCCTGAATGATGTTGAATAAGGTCAAATGCTATGGGACACATCTAACTCAGGACTCTTCCCTTCAGGGGGAATCAGCATCAACGTGAAAAGTGATCATCATATGGCAAAAATGTGTAGCAAAGATAAGTTTACTCAATCACGAAAATACTGATAAGGATGGAATAAGGATTCACATTTACACGACTCCTGTTTGCCTCTGCTTTTTCTGAATCAGAAAGCAAGAATTTGAACAAATCCTAGGAACACCAGTTTCCCACAGGCTAAACTCTATATGCATCAAATCCACAAGATAGACCAATATTCGATTCTTACTCTCTGTGACCATCCAAATACCGAGGATGGCTTCCTTGTGCTTTTCAAGGGAGATAACCCAATGGTTAATGGGGTTCATTAAACCCATAAAAATGAAATCGATGCATTTCATTAAAATGATACCACTCCTCTGTAACAAAGAGCATTTAGGTGCAATGAGAAGGAAATAATTAAGAGGATTAAATGAGGGAGATTCGCTGCTTCCCTAAACTATGGAATGAACATCCTTATTTGTAGAAAATGATGATAACTTCATGGTTTATACATGGTTATATTTGAAGAAGTAAAGTACAAAGGACTGAAACATTGGGGAGTGAATAGGTTTATTTTATTGGTTTTAAGAGTTTAGTTTATTTGAATATCAATATGTATGGATGGGCAAGAGGGAGGACATCATATCTTATATAAATATGAACATTTGAGAAGGACATTGCTTCATACCAGCCATCATTTATACCACAAGAAATGGATATCATCCTCATTTACAGGTGTTCTTCTGTTCACTTATGGAAATCAGTGGGGAAGGAACAAAAGACACCAGTACCACATCACTTTGGAGTGGATGGAATATAGTCACATCCAGTAGGTGTGGCATAGGCTAAAGTTAACAGTGAAATTATATAAAATAATATTTTGTGTAACACTTACTGCAAAGGAGCTATAATCTACATTTGAAAAATTCCATTGTAAAGTAAATTTAAAAAGTATAGTTGAAGAAGCAGTGACTAACGACAGCCTTATCTCCTGGGCTTAGGTTATATCTGTGTCTTTTCCTCCCTTATTCATAGAAGTAAAGAGCAAAAGAGATTCACAATTGGTATTTGAGACTTATCAAGCAAATAAACATCACAAAGTTTATAGTCTAGCCTTCAAGGATTAAATTGGTTAGGTAGATGGAATTTTCATAAACCAGAGTGAAGTCTCTGATAGAAGAAATCAACACACTTGAGGAGGCAGAGCAATGTCCAAAACACTGAAGGCATGAACTCCATGAGAAGACGATGGTCTTCATTCTAAATCTAGCATTCTCGAAGGTCTTGGTCTCACTTTACCCTCTTAAAATTATCATGGACCCCCCAAAGAGCTTCATGATGTCTTGCAGTTATTCATATTGAACTTTTGAAATGAAAATGTTTCGTCAAATTAGTTCCCTTCTTGAATTCCATCATCTCAAGATTTTGACTCCTGATACTGAGACTCCCTTACTAGGGAGATGAGAACTGTTAGTAACCTCCTATCTTTCACTTCATTAGAATAAAGAAAAAAAAAAGAAATGGCTTTTATTTTTTATTTTCTTTAGGAGTCATAGACAATAGTTTCTGCTTTATTTTCCTAAACTCAAATCATCATCTTTACTGTGAAGCAGCATAGCAGTACTCAACCTTGTCTTGATAAAGAGATAAGCAGGAATTTGGACTAACAGAGAAAATGGAGCAAGCCAAGCATCATCCACAGAGCAGCAGAAAACAAAGACTTTGAGGTCGGTGGAGAACAAATCACTAGGAGCATCAATAACTAGCAAATCAGTGTTATCAATCCACATGGGTTCGTGGCCATGTGTTACATATATATTACATATATATTTCTCAGTGATTTTGTTCTGTTCCCACTGACATATTCCTTATATATGTATCCCTAACCCTAAATACTTCTTATATATCCATATTTCCCACAAAAATGGGTATTTGTGGAGAGTACATTTAAAGGCATATGAATTGCCTTGTACTTGGAGTAACCATTAGCTAAGTGACCTAGTCTGTGTATTGAAAGATGGCACCAGGCACCCTACATGATTTATTTGGAAAACAATTTAAAACAAATTATGCTTAGACATGGATTATTTAGTCTGCGTGTTGTTGAAATTGTGACAATGCCTGTTAGGCTGAAAAATGTCCCTGCAATTATCTTAAAGGAGATGATAATGCAAGTGGATGAATTAAGTCTTTAGCTTTGGGTCTCCATTTCTCATATTTCTAATCTATATCTTTAATAGAGTTCTGACTGCTGCTATGATTCATTAGACTATGACAAGAATGATTTACATGATTAATTGTATTGATGGGCTCATGCAGTTTAGTAGAATATGCAATTTAATTTTCTTCAACTTCTAGGTATTAATCCCTCTCTGTTAAATGTTACCCTGGATTGTCTTTTGCTTGACAACAGAAACATACAATTGAAATGAGAATCTGTCAATGATATCTATCCCAAACAGACTAGAATATTTTTTTCTTAAAATGCTTACATCATTAAAAGATAGAAAGATTAGATCAATTAATCATGCATATGATGGAAATATAAACTAGAAAAAGAACAAATTTAAAATCCCCCCAAAACAACAAAATAAAAATCCTAAAAATGAAAAAAGAGACTAAACTTAAAGTAAGAAATGAATTAATAAATGAAGCCGAGTTGGTTTTATGAAAAATATCAGTAAAAATAAACCATCAGTTAACTTAAATTTTTTTAAAAAGAAAAAATCTAAATATTCCATATTAAAAATTGAAAAGGGTAAGTGTTGAAACAATAAAGAATAAATTAAAGCAATCATTAGGATTTGCTTTGTCCAATTCAATGACAATAAAGAAGCTGAATATTTACTAAAACAAAGATAGAGAACTATTTCCCTAATGAATATTGGTACAAAAAATTTTAAATAAAATACTAGCTATATCTGACAAAGATAGTCAGTTTGGATTTATATGAGGAATGCATAGTTCAATATTAGGAACACTGTAAGCATAACTGAACATATGAATAACAAAAACAACAAAAGTCATATAATTACTTCAAAATATAGAAGAAAAATCTTTTGACTAATTTCAACATCCATTTACACTAGAAAGTACAAGGAAAAAAATGGAACTTTTCTTAAAGTGATAAATAGCTAAAATCCAAAGCAAGTCTTATCTGAAATGAAGAAAAACCAAAAGTTTTTTTGATAAGATTAGAATGAGATTGGATATCCCTATCATTGGCCTCTTTTGTTCTGTTGTAGTCTAGAAGAAAAATTAAAAATGGAGCCTCTGGTTTTGTGAGTGTTTAAAGTTCTGGCAGGTCCCATGGCATCTAAGAGTTTAGTTTTGTGACCAGCATGACATCAATGCACTCAAAAGGAAGGAATACTTTTAGGAGTGACCTTTGAATCCTAGTCCATTAATAGTCAAAATTTCATTAAGTATATACTTAATAATTGAGGAAACAATCTAAGTTATATGATTTTTTTTAGCAAGACAGGGATAATAAATAGGTCAATAAACTCCCCAGTCAGTCCAAAGATCCTGAATACAGAATGAGATAAATTTTTATGTATTAAAATCAATCAACCAAATTCAATGAATTAAAAGGAAAAAATTAAAGAGGATATAAAATTAGATAATCTGATTTTTAATTGGAGGAAAAATTAGCAAACAGATAGAATTTCTTAAATCAGAAAAACAAGTGTCCTACTGCCCCAAGTGACCGTATTCAAAGAAACATAGAAGCAACAACAGGCTCACCAGTAGAAGTGAGTGTTCAAGTAAAACCTATTCTTTGAGATGTAGATGCATAAGAAAACTCCTTCCATCTCTCTTCCATTCTGACTGTTTTTTCTGGCCAGCATTCAGGCTTCTAAGCCATCGGTAGAGCTGGTCTAGCTCCCCTGCCACACATATCTAGACTCAAACAAAGCCATAGGTTGCTGTTGTTCTCAGTTCATAGAGCTGGATAAGGCAGAAGAACAACACGGGGAGGTCCCAAAGATGAGTCCCCAGATGATGTCCGTGTGGTTCACTCAGTTCCCTACAGGACCAAGATGCGACCTTTTGGACACGCTCTTCGCGGGACTAATGCTGATACAAAACCAGCTCTCGCTTGAGTCCACCATCTTCAGACACTGAGATAAGACGGACGGTATGTCGGCGACCCAATGCTGGGAAGTAGCTGGATATTTCTTACTTTATCTTTGTGACAAACGTCACTTCACCAAAGGGAACTCGTCTTAAATCATGGAGAAGAACGTGCAGGTTACATCAGCTAACCATGGGGAGATACAGCTGGTGGAAGCTTCTGTTGATGAAGTATTTAGAGGAGCCTCCAAACCAGTCCCAGTACCCCGAGATCGTAGAGGCAGAAGTAGCCTATTTGGCTGTGGGGGGGAGACAAGAACAAATACATTACACCCCAAATACATTCTAATATGGGTAATGCAGCACAAAGAGATGCCAGAAGGGACACATGACGGCAATGGGAAAAGCAAAAGGAATGTGGATTGGAGCTGGGGGTGGAATGATCGTGGGCTGGATACCTCATGAAACTATGTTCAGGACCAGGAACAATTAGAAGAGCAGGCGTCAGGAAGCAGCAACTGTTAGGACGGGAAGAGTCAAAATATGAGGTAATATGTTATAGAGCTTTCAGACAGTCAGTAAGGATGTATTAAACAATTACTGTATGTCAGTTATTCATTGAGGTTAAAAAGAAAGTAAAAAACCAAAATTAAGTGCCATTTATCACTGTATGATCTAAAGAGGGACAGGATAGATGAGTAAAAATAAACATGAAAAATAAATACAGGTAAATGAAGGTCATCTCAAAGCTTGAGGAAGTGGGAAGCCAGAAACGTGTCCTGCAGAAAAGTGCAAAGTGTCTTTCATATACCGTTTTATTTGACTCCCATAATGACTGTGTACAGAAGGGGATGGAAGGTGGTCTTATGATCCATATTTTATAAAAGAGGAAACTGAGAATGGAAAAGTTAAGTGATTTGCTCAAAGTCTTAAGAGCATCTAAAGTGTTTGAACTTGAGTTTCCCTGACTCCCAAGTCCAAGACGATATCCAATGGCCAAGTTTCAAAATTATATTAAATACGAATTTTTTTCAAATAATTTAAGTTTCTTATAATGAGTTAAATAAATTTAGAAGCTCTTGTAATAATGGATGATATTTATATAATAATTTGTTTTGCATAAGATTTTACATATATGATCACCCTTGATCTATGTCCTAACTCTGTAAAGTAGTTTCCTCACCTGGACGCTCAATAACAATAAAATCCAAAGGTCCAAGGAGAACAATGAATACAGCATTCTATCAATTTCCACATAATATCTATGATTAAGATAGTTTTATCATCTATATTTCTATCTGTCTGTCTGTCGATATGACCATCTGTCCATCTGTTTGCAAGTATATGCCTCTAATTCCCTACCAAGATTATGTGTGTGTGTATCTAACTGTGTGTTGGTGCTTCTAAATTTGGTCCTAAATAAGGAGAAGGAATGTATTTTAAAATGCATATTCATGAACTTAACAATAGAATAGTAATACCAATTCCTTAAGAATTTAAATTGTATTAATACATTTCTTACATATATTTTGACATATGGCAGAAATTTATTTCCTCATCATTCCTATCTATTGGATAGTATATCAATATAAGAAAACATAGGTGTTATAATCAGAGACTCATTCATTTAGAGTTGGAAGGAATCCTAATGGTCATCAAGTCCCAAACCCTCACTTTACAGTTAATATCACTGAGGTCCAGAGTGATTAATTTGCTCAGGAACACATGTCCAGTATTAAGACCCGATTTAAATCTATGTCTTCCTAACTCCAGGTCCTAAATTCAATCACTAAACCATGTTGCTTAACAAAAAATAATACAAGAATAGCAAAAATGAACCTTGAAAGTCATTAGTGGTGAGCCTAATGGTTCAAGTTCTATGGTATAGTTGATAGAATAATTAAAATTCTGGGTAAAGAATCAGCAAAATCTGAGTTTTAAACTAGACATTTACTAATTGGGCCATCCTGGGAAAGTCCTTAATCTCTATTTGTCCCAATTTCCTTACCTGTAAAATGATGATCATAACAGCACCTCACTCCCAGGATTATTGTGAGGATCAAATACAACATTAATGGTTAACCATGGTTTAAGCCAAATGTTGAAGAAAGCACGTTGCAGCACCTGGTAATACCACTCAACTTCCAGTTTCCCCCACCAGATAAGATATCCCATTCTGAAAGCATTTTGTATGATCCCATCATTAGCTGTGGCTCAGGAGCCCCCCTATGAATTTTAAAGGTAAGGAAGGAATCCTCATCCTTAAGAAGAGTAGTTAAGTAAGGAATTGAGTCATACCTAGTTAAAGATGATGTGACTGTCAGTCGTCTCAAGTGAGATGATAATTGTAAAGTCCTCAACCTAGTTGTAGATGCTCTATAAATGTGAGTTATTATTTTAGGATAAAGGACTTGAGTCAACAGAATGGATCCTATAGTCAGGAAGATATGAGTTCAAATCAGCCTCAGACACATAAAAACTGACTCTGGCAAGTAACAACCTCTATTTGTATCAACATCTTCAATTGTAAAATGCAGATAGTAATAGCACCTACTTGTCAGGGTCATTATGACGAACATATGAGATTATATTTCTCACATATTTAGTACAGCTTTTAGTTCATAATAAGTTCACAATAATTATTTTCTCCTCCAAGAATATTAATTCCAAATTGTGTTTTATTATATTAAATATATCATATATTATATTGTGATTTTTGATTGTACAGTTTCTTATAAATGTTACTTCAAATTATCTTATGAGAAATATCTGAAAGAATGCAAGGGGAGGGTTATGTCCATTTGAAATTTTATTTTTCTAAACCAGATAGGCTGTGATTTATTCATTTTTATTTGAGAAAATCTGAGAAAATTTCAAGGAAAGAAGTTTGCTAACTCCTAGTATGCAGAAAATTAACTCTTTGGAGAAAGATGCCTGCAGAGACCTACACTGCATCAGAACATACAGAATGAACTTTGGGGTGCAATTGATTGAACTGAAGGGGATTGAGCACATTTATTTTGAATGTATACTCATGCCAAAGGGGACTGCCTCTCAATTGGCTTTTTGTCAATGCACCCAACAAATATTGGTTTTGCTCTTTCTCTCTTCTATTTGCCTCTTATGGCTAACTATTGTAGTTTTCTCTTAGAGAGGTGCAATATTGGATACACCTGTAGTGAGAAGCTTTTTAGGGGTAAAAGATGATTATGTCAAATGATATATTGGGGAAACTCATCTACCAAAGAATCACAGGGGGGAATGTGAAGATGGGATTAACTCTCTGTGAACACTTTTAGATTTAATCACCAGAAGCATATACACCCCCACATTTCTTTAAGTGAAGGGAGGGACAAAGCCCACGTGTGAAAGTGGGTGACAACTCAGAAATGACTGACTGCCCCCTGGGCAGCCCTAAGCAAAGTTATAAACTGTTTTTGGTCCACATAAAGTAGAGGAACAGTGATGCAAAGAAGTGTCTTTAAAAGCAGTTGCAACTTTCTGTGAGGGGAGTTCTTTGGAGTTCGGTGTTGGTTTTCCAGTTGGAAGCTGGTAAAGGATTTGCTTTGTGGACCTGAGACCCTGACATTGATGAGGCAGCTCTTGGACCTTCCCTTAGGACTATCATAGGGTGAGTGAAAAGGCTGACTCCTTTTCCTGGATTTCTGCAGTTGGATGTTGTTCATCAAAATAAAACTTCCTAATATTCAATTTTTTTGTGAAATTCTTTAAATGTTTGTGGGACAATGTCTAATCAAATCCAGAAATCAAAATGACATTTTATAACTTATGAATAAATTAACTTGAAAAAGATGCATTAAATATAATTTTAATCATATATGATACAAATATGTGGAAGTAGAAGATACACTTTGTAATTATCTAAAATTTCTTCTTAAATGTTAGAAAAATATCAATAGCTTAATCCTTTCCTATCCTATCTAATTTCCTCTGTTCTCTAATGTTTGTTTTTCCTGTAACAACTGCACCTGAAATCTTACCTACTGAATGGTAGAGTCATCTAGTTAAAGCCTACTTTGTATAGGTCACTGGTAGGGAACCACCCTGAATAATGCACCTCACAGCACTTTTCTATATCTAAACTTCAAGAAATCAGCATCCTTTGTAACATATAGTGAAGGGAGATGGGGGCATGACAAACAGGTACAAAGAAGATGTAATAGGCAGTAAGAGGTGACTATCCCCATGTTTTTTACCCCCTCCTCCATGATGATTGTGGGATACTTTTTCTATTATTATTATTATTGTTATTATCATTTTTGGATATTTTTACTGCTCTGAGGTGGAAAGGATGAGTTGAATTAAAGTGTACCCTTTCACTACATCATTTCCTGGACAATATTTTCAACATTTTGGCTTCACAGTATTGATAACTTGACAGAAGTAAAATATAATTTAATTCTCATCACATTCATAGGGTTGTTACCAGGTTTGATTTATGTCAATATTCAATCTAATAGGACCTCTAGAATTTAGTGATCACCTACTCCAGTTCTGTTAGCTGTGAAAAATAAAATCAGAGACTTGAAGGTGTAAACCACCAGTTTTAACTAGCTAAGCTAAGATTCAAACTCAGGGACATTTTCTGATGATACGTCCACTACTCCTTCTGTGGGAACAAAATGTTTCTTTGAAGAAGGTGTGGAAATGGCAATGCACCTAGTCTATAGTATCTTATGTCCTTTGCAAAGATACCTCTTGAACAAATGCCTTTTATTTGAATCTCTAAATATAGTTATATGTCATGTGCCTACATTTTACATGACTGTTTTTCAGTCTTTTCCCAAATCATTGCTGCTAATGCCTTGAATATCTGAAACAATGGTGTCTCCACAACTTCTCTTATTTTTCCTTTCTGCTGTCCAGTGTGTCTCCATGTTATTGATTACTTTGTGATACAGCAGCGTGAGTTGTCACTGCCAGACAATAGGAATCCTCTGGAAATAATGTCTTTTGGTCACCAATCATAGGCAAAGCACAGCATGATAGTGTTACCACAAGATAGGGGGTTAACCCACCATCTAGAGAAACATGCTTTTGTTACACATCTTAGTCATTTTCAACAAAAATGGCTTTTCAGAAGTTCACAAATATTTTGGGAAATCTGCCACTTTAAATTAAAACATTTAAAATTGTTTTAAGGAATTTCAGACAATGTTTGATTATAATATTTATCAAAAAGTATATCTACTCCTTTCTTTATTAACAAAATTTAGATGTTATCTAAGGTTTTTTCTACTAAAACTCATAGTTTGTAATGAAAACTAGAACTAATAAAATGGAGAAATATAAATAACCAGAATTGTGAGACTCCCTTAATAGTCAAACCAAACTCATGCATAAAATTGAATTCTTTGCTTTTTCTCTAGCTAAAAATAATTGACAGTTTGATTAATATTGTTGGGTTAAAATAGTGTGTTTTGAATTGAAAAGAACTCAAAGCTTTTAATTGGAGCTACAGTCAGCATTGGAAGAGTGAAAAACCGAGTCTACTCTATAAATCAGGAGTAAAACAAATGAGGAGTTTAAGCAGATGTGCTATATTTTAACAAAGACGGGCGATTTTTATAGCAAATGATAGGAGTATTTCTAGAGGTGAACTGTAGAGGTTGTCTGTACACAAAATTCAGGCTTCTCTCACAAATCTCCCCTTTAAATCTACTCCTCATTTTGAAATCAAAAGTTCACCAACTGCTTAAGATTGTTAAACAATATTCTTGCTTTCTCAAAGTTCACAATCTGGGCAGTAAGGAGGAAGAATAATATCATTTCTTAATTCCTTAACCAGAATTAGTATCAGTTCATCTAACTAGGCTCTACAGGATTTGCACATGAGTTTCATGAACTCTGGAATTATATGTACAGTTTGAAGAATGGAAGAAGAAATACTGGGCCAATCTAGTTCATGCAAGAGGGGGTCAAGATGGAGCACTGCTTGGAGTAGTTCTGGGAATTCTGAAGTAGTTCATGCTAAAAGGAAAGGAATCACTCAAAGAAGAGGATAGGAAAACAGGAAGAGACCAAGACCATGGCTATTATTTTTTTTCCTTAGGAGCCTCCCAGACAGGAATACAAATGGCAGGTTCTGGCATTCTTATTGCTTTAAAAATCACTTGAGATTTTGATTACTTATAAAAATTCAGGAATATGATATTTCAAATGAATTTAGTATTTCCTCTAAATGTATGTCTAAAGTATCTAGAATAAGCTCTGGAATAATATACTTACATTTAAAGGTAGAGGAAGACAATTTATTTAAAGTCGTTCTTGTTTTCACAGTTTTTCTTTCCACAAACATTCTGGATTGTTCCTATGAAAATATCTTACCCATAATCTTGTGCTATTCTTTTTGCCTTGCCAACCTTAAGAAAAATTTAAACAAAAGAACAGAATTCAATCTCTATCAATTTGGTTTCCCATTTTAGTTTCCTATTTATCAGAGTAAAGCTTCCTATTATGATGGATGGAAAGAGAATATAGCAGATACATGACTATAGTTTCTTGCATTCATACATAGAAAGATGGGAAAAAGAATAAGTGAGTATGTGAGGAAGTTACTCCCTATGATCTGGATCAATGACATGTTCAAGGCATTTGGTATTCCAGTATGATGTGATGATAAGGAAAGATCATCTATTAAAAATAAAGTGAGTATTCATGCCTGGTAATTATTCAAGTGAACTGAGGCAGTGGAGATGACAGATCTTTATATATATATATAAATATATATATTTGATATATTTGTTTGCTTTCAAACTTACATTCTATAGTAGGTGCCTACATTGTCTCCAGGTTACATATAATTAAACTTTTTTGTTGGCACTTTAGTCTTTAGGGAGATGAAAATAATAATAAGGAAGCCTTGGAAGGGAAGAAGAAGAAAAAGACAACATATTTCTCCTAAACTAGAGGCTGGAAACAAACCTAGGTAACTAATAAGCTTTGAATTAATTTTCCATATCTTTTTTCCCAATCCATATACCAAATTTCACGCCCTTTCTTTTATGAAATTGTTAGAAATATTTCTTGATTACTCTGACAGAGGTCTTATTTTTCAAATATATGAGGAACTAAGTAAAATGATAAGAAACCAAGTCATTTCCCAATTGACAAATCGCCAAAGGTATGAATAGGCAGATTTTAGGTGAAGAAATCAAAGCTATCAATAGTCATATAATATGTTCTAAATCACTTTTCATTAGAGAAACATAAATTAAAACAATTCTAGGTACCACCTCACACCTATCAGTTGGCCAATATGAAAGTAAAGAAAAAAGAATAGATGGAAGGAACGTGGCAAAATTTGGGACACTAATGTGTTGCTGGCAGAGTTGGGAATTGGTCCAATCTTTCTGGGGCAATTTGGAATCATGCCCAAAGGGTTATAAAAGAATGCCTTCCTTTTGATGCAATACTACTACAAGTAGGTCTGAATCCCAAAGAGATGAAAAAATTAGAAAGCATCTGTTTGTACAGAAAATATTTATAACTGTGCTTTTTGTGGTGGCAAAGAATTGGAAACTAAAAAGAGGCTCCTCAATTGGGGAAAGGCTGAATAAACTGTGGTATATGATGGTGATGGAATACTGTTCTGTTACAAGGAATGTTGAACAGGACGATTGCAGAAAGAGCTGGGAAGACCTAAATGAACTGATGCAGAGTGAAATACACAGAACCAAGAAAACAGCATACATAGTAACTGCAATATTGTGGAATGATCAAATGTGATAGACCGCTACTGACAGCAATACCATGATCCAGGACCGTTCTTTGGACTTATGAAAACAATGCTAAGCACCTCCAGAAAAAGAACGGTTGTAGCAGAAATGCAGAGGAAAAATATATACTTTATCATCTGTTTATTTGGGTATATGATTTAGGCTTTTGTCTTTTTATCATTTACTTATAAAAATAAATAATATGGAAATGTGTTTTGTTGTATAACCCAGATTGAACTGCTTGCCAGCCATAAGGAGAAAGGAAGGAAGGAAGGAGAGAGACTACATGAATCATATAACTTCAGAAAACTTATGTAGAAATTTATTAAAAATTTAAAAAATTAAAAAAAAAGAAATATTTTCCGAGACTTAAATATATTCTTCACCCATGTCTCAGCTCACCCTCTTTGGGTTAGTACAAGGGAAACATACTTGTCTAAAGATCTGAATGAGAATGTAGTAATTTGCTGAATGTCAAATTCCTTTTAGGACCCCTTTGTTCTCCGACTCTCAGGAGTCTGATGTTTTCTGACCAGTCGGAAGCACAATTTCAGACAGGTCACTTGTCACCTGGACCCTAATGGGTGAAAAGAAGTCGAACACACACTCTACAGACTGTATTTTTTCAGGTATGTTCTTTATTGCGAATGTAATGGGCAAACAGTTCATTGCAGCTCTCACTGTTGGCATATGGCATCCAGGGGGACAAGCCAGCCCAGACAGCCCATCAGATTAACCATGTAATAGACCCAGAAGCAGTTTTAAAGCTGTAAAACAAAATTGCTTATGGAGTCTGCCAACATGCCAGATGCTGCTATTGGAAGAAATATCTTCCAGTGTTTAGCATCTGGGTCTTAGGATTGCCAGCGAAAGAAGATGGAAATTGGCAGCGTCTTACCTGCAAGGCTGCTTTTGAAATGTACGTATTGTTCTGTTTCCAAATGTCGTACCCATTAGGAAGAGGTTGACATCGAGCACTTTGACCAGGATTTGGGAGAGCGCTGTTAAGAGGTGTTTGTCCCACAGCACCCTCTGGCTACTGGTGAGATGTTTGCGGAATGAATCAGAGCGCTGACAAGCTTAACTTGGGGGGAGGTTCTTCTCACTACGACATCCTAAGCCATATTCATTTGATATATATATAAAAATTCATTTATCAACAGAACACAAATTCTGTATGTAAACGGGGCATCAGCACACTTTACCGTGTAATTTTACTGTGTAATATAATAAAGGTTATAGGAGCAATTAATCAAGTCTTTTAATTAGATTTCTTTAGGCTATTTCCAAAGTGAATCAAACACACCAAATAATGAGTACATATCTACTCTACACCAAACGCACAATCCACTTTTATATCATTGGGAAGATCGGTTCTCCTGTTGGCCTTAGGCTCAGTCCTCGTGGTGACTTTCAAAGTCAGTGTCCATCAATTTCCATTAGGCAGTACAGAAATCTGATGGAAAAACTGAACCAGTCACTTATTAATCAAGTGATACAGTCTATGATTGCAGAAAAGTATTGATAATAAAATGTTTATAGAAATAGAAGCTCTGCCCATACAGATCATGTTTTTAACTGCTTACAAAGAACCTATGCCTACATACTGAATAATGAGTTGAAGGGATAATTTTCTGATAAAGGTGGACAATTGAGTATAAATAATTCAATTTGAAAAAGGACTAGTTTCAGCAAAGTAGAATTTATAGAATTAGTATATGAAAAATCATTATTTTCATAAAGTACTATCATGATACGAACATGACCAAAAAGAAATGAGATAAAGAGAAATTCCATTGGAAATTACTATCAAAAAATACTTAGGAGTTAATCTAACTAAATTCATTCAGGAATCGCAACTATAGAACACTCAGCAGAAATTGAGGAAAATTTGAATAAATGCATGTAAATAATAAAAACAGTAATTTTCCTTTCAATAAAAGAAGGCACTACTTTATAAAATAAGTTGAAAAATAAGTCTTTTAGAAGACAAACATTCGTGCATTTCAAAAGAAATACTTTTATTTCAAAGTGAGGATGAAAAATGCCTACTATAGCTTGATTATATTGATAATCTATAATCAGTAACTATTTAAAAGTAGTTAGCAAAAAAGAAACTCAAATTAGTAGACTGGTCTAGGTGGAAAGACTGAAGAAATATAGGGGCAAAGTTAACAGGCTTTTTGGATTAACCTTTTTTCACAAGAGCTTCTGGATGGATTAAAAAAAAGTTTGTCAAGAAAATTTGAAAAAAAAAGTTTGTGAGAAGCAACATTCATTGTCCACCTTGCCACAATAAGCACCAAATGAATATTCAATCCATACACAAAACAACACATAATAGAAAATACCCAAAGCAAGTATTTTATGTTATTTGGAAGCTTAAATGAGATAAGGTTTGTTAAGCTTGAAAAACGTAAAATGCTGTCAATAATACTTATTATTATACACTATCATTAATCAAATATAATTCTAGAAGAAATGCCAAATCTGATTAAATGCAGTGATAGGTAGGAGACTAGGGGACTGCTTTCGCAATGTCTTGCTTTCTTCTTTAGAAAAAAAAGTGATGAGGAAAGTTTTTAAATTCTGACAGATTTGGTACAAAAGGAGTTTGGTTGAATTTTTTTTTTTTACTAATTATAAGTGAAAGTGCTACTAGGAGGGATTATTAAGATAGAAATGTTTTTAAATATTTATAAAACACTATTTTAAAGTAGCATTTACATTAAATGAGAAAAATATTAAAAGAAAGTAGAAAATTGTCCTGATTTTCAAAATCCTTTCTTAATTAATGGAAACCAAATGCATTTGATTTGAAAAAAGTTACATTTGGTTTTCGTAACATTAAATATAGGAATAAAGCTTCATTTGGGTGGAACTATGGTATCTTTATTACACAATATCATTAAACCTGAGATATTTTCCATAAAAATTTCCCTTCTGTGTACCCCAAGCCCTACTTAATGAGAGATTTTTTTAAAGAGATATATTTGGTAATTGAGAAATATACTTTCCGCTGTAGGATGATTATTCTTACAGGACATAAATTGAAAATGAGGAAATAAGGACAAATGCCCCACCGCCCCATAAAAAACAACCCCCCCCCAAAAAAACCTCTCTTTCCATTAACTCAGGAAAGATAATAAACAAACTAACAAAATGAGAAAACATTAGTTGAATGTAACCTCAGCACCCATCATGGACACCCTGAAAAATAATCCCCAATAGAAATATTCTTTAAGTATGCTTCTAATTAGAAGGAAATCATGACTCCTCAAGGCAGTCCCTAATTTTCAGAAATCTCTAATTGCTAGGAAATATTTCCTGCTACAAAACCTAATTTGCCTCTTTTCAACTTCTGCCCACTGTTCCTGCATCTGCTTCTTGTACCAATTAGAGAGATACTAATTCTTCTTTTATATGTTTGCCCTTCAAATAATTGAATGTAGCTGTTTTAGATTGTTCAGCATATTGATTGCTACTATCTGAATTCTCTCTTTTATCATCATTTTTCCAAAGCTCTCCTACACAGAAAACATACTTTCACAAGGACAGAGCACAGACATACTCTTAAGTTATTTATGGACTAGATGACTCCAGAGATGCATCTCCACTCCTCATTTCTAATTCTATAAAGCTACATCTCTTGATTGTGCCTAAGATCATATTATATTTTTTGGCTACCCCATTGCACTGCTGACTCACATTGATCTTGTAGTCCACTAAGACCTATAAATCTTTTTTTCCCCTTCAAATTAATGGCTATATAATCATGCCTTCCCCAAATTATACTTGTGAAGTTGATTTTTTGGCTTGTATTATACCTTACTGAATTCTACCTAATCAAATTCAGTGTATTTCACTAGATTTTAAAAATCTTTTTAGACTCAGAATGTTAACCAATGTATTATCCATACCTTCCAGCTTTGTGTTATCTATGAATTTGATCAACATGCCATCTAGCTCTTTCCAAAAAACAAGGCAAAACTTACTGAACTGCATAGGGTCAATTTCAAATTTCTGAGCCACTCCAATAGAGACCCTCAAAATGCATATCAAATCATAAATGATTGCTCTTTAAATCTGGCTATTCAACTAATTTTAAATTGTTCTCATCACCATTATTCATCCAATTATCATGTCTTTTTATGAGAGAAGTTTTTCACTGAAGCAGAAGTACAAGCCCAGAGAGACTAGAAACATTACTCTCAGAGATTATCACATAGATGCAAATTGCATTGCAGAGTTCAATTTCTTACTGTGTACGCCAGGCAAAAATTGTTCTGATTTTTCAACAGAGGGGAAAAGAGAATTTCAAATGGATGATTTTTGAATACTAAGAAAATGGAATAACAGTTACCAAGAAACAGAAAAAAATAGGTCAGGTCAGACTAACCTCATTTGCTGCGTTGGATAAAGTTACCTGATGCCCAAATCAGAAGGAAAAAAAAATATTCACAGAATAGCTTTATTTTAACTACAGAATTTAAGGGAAGGGAAATCCCACAGATGTAAATGAATTAAAACAGAGAAAAGACTTCATCTCACTGAGATAGATAGATAGATAGATAGATAGATAGATAGATAGATAGATAGATAGATAGATAGATGGATGGATGGATGGATGGATGGATGGATGGATGGATGGATGGATGGACGGACAGACAGACAGACAGACAGACAGATAGATAGATAGATAGATAGATAGATAGATAGATAGATAGATAGATAGATATGTACCCATGATGGCAAGCTAGGCACTGCTAAATTGAAGTCATCACTAATCCTTGTCCTTCATTTGTCCACAAGGTTTGGTTAACTCTTATTTTCCCATAAAGTATCTAGACAGCCAAAGCTATTTTAACCTTGGATTTTTAAGGGATAATTCTCCTGATTCTAGTTTAAGGAGGCAGAGAAAGCAAAATAAAATAAACAAAGAAACAAAAAACTTAACAAGAACAACAAAAAAAAGCAAAATGAAAACAAGCATCTAGAATACAAACACAACTAGAATTGAGCACATCCGTTTATCCCCAGGTCCCCAAAGAAGTATTAGGTATTAACATATCAGAAAATGATTAAAATCATTTCTGATTTGTTATTCAAATTTTGCTATGACATTAACAAAGTGTCTTCTCATGAGCTACTTATTACATTTTTCCCTGCTTCTATTGAGTATAGAGGAATTGACAGTAAATGGGCTTTTTCTCATCCCAAATTATGCTTGTCTAGGAGGCCTTGAATTGATAACTTGTGGCCTGATATAGAGAAAGGTATTTTCCTACTGAAAACCCTGGGACTCAAAAAATTATGTTTTTATTTTAAGGTTCAGGGGAAAAAAAGGAGAGAGAGACAAAGGGGTATGGATTATCCTTTTCGTGCATCATAGACTTCCATTCTAGTAGCCAACTTAAAAAAAAATTCTCCTGTTCAGTTTTTAGGCAATTTTTTTTCCTTTAAAAGGTATTGACCCTTTTTTCCCTTAAAAGACTTGGTGAGACTTGGTTGGCTCAGGGTACAAACAGCTCAGACTAGTGGGGTAATTTCCTCATTAACTGAGTACAAAAGAGCCATGAGAAGCTCCAGGGCAGAGTCTGAAGCTTGATTTCTGGGAAAGGATGTGAAATACAGAAAAAGTAGCTTCTATCCCCAGAATCAACTTGAAATGTCATCAGTGTATGTCCTTGTAGAATTTCTTTCTCCTGCTAAAACCAAATAAAATGTTTTGTTAACTATTGAATCATTTACAAGTGTTTCATTTTCTTTCAGCATTCAACTAAATTATAAGGATTCTGGCTCAAGGCAGACCCTGTCTTTAGTACTATACCTACTTTAAAGAGAGGAAATGGGGGATGATTAGGGAACACTTTTATGCATCTCCCTAAAAGGGGAGTGTGAGGAAACTAGTGATTAGATCACATGAGAAGAGCCTTCACTTTTACAAGTCAGAAATTGACTGACTCTCACATGTACTGGAGTTGTGTAATATAATGATAATGTATGACTTTCACAGTTTTTCTGCTTCCATTTATTTTTCCTTTTCATAAAATAGGGCTAGAGCGGTATAATATTTAGTTACTTATGCTCTATTATTAAAATATTTGGTACATTTTATTACTTAGTTAAAACAATTGACTACACTAAAACGACAGATACAACAAATTGTGGGGAATTTTATCATGTATACTAAAATATCAATTGCAAATGAATAGATGTGAGCTCTGGGGTTTTTCATCTCTGTTTTGATGTGTGTGACTTTTTATTTTACTTTTCATTCACTTTTATTTTGCTTTTCATTCATGTAAACAGTTTAATATATCCTTCTGCTCTCTTTTCTTCATTTCCCTCATTCGCCCTTTTGAAGATTCCTTTCTGAAATCTTGGTTTTCCAAGGATCTGGTTGAGCCTGGTGCTATATAGAGATTAGGAAGGAAAACATCCATCAGTCTAGAACTACAGAGACGTTGTATCTGCATGGGGAATTTAGAGGGCACAAAAATTTTAATTTATGAACTCCATGAGCAAAAAATGGTATTTAGAGAAGAAGAGATTCTATACTGACCCAGAGCATCTAAAGATTACAGGGCAAAAGGGAAGTGTCTTCCTAGAACTTAACTGCCCCTTTTTAATTTCATGATCTCTAATTTCTTTTCAGTTATTCCTATAACCCTGAGGAGCAACTGCTCAATGCCTCTTTCCCAATACAAGAAAATAAATAACAATCCTAGAACTACCTACCTTCTCTCTATGAGGTCATAGGAGAAGGTTGTTCAATGGAATCCTTCCTGGTTTAAATATAATTAGAAAATCCTTTATTTAAAGTGCTAGAATAACAAGTTTTCATTTCCATCCAACTGAATGTTTCTTAATGACTTCTTGCATTAGTTTCCCAAACGAGCTACAAGTTGGTTTGCTGGCTTGCTTAAGGATGCTCCCCCCTTTAAGGCTGCTTGCCCTGTGCAGCTAAAAAGAAGGTACATCTGAGTAGAACCTGGATAGAAGAAAAGGGTTCTGAGAAACAGAGGCACAGAAGTAAATCATTCCATGCTTAGGAGCTGCATAGAGGCAAGACATGGACTTCAGAGTGGGGATGGAGATGGTAGGTGCTATTTGCTAGAAGAGCAAAACATGAAAGGGCAGAGTGTCAAATAAGGTGAAGAACGTTACGTGGAAACCATATTATAAAGCATTTTGAATGCCACATGGAGGAATTTGTATTTTTCTCTTTGAGAAATTAGATAGCTACAAAAGTGTTGGAGTAGTGAAATATAACAACAATTGACAGGGATAGAACACTTTGAAGTTTACAAAATACTTTACATTTGAAACTTCCAATGCTGTGAGAAAGATTCTATTATTTTCTCCATGTCACAGATGAGGAAAATGGGTCTGAGGATGGTTTAGGGACTTACTCAAGATCACACAACTAGGTCAGATTAGAATTCAAGTTTTCTTTACTCCAAGTCCAATATTCTATCAACAATACCACCTAGATAGCTTTAGACCTAGGCTTTAAGAGATGATTTTGACAGTTGTGTGGAAAATGACATAGAGAAAGGGGAGAAATGGAATCAGGATGGGATGAACAATAGAGAGGTGGTTGAGGCAGAGAGGTAGTAAAGACCTGGATTGTGGTATTAGTTACATCAACAAAGAAAAGAAAAAATAGAATTAAGAAGATGTAACAACTGATTGTGAATGAAGGGCAGGGAGAATACAAGAAAGAATTGATGACAGTATGAGCCAGAGTAACGGAGCATTGCCATTGCCAGAAATAAGGAGATATCTTCCAACTATGAGATTCTGTAATTGTTGAGTCAGTCAATTTAGCTATGACCATCTATTCAATCATCTTACCACATCCATAAAGTTCTTATGAGAGTTGTTTAAAAGAAAGCAGCTATTTTTTTTAAAAAATAGTTGAAAAAATAAGAACTGATAAGGCTGAAGTTGATCTTTTTTGACCTCTTTTTGCTTTCTACTTGGATAAATTTCTAGAGAAGAATCTTAAAATCTCTCTTGGTAACATTTCTCTGGTGTTTAATGAATCATAGAGTCATTGATAATAAGAAAATTTGAAGTTGCAGAATTCTGGCTAGTGTGACTCTGAGATAAAAGTATTTCACATTATTTTTCATAATCAGAGTTTCTGAACAGCTGGGTACTTTTGAAGGAAAATGTGCCTCTTTCTGAAACAGCAGCATATAACATGAATTCTCACCACAAAAAGAGATAATAAGAGAATACCTGATTTTGGTGTAGCTATCACTAGTATGTATCTTCTCATTTTTATAGAAGAGTCTCTTTTCTTCCACTGGCATCACTTGATTTTTGCCTCAGAATTTTTTTCTAATTTACTTAAATTTCATAGAATGTTAATAATAAGCACTTACTAAATGACTTCTTGACTTGTAAGATCTGAAAGAGATTTTTAATCACATATTTATTATTTGAGAATTGAGAACTTGAACCAAGATCATGAAATTCTATTTTTGCTTTTTTGTTCATTTAATATTCTTTCTATAATATGCATTTCCCTTTCAGAATTATAGCATTGATATTTCTAAAATATGGACAAATTTTAATTTTTCCATACATTTTTTCTTATAAAACATGTCTTCAGGGTAATAATTTTAATGATTGAAAAGGATCAAAGAGTTATATAAAACACAAGGAGTAATATCACAAGCAAAATAGGGGAGTGTGGAATATTTTACCTGTCAGATTTATTGATGAAAGAATTGATGATGAAATAAGAGATAGAGAAAATTAGAGGCTATAAAATGGATAATTTTGAATACATTAAATTAAAACACTTTTACACAAACAAAACCAATGCAGCCAAGATTAGGAGGAAAGCAGGAAACTGGGGAAAATAATGTAGCAAGTTTCTTTAATAAAGCTTCCTTTCTCAAATATATACAGAACTGAATTAAATTTATAAGAATACAGGTCATTCCCCAATTAATAAATGGTCAAAGGATATAAACAGGTAGTTTTTGGATGAAGAAATCAAAGCTATCTATACTCATATGAAAAACACTGCTCTAAGTCACTGTTGGTTGGATTGGAGACATGCATATTAAAACAACTCTGAGTTATATCACAGAAAAGGAAAATGACAAATATCAGAGGGGATGGGAAAAATGACACTAATGCTCTGATGGTGGAGTTGTGAACAGATCAACCATTATGCAAACCAATTTGTAAGTATGCCCAAAGGACTATAAAACGTGCATTCCTTTTGACCCTGGAATACTACCACTAAATCTATATCCTAAATAGGTAAGAATAATAAATAAAATATTTATATTACAAAAATATTTATAGCAGCTCTTTGTGTGGTGTCATAGAACTGGAAATGGAGGAAATGCCCACCAAATGAGGGATGATTAAACACGTTGTGGACTATGATTTTTAATAGATAATATTGGAGGGGGTATATTTGATGGGTACTTGACAACTAATAGATCAGGCAGCTATCTTTCTTTTCTCTTACCCTCCTTCTAAAGCTCCCTTCCTCCCTCTTTCAATCTCCCTTCCTCCCCTCTTCTTCCCTTTAGTTTCCCCTTCCCTTTTCTTCTTCAGCCTCCTTCTAAGTCACTCAGGGTGAGCTATGATGTTTCAGAGGAATTACTCTTTATCTTCTTTTATCTCAAATAAGGGTTTATTGGGGAAAAAAAGGAAAGATGGAGGATGAAGGTAAGAGGGTTGGAGGTTTCCCTATTATCTACAGTGAGACAGGTTAGAGGATATTGAGAGAAGTGGCAATTCAGTCACTACCATGAAACAGAGCAAGTCAGAGACATATATGGACTCTTGTCCTTCTTCTTCTGCCTTCAAATCATCCAGGCCACCTCCAACTTGATTATCCGAAGTCCCAGAGATAAACCCAGCTTCTTCCTTCAAAGTCACCACCATCAGCCAAGAAGCCCAGAAAATCAGTGAGCAGTTGGCTCTTGTCTTCAACTATTTCCCAGTAACACTCCAAAAGGAACCTTCCTGTGACTGACAGCTGATCAATCTCCAGCTTCTTGTCTTGCTGCATGCCTTATAATTTCTTTCTTCTCCACATATTGGAATGGGATACTATTGTGCTATAAGAAATGAAGAGCAGTATGTAAAAAATCTGGGAAGACTCATATGAACTGATGGGAAATGAAGCAAGTACATGCAGGAGGACCTTTTCATAATAACATATTTCTTAATAAAGTATTGTACAATGATCAACTTGTGAGTGGCTTGGTTATTCTGAACAACGTAATAATCCAAGACACTTCCAAAGGACTTATGATAAAAAAGCTAACCATCTACAGAAAAAACCTGGAATATCAATGTAGATTTAAGCATGCAGTTTTTTAAATTTTATTTTTCTTGCTTATTTTTTGTCTGTCTTCTTTTTCAATATGACATAGGGAAATGTTTCATATCACTGCGTGTGGATAACCTATAGTAAATTCCTTGCCACCTTAGGGGAAGGGCAAGGAAGAGAGAGGGACAAATAATTTTAAACTTTAAAAAATATTAAAAATAACTTTACTTGAAATTGATAAAAAATAAAAGGAATAAAAAGTTCATTCTATCTCAAAAATAACAAATAATAAAATTAGGACCTGCTTTATAGTTTTATTGATTTTCTAGACTCAAGAACTTGAAGGAGATTATTATTAATGATGCAGATTAAACATAATAATATGCAATGCATGTTTCTCCTCCCACCCCCCAAATGCAGATTGTTAAGTATTTATCAGCATATACCTGAGGTACAGGAACAATGCTTTTTTAAAACTGTTTTTCATTCAAGTTCTATTCTTCATGACCTCATTTGGAGTTTTGTTTGGTTTTAGTAAAGAAAATGGAGTGGTTTGCCATTTCCTTCTCCAATTATTTTTGGAGATGAGAAAACTGAGGCAAACAGGGTTAAATGACTTTCTGTAAGTCACATAGTTAGGTTAGTGTCTGAGTTTGGATTTGAGCTGGGGAAGATGAGTTTCTCTGACTCTAGGTCCAGTGCTCTATCCAATGTGCCACTTAGTCACATGCCAAGAAGAATACATTTAACCAAAACAAAAGTCTGTTAGTATAATGTGTGCTTCAGTTGATCATTTACATATGAAAAAATAGAGAACTGTGAATTAATAGTTGGGGAACTTTTAACTCTAGAAGTATTGTATTATTAGAAAAATGCACTTTGCCCAATTATAATTCAGCTGGCAGAGGGGAATTTGATTACTCATCATCAGTTTCAGGGTTTTCCAAAGGTCCTCAGGGATCCATTTGTAAACAGGCAGAGTGAGAGGATCAGAAAAAAAGCATTTGAAGGTGTGTGGAAGCAAAGCTACAAATCTTTGCACTCAGGTCAGAGAAAAGACCTTAGAAACAAGTAAAAAAGGTGTGTGCGGGGAGAGGTAGCTCTCAGACCTATTAGCTGCTGCTGGGAAATTCTGGTTCAAAGAAAGAGAAAGAAAGCCAATAACTCTCTCTGTGCCTATACTGACTGTTGAGGAGGTTGAGATAAAGATACTTCTCCACACTGCAAATTGCTGCCAAGGAAGTGGAGAAGATGTACATTAAGACTTAATAGAAAGAACAAAATTGGAGATGTTTCTGCCTGTCCTAAGCAAAAGGTTCCTCTCTTTTCTAAAAGTCAGTAAGACTTTGCTGCTACCTGGAAATACTTAAGAGTACAGTTTTTGTCCAAAAGTCGGTTTAAGCCCAGCTGAGTCCCCCAGAACCAGGTTAGAATCAGCGCCATTTATCCAAGGTCGCTAACTTTTAAAGGATGCTTCAAGAAAGACAGAAGATATTGATGCTCACAATCCCTGAGTTATCCTGGCCAATGTGCCTCATTACCATAGCCATTTAAGTTTCTTGTCACTCTGCCCCATGGAAAATGTGTGTATTGGTGGGAAGTGAAAGCACTCCTCTGATTTTTGAGAAGAATGTTATATCATTTTTATTATTTTTTGTCTTGCGTTTAACAAACGTTTTGATAAAGCACTAATGAATAGTATTGGCTTTTCATGGGAAATAAAATTATGGGGATTTATGAGGTAACGTATTAGGAAGAGGACCCCACAACCATCACCACTAAAATACTATTAAATTGTAGCAGCTGATCCACTTTCCACAGCTCCAATCTGCCAGAGTTAATGAAGGTTCCGAGAGAAAGAGAGATCAAGAATCTGCCTAGAGAGAATGAAATGGATCAAGCATTGGGGTGCCAAGGAGGGGGATTAGGTAGGGGAGATGCCATTGGCACACTTGAAACTAGCAGAACCAAATGCACAAAACACTTTCTGCAGGTCTCGGTAGCCTACTCCATACTTTCTTAAAAGTAAAAGTTTTAGTCTTTTGGATACTTTCTCAAATCTCTTTGGCTAACTTTTTTGGCTAACCGCAAGAGCAAATTCCCCGTTTACCACACCTGTTTGGTGCTTTGGGGGTTTAATTATTTAAGGCTCCTGGGCAAGACTTAATTTATTTATTGGATTTCCTGTATACTGGAAGATACTTTGGAAGCCAGCTTTTCATTAGCAATTAACACATTCCTCTCATATCCCAAAATAAAAAAAGAGCAGTTTCATGAGCCAAAATCCAACTATATAAATTGATCTAATTAACACCTTCTTTTCCCTTGTCTGTTGATCTCCAGGTACTGTGTCTCCTTGTGTTCACTTGGCCATATGGCCCTTTCCAACACTGGGTTACTTGAGATGCTGTTTTCTGCCTTTTATTTAGTTTGGCATAGATTTCTTGAAGCCTGCTAACTCAGTATTCATTCACTAGGCTGTTCCCTACAAATCAAATCAAAGGCTCGGGTCATCAGCTGCTATGGAGATCATTGATTTTCCTTGTCCATCCTTTTTACCTCTATCACTTGTGTAAAAGCCAGGGAAGGAATTTGCCCCTGCTATGCAGCCTATTTCACTGAACAGAGGTCCAAGATGTTTAATAAGGCCACTTTCTTAGCCACCAGGATAATTGCCCCCAAGCTTCCCCTTAGTCTAACCTTTCTTCTACTTCATCACAACAAGACGTCTGTAATATATTTAAATATTGTCCCTTTTACTATTTATACATGCAGAGAATGACTAGATGACCTGAAAAAATGCCAATCAGTTTGTGAACTGTGGACGCTACCAAGACCTTCAAATAGATAATTGGTAGTTTGATTTGGAAAATTCTTTGGCCAGAATTCTTTTGTCATTTTGGAATAAAGAAATTGATTCTCTCCTTTAGAAGAATATTAATAAATACTTTGTGGATAAGGAAATTGATCCTCTTAACTGGGGACATTTGGGCAAGAATATGCTAGTCTAAGGTCTCACCAAAAGATTAGCATGATAGATAGATCAATAGACAGATATCCAGAAACTTTCAAGCAATCAGTAGACTCAGCAACATTTAATGGTGATGATTCATATCCATAATGAGTATAAGTACAAGATCCGGAAGTCCCTGAGAAATCAGGAGGAAAGAAAAATACCTTAAAGATAGTTTCAGTAAAGTTTGTCACAACATTCAAATGCTTTGAAAGCTGGAAAATTATGTAAACTGTACATGGTAAGTCAATTGCATTCATATTTGAAGATTTAATGTGATTAGGGGCTCCCTTGATCACTTTTATAGCAGTGACTCTGGAAGTGTGGTCTGGGAAGGCTCTGACGTCCAGGAAATATTTGAAGCAGATTTTTGTTGTCAAGACTTTTCACAGTCTTACAGGGATTTTCATTTCTAATAGGGTAGGTAGGGATTGATATAACCAGGGGTATGCTGGTACACATTTAACAAGGACATCTTCAAGAGGAAAATGTGTGTAAAACACACTTTTAAGGTTAATTTGCATTGCTAACACTTTTTTAAGTTAAAGAAATTAACAAAAAAGAATACCCAACCCTGATTTATAGCCTTAGCTGATTTCTGAGGAATGAATGCTGACACTGAAAGGTTCCCTTGAGCTTATAGATATAACCTATACAAGCATAAGCTTTGGGCAGAGTGTCCTCACTAATTAAGAGTGTAAATAATTCCTGAGACAAAAAAAATTGGAAAGCCACTACTTTAGACTTTTCTAGCATAGAAACCGCTAGACCTTGTAACCCCTTTGGACCCCTCCACACCAGAAGGAGGTAGCTGAATACAAGGACTTTAGTAGCCTTTCTTTAAGCAAGTTTAATAACCTGAATAAGTAGCTAATTATATTATCCAGTTCTTGTATTATGTCAGATAATAATTTTTATAAAATTGTGCATAATAGAAAATGAAAGGCTATAAATAAAGTCATTTGGTTTAACCTACCCCCCCAACACACACACACACATATACACACACATCTCATTGCCTGAATTTTAAGAAGTTTTTGGAATACAGGAAGTGGGGAAGAATTTGAGGTACACCCTGAGCCCATTTTCTGCTAGTTATTAAATACATCCCTCCTAAAATCTGAGAAAGAAACATATTTTGAAGTTCTCTAATGTATTATCAGATAATATCACTATCTATGGAGGAAGTTGGGCTGAACTCATTATCATCCCTCCAAAATCCTCCCCTTTTCCTTCTGATCATTTTCGCTGCCCATCAGTCATGCCTACAACCACTCTCTTTCTCCTCTGTACTTCATAGCCTCTCTGCTTTCCTTTAAGTTTCAGCTAACTGTTCCCTTTTTCTAGGAAGTCTTTCTTCTTTACAACTGTTTGTTGTGTGACTGTTCTGTTCGACTGGTCTATTTTTCTATCACTTACCTAGTATGAAATCATTTAGATCATTACTTCTTCTTAATATAGTTCAAAATCGGTACTACTAAATCTTCTTCCTTTACATTCATCTTTCATTTACTTTTTTATGCTTGACCTTTTGTTTTTCCATATGAATTTTGTTACTATTTTTCCATGAAATAATTTAATCTTACTTATAATCTCTAGGATTTAGTCAAAAATAGTTATTAAGCAGCTACTACTTGCAAAGCACAGATCTAGGTAATTGAGTTATAATAACCAAAAAGAAATAATAATCTGACCTAGCTGAAGCCAGACACACTAATGACATCTGGCCCTTTCTGCTGCAATATGCCCCTCTAAGGACCCGCCCTGAGCCTCTCCTTCCCACTTTGAGACCTTCCTGCCCTCTGAATTCCACTGTTTTGTCTGAGTTATCTAATCCCTGGACTCTCTGATGAATGTTCCAGTCCCCACATTCACCAACGTTAGCCCATTGCTGCAAAACCACCTGTATGGTCTCTCTGAGGCTCAGAGAGCCAGCCAAGAAATGGGCTTACTGCTCTTCTTCATGCATACTGCTTTACTCAATAAAAGGCTTTTGTACTTGACTCCGACATTTTTATGGCTCAGTTTACAACCATAAACCCAAGTTTCCATCTCTTCCTGATGAAGGAACCGACCTTTTCCAGGATTTCCTGAATGACTTCGTGTTCTTCCCACATTTAAATATATTTTCATATCTATCAAAATGTAAATTTCCAAATGGACTAGGATTTTGGAAGATGACCAAAAAAGTAAATACTAATTAAAATAGCTTCATGTTCTGATTTACGGATGGTACGTACTATGGAAATGTATATGGAATAGATCTCAAGATTGGTTGTCTTGTGAGATATAGGCAAACAGGTGACATAATCATTTCCACTTTGATATTTTACTTCATTTTTTCTTCCCAATTTCTCATGACATATTATATTTTTTCTATCCAAGTCCACACTAGTTAACAAATATACTACAGTATGGAATAGACAAGCATTAAAGAATTTAAAATAGATACCAAGGAAATGACATTTGAGATTCTCACATATCTCAGGTACAATTTAATAAAACAACAGTTCACTGATGAATGATAACAAGGAGAAAAACACCAAAGTTGAAAGAACAACATGAATGTGTAATGTCTATTCTACACAACTTAAATGACTATAAACATTAGCAGTGGTTAATGATATTGTAGCCACTTAATATTATTGCAACAAGATACAAGTTTATTACTTTCCTGCCAAACCTTGCTCTGAGAATATGTGATTAACTTTCTACCACATCTTTAAGATATTCTGCATGAAAAGATGTTTTGATTGATTACTATCCAACAAACCAATAACCTTCTGCATCAAAATTCAAGTGCATTCCTGTTGCATAGAACAGTGTTATGGCAGATGTCATCGAGCTGCTCCACAGTTACATGATTGATTTCACTGGTTTTGATTGATGCTATTGACATGCCCTGGCATCCAAAATGTGAGGACAGAGGGATTGTTCGTAATTGTGATGAGAAAACGAAGGTAAAATTAGAGAATATGAAAAATGGTAGCTCACAAAAAGGAATAAGCTATTATAGCAGCTGTGTTATCCTTAAAAGCAGAAGAGCAGGAATCGTATCAAGAATTAGTGCAGTAGAAGGAAGAAAAGTTTTTCTAAAGCAATTCAGTGTGATTTAAATCGACTTTTCTTGAGTGGTTGGGGATGGGGGTTAGAGGTGAAGATAGAATCCTTTCCTAAGCAGATAGACTTCATTTTTCTTGTTTTAAATACAAAGAGAATTTTTAAACTTCCTCTTCCTTAACAAAACTGACATTTTTCTGTCACACATCGCCAGTGGAGGAAAAAGGAAAATAAAAGAGAAATGGAAGGTCCTGAGCTAAGTTTCACCTGGTGTAACATGTCTGGGGCTCTTATATAAAATATCATCTGATATTTAGCCTCATAAAATTATGGCTAGGGAAACAAGAGGTCTGTTGAAATATGATTGTAAAGTACTATAAGGAACCATACAGTAATAAAAGCTGATCTTGCCATTTAACAATCATTTGCTTTTAGTCTTTGAAAGAAACAATGAAAAACAAATTTGCTTATTATGTTCTTTGGAGGAAAAGTAAAAACATTTTTAGAGACTAAGGAACTGCAAATAAGTGAATGCTAATAGTATATGCACAGAAAAGAAATAGTTCATTGGTGAGAAGAGGGGAAAGTATAATCACAAGGTTTATAAGGCTACATACATAAACAAATGACAAAGAATTAACCCAGAGCAACTGACTTTTTAGGTTAATCAAAGTATAGCTTTATTACTTATGACAGAGAGGAAGAGAGCACAATCAGTACAAAGAAAAGTGCTAAAGAGATATTTTTTCATATAACTGTAAGACGTAATATTCTTGTAGTCCTTGAAGGAGAAAAAATCAAATCGAAGTCTTGGACAAGATCATTTGAAGTGAACAAATGAGGGAGATTAATGGACATAAGGAGAAAAGATAATGGAAGCATACAGGTAAAATCATAGCATCAACAGCTTGTGTTTGGGGGAATAGAAAACATAGTTGGGACTGTCTGAGAAAGAAGTAAAACATTAATGAGTAATTGATTAGAGCAAGTATCATAAGTATTTGCCTTCTGAAAAATTGAAGATATCACATGGGAAACATATGCCTATGGTCTTTCAGGTTAGCAATAGCTAATATACCTAAAGATCTTTGCAGAAAAGCCAAATATCTAGAAACACTATAAGCAAGTAGTAGTTTGAGGAAATGTTAGGTATAGAATTTCACACCAACAAAAGGTGAAAATTCTTAAATAAGGAGCCATTTAAATATTAAGTGGTATGGTTTATATTTGTCCAGTTTTTCATAATTGAGAAAGTATTCACAAGAAGGTACCAAAATACTTTTTTTTTCACTAAATATATGCTTAAATAGTGACATTTCCCATTCTTTGGGCTTTCATATCCATTAGAAAATGAAATCGCATACAGGTAATTGGAAGTTGCACAGGAAATTGGATTATATTATTAGTTTGTTTGTATACAAAACTAACTTTTGAGGATTTAAGAGAGGAAGTGCCATGATCCAATCATTTTTTAATATTATCAGCAGCAATTAAATGGGATTGTGTCACAGAAACTACTGAGCAATTTCATTAGGAAGTTCAAATGAAAGTGATAACTCTTACTGACAATTTTTGAGTTGTATTCATTTCTTTTTCGATAACATTTTAATTGACTCCAGAGCATTCTAATCCTGCCTATTCTCCCCAACTCCTCCAAGGAAGATAAAGAAGATGGGGAAGAGATAGAAAGTGATTTTATAGTAACTGAAGTTCAAAAGAACCTTGATTTGAAACTAGATAATTGAAGATTTTAAGGTAACTCTAGATATCATCTGGTTCAACTCTCATTTCAACTATAATTTTTGGAGTTACTAGTCATTAAATTGGCAATATATACATGAAGTATTGCAAACCTTAAAAACTACAGAAATACTAATTGTTATTGTTATGAATGATTGATAACACAACCAACTATTTATTTGGGACCTATTTGTAAATTTGCAACTTAAAATTTAATTTGCTAGCCATAAAGCTATCATAGGCCAGGGATATTTTTAAAAAACAAACAAATTAATAAATATTATGTATGTCCTTCCCCTTAAAGCTACAAAAATAAATAATAGGTTTTATTGTAATATATTTTTTAATTTTAGAACAACTTCACCTCTGTTTTAATTTTTCTTTTAAATTATATATTTTATAATTATATTAAAACTTTTAAAATTTGGAATCTATTCTAGGAGGTGATTGGTGGATTCTTTGGATTTCTACTTTCCCCTCTTATTCAAGAACATTAGGGCAATCCTCCCTGATAATTTCTTATTTTATAAAGTGTAGACTCTTTTTTATCATGCCTTTTAGGCAGTCCAGTGATTATTAAGTCATCTCTCCTGGATCTATTTTCACATTCAATTGTTTTTCCAGTGAGATTTTCCAGAATTTATTTTTTCCTACTCTCCTATGGATTAATTAGCTTCTTTCTGTCCAATTTCAATTTTAATGGAACCATTTTCTTCTTTGAAGCTTTGTACTTCCTTTTTAGGGAATTATTTTACTATTTGAGATTTTCTTCTTCCTTGTTTTAGTAATTTGTTTTCTTCAGTTAGTTTCTATTCTAAACTGTTTACTTATCATTTTCTTTTCTATTTTGTCTTCTAAGACTCCTATTATTTGTTTTTTGTTCCTCTTTTGGATGTCTTTCAGAAGCTCATTTAGGCCTGACAGCTTTTCACATTTGCTTGTTAAGCTTCATAAATTTTCAATTTGGCATTGCTGTCTTTTATGACCTTGTGTTTTGATTTTCTGTTGCTGAAATATTTTTTAAGTGTCAAACTTTTTCTCAGTGTTTTCCTCATCTTTGAGGGTTGGGGTGCAGTGGGTGGGTTAGTGTCCTTCCCTATATTTTGAAATTCAGTTCCTGGAAATCCTGTCCCTGGGTTCCCTGGAGTTCCACAGGCTACTTTCTGCTGCTTAGCTGCCAGGTCCTCCTGGTGTCTCAAATTCCAAGTTGCCTATTTCCCCCTAAGGTTTCCCTTTGGGTATATTTGCTTAAGGCTGATTCTCAAGTTCCTCAGTATAAGCTTGCACCAAGCTACTTTTAACCCAGATGGTTCCATTGTTTCCCCCTCTATCCCCAGTAAAATGGGTCCTTCCTGCTTTATTTCCTTTGACTAAAATTCTACTTCACTGTGTCCTCCAAAATTTTTTCAAGTCTTTTGCCTGTGATTATCTGGAAGTGGGTCTAGGTGAGTTCAGAACCATTCCTTATTTTCCATCTTGGCTGTAGGAAATGGAAATATTCATACTAAAACTAAAAGGTTGAATTTTGAAAATTATAGTTTATGTAGCAGTTTCTTAGGTAGTGATAAGAATGTTGAGTTTCAGAATATTGGAAGCTGCCCAATTTAAATATACAACTATTTAGAGATAAAGCCAATCAATAAAAATTCTAAAACACAAGCAATTATTAAGTATTCTATTATATGTTCAATGCTGTGCTTGGTTTGGGGCATATGAAAAACAAAATAAGGTGGCTCTTGCTCTCCAAAAAATAACAAATGATTTGTTTAAAGAAAAAGTTTTTATTGATGACTTCAGTTCCAATTAGTCTTCCTCCTCTTAGAAAGCCATCCCATATAACAAATAATATATATATATACATATATTTAAATTAACAAATTAATTTATACATTGCAAAAGCCCCAAAACATGTATTATGGGTGATACTTCTATACCTACCACTTCAACAAAAGACTAGATTGTAGTGTTCTCTCATATCTCTTTATCTGAATAATTCCTGGTCTTTATTATGGGTTTTTTTGCTGTGTGGTAGTTCTTTCTATTTGCATTGCTATAGTTATTGTATACATTAGTTTCTTGGCTTTACTTACTTCACTTTGTGTCAGTTCATGTTGATTTCTTCTCATATACATCACATCACATACATCATTACTTACAACACAATAAAATTGTATTACTTTCACATGCCACAAATCTTATAACTATTCACCAAATGATAGGTGTCTACTCTACCCTTTCTCTCAATTTTTTGCTATCACAAAAAGCACTACTCTAAATACTTGGATAAATTAAGGGGACTTTCTTCTTATTGATAATTTTCTCCTCTTATTGAGGTCAGTAAAGAAGTCTCTGTGGGGGCAGCTGGGTGGCTCAGTGGATTGAGAGTCAGACCTAGAGATGAGAGGTCCTAGGTTCAAACCTGGCACTTTACCTTTCTTTATGCTTTTATTTTCTTTTTCTTATCTTACTGATGTTGATAGCATATCCAGGATTTAAACAAATAATAGTGGGAAGACTAAGCATTCTTACTTAACTTATGTATTTATTGGAAAATATTCTATTGATTACCCATTGCATATGATGCTTGCTTTTTGCTTTATAATCTTTTTTGTTTTTATTTTTTAAATTTCAAACATTATTCCTCGGTTACAATTATCACATTATTTCCCTCCCTCCCCTCTCCCATCCTTCCTGTAACCAACTCACAATTCCACTGGGTATTACACATGTCCTTGATCAGAACCTATTTCCATGTTGATACTATGTTTGTACTAGAATGTTCATGTAGAGTCTGCATCTGCAGGCATGACCCCTCCACCCAGGTAATCAAGCAGTTGTATTTCTTCCATGTTTTTACTCCCACAGTGTTTCCTTTGGATGTGGATAGTGTTCTTTCTCCTAAATCCCTTAGAGTTGTTCAGGATCTCTGCACTGCCACTAATGGAGAAGTCCATTACATTCAATTGTACCACAGTGTATCAGTCTCTGGGTATAATGTTCTCCTGGTTCTGCTCCTCTCACTCTCCATCACTTCCTGGAGGTTGCTCCAGTTCCCATGGAATTCCTCCACTTTATTGTTCCTTTGAGCACAATAGTATTCCATCACCAACATATACCACAATGTGTTCAGCCATTCCCCAATTGAAGGGCATCCCCTCATTTTCCAATTTTTGGCCACCACAAAGAGCTCAGCTCTGAATATTCTTGTACAAGTCTTTTTCCTTATGATCTCTTTGGGGTACAAACCCAGCAGTACTATGGCTGGACCAAATGGCAGACAGTCTTTTATTGCCCTTTGGGCATAGTTCCAAATTGCCCTCCAGAATGGCTGGATCAATTCACAACTCCACCAGCAATGAATTAGTGTCCCCACTTTGCACATCACCTCCAGCATTTATTACTTTCCTTTGCTGTCATGTTGGCCAATCTGCTAGGTGTGAGGTGATACCTCAGAGTTGTTTTGATTTGCATCTCTCTGATTATAAGAGGTGTAGAACACTTTTTCATGTGCTTATTAATAGTTTTAATTTCTTTAACTGAAAATTACCTATTCATGTCCCTTGCCCATTTATCAATTGGAGAATGGCTTGATTTTTTTGTACAATTGATTTAGCTCTTTGTATATTTGAGTATTTAGACCTTTGTCAGAGGTTTTTGTTATGAAGATTGTTTCCCAATTCATTGCTTCCCTTTTAATTTTGGTTATATTTGGTTTTGTTTATACAGAAACTTTTAATTTGATGTAATCAAAATTATTGATTTTACATCTTGTGATTTTTTCTAGCTCTTGCTTGGTTTTAAAGTCTTCCCTTTCCCAAAGACTTGATAAGTATACTATTCTGTGCTCACCTAATTTACTTTTAGTTTCCTTCTTTATATTCAGGTCATTTACCCATTCTGAGTTTATCTTTGTTTAGGGTGTGAGAGATGTTGATCCAAACCTAATCTCTTCCATACTGTCTTCCATTTTTCTCAGCAGTTTTTATCAAATAGGGGATTTGGGTCCCTAAAGCTGAGATCTTTGGGCTTATCATAGAGTGTCTTGCTGAGGTCACTTACCCTGAATCTATTCCACTGATCCTCCTTTCTGTCTCTTGGTCAGTACCAAATTGTTTTGATGATCACTGCTTTATTATATTGAGATCTGGTACTGCAAGGCTACATACCTTTGCTTTTTTTCATAATTTCCCTGGATATCCTTGATCTATTGTTCTTCCAAATGTACTTTGTTATGTATTTTTCTTATTCAGTAAAAAAGGTTTTTGGTTCAATGGGTATGACACTAAATAAGTAAATTAATTTGGGTAGGATTGTCATTTTTATTACATTAGCTCATCTTACTGTAACAGAGGCTGGCACCAGAGAAAAAGTGCCAGGTTGAAGAGTATGTGAAATTGATCACCTCAATGGGGGAGGGACCCCAGGAGATAGGAATCCTGATAAGAGAAGACTCTGGCTGGGAGAGGAGTTGGTCATCTCTTTCAGCTCAGGAAGCCAAAGAAAGAAGGTTTGAAAAAAAACTTTCTCCTGAGGGTTACTCACTTTTCCTGCTGGTGACTGGAAATCTTTCCCCTCTACACTTCCCAATTGATGGGACTTTCTGAAGAGAAAGCTGAATAGACTTTACCTCACTCAGCTCCAGTTGCCCAGGGGTGAGTCAACCTGAATTCCTCTCAGGAGGTTCATGCTGCCAAGGCCTGAGTTCCCCCCAAACTCAAGGAGGGAGGGGAAAGGGTTTAGATAAAGACAGGGACCCCCTTTCCCCACTTTCCTTTTCCCACTATTCCCTTCCCATTATTCCTTTTGTATTACCTGTTTGAATTGACATAAAAAGTTATCTGTTCCCCAAGCTGTATGAGTGAACAGATGAAGGGGAGACACTTTGGTCTCCTGTAGAGGAGGGGGGACAAGAGGGACAAGAGGGAATTGGGGAGAGCAACTTTAGATAAGAAGAGAAGGCAGAAGGGGGAAAATCTTTGAACGCCCCTCCTCTATCTGAGCCAACCCTAAACTTCTGCTGTCTCCCCTGAACCACACTTTGAGAAGGGGTGTCTCCTCTCTTTCCCCCTCTCAATACTAAAAGTCTTAGCCCCCTCAGAAAGCAACTTAACCTCCTTTACAATACACTATCCATGAGCAATCAATGTTTTTCCAGTTGTTTAGATCTAGTTTTTATTGTGTGGGAAGTATTTTGTAGTTGTCTTCATATAGTTCCTGCATTTGTGTAGGCAGATAGATTCCCAAGTATTTTATATTATCTAGGGCAATTTTAAATGGAATTTCTCTTTCTAATTCTTGCTCCTGAAATGTTTTGGAAATATATAGAAATTTTGATGACTTGTGTGGGTTTATTTTGTTTCCTGCAACTTTGCTGAATTTGTTGATTATTTTGACTAGCTCTTAGTTGATTCTCTAGAATTCTTTAAGTAGACCATCATATCATCTGCAAAGAGTGATACCTTGGTCTCCTCACTGCCTATTTTAATACCTTCAATTTCTTTTTCTTCTCTAATTGCTACAGCTAGTGTTTCTGGTACAATGTTAAATAATAGAGGTGATAATGGCCATCCTTGTTTCACTCCTAATCTTTTGGGGAAAGCTTCTAGTTTATCCCCATTGCAGATGATGTTTGCTGATGGTTTTATATATATACTGTTTATTATTTTTAGGAAAGGCCCTTCTATTTCTGTGACTTTTAGTGTTTTCAATAGGAACAAGTGTATTTTTTCAACGACTTTTTCTGATCTATTGAGATAATCATGTGATTTTTGTCAGTTTGCTTGTTAATATGGTCAATTATGTGGATGGTTTTCCTAATACTGAACCATTCTTGCATTACTGTTATAAATCCTACCTGGTCATAATGAATAATGCTCGTGATCACATGCTGGAGCCTTTTGACTAGTATTCTACTTAAGATTTTTACATATATGTTCATTAAGGAGATTGATCTGTAGTTTCTTTCTCTGTTTTTGATATTCTTGAATTTGGAATCAGTACCATATTTGTGTAGTAAAAGGAATTTGGTAGAACTCCTTCTTTGCTTATTCTGTTAAATAGTTTGTATAATATTGGAATTAATTGTTCTGTGAATGTTTGATAGAATTCATTTGTGAATCCATCTGGTTCTGGGTTTTTTTTTCTTAGGGAGTTCTTTGATAGTTTGTTCAATTTCTTTTTCTGATATGGAGTTATTTAGATATCATATTTCTTCCTCTGTCAGTTTAAGCAATTTACATTTTTCTAAATATTCATCCATATCACCTAGATTAACATATTTATTGCCACATCATTGGGCATAATAATTTTTAATGATTGCCTTAATATCCTCTTCATTAGAGGTGAGGTCTCCCTTTTCACCTTGGATACTGTCAACTTGGTTTTCTTCTTGCCTTTTTAAAATTAGATTGACCAGTACTTTGTCTATTTTATTTGTTTTTTTCAATGTACCAGCTTCTAGTTTTATTCATTATATCAATATTTCTTTGACTTTCAATTTTATCAATTTCTCCTTTGATTTTTAGGATCTCTAATTTAGTCTTCATCTGAGGATTTTTAATTTGTTCACTTTCTAGTTTTTTTTTTAAATTGATATGCCCAATTCATTGACCTCTGCACTCTCTACTTTGTTAATATATTTTTGAATGCATCCCATAGATTTTGAAGGGATGTCTCTCATCATTGTCATTTTCTTCAATGAAATTATTAATTGTTTCTATGATTTGTTCTTTAACAGATTCTGGAGAGTCGTATTGTTTAATTTCCAATTAATTTTTGATTTGCCTCCCCATGTACCCTTCCTAAATATTATTTTCATTGCACTGTGAACTGAAAACGTTGCATTTATTATTTCTGCTGTTTTGTACTTGTTTGCAATGTTTTTATGCCTTAGTACATGGTCAATCTTTGTGAATGTACCATATGCAGCTGAGATGAAGGCATATTCCTTTTTGTCCTCATTTATTTTTCTCCACATATCTACAAACTCTAATTTTTCTAAGATTTCATTCACTTCTCTTACCTCTTTCTTATTTAGTTTTTGGTTTGATTTATCTAGTTCTGATAGAGGAAGGTTCAGGTCTCCCACTAGTATAGTTTTTCTATCTATTTCATCCTTGAGCTCCACTAGTTTCTCCTTTAGAAATTTGGATGCTATGCCATTTGGTGCATACTTGTTGAGTGCTCATATTTCCTCATTGTCTATACTGCCTCTTATAATGGTGTAATTACCTTCCCTATCTGTTTTGACTACATCTATTTTTACTTTGTCTTTGTCAGATATCATGATTGCTACTGTTGCCTTCTTTTTATCAGTTGATGCCCAATAGATTTGGCTCCATCCTCTTAATTTTACCTTATGTGTGCCTACCTTCCTCATGTATGTTTCTTTTAGACAGCATATGGTAGGGTTTTGGTTTCTAATCCACTGTTATTCACTTGTGTTTTATGGGTGAGTTCATTCCATTCACATTCAGAGTTATAATTACCAGCTGTATATTTCCCAGCATTTTGATTTCTACTCCTAGTCCTGCTCTTTCTTCTTTCACTATTTCCTTTCACACCAGTGTTTTATTTTTACCATGTCCCCCCAATTCCCACCTTTATTTTACATCCCTTTATACCCCCTCCCTTCTTATTCCCCTCTTATTTTCCTTAGAGTCTTTTTAAACCACCCCATACCCTTTCCCTCCCTTGTATTGCTTTCCTCCCCACCTGTCTGTTTCATAGTCTTCTCCTACCCTATGAACCTCAAATTAATTCTCATTTTTTGTATTTGATTGTATTTGATTATTCTTGCTTTATAATCTTATGTTGATATTGAGAAAAAAGTTTCTGTGTAAACTATATTTTCCATGTTTTTAGCATAAAGGAATGCTATATTTTTCAAAATGTGTGAATCTATTATGAAAATCATGTGGTTTGAGATGTTTTCATTTTAATATAATTACTTATATGGTCATTTTCATAATCTGGAGCCATCATATCTTTGGTATAAATCCTATTTGGACATAATGAATGATTTATTGGATAAATTTCATATTCTGAAAGGATTTTGTTTAATTTTTTAATTGGCATCCATTAACAATATTGGCTTCATCTTTCCATGTTTTAAAATTTCCTGTTTTAGAAAATAAGAATACATTCATCTTATGAAAGGATTCTATAAGAATGCTTTTTTCTCTAATTTTCAAAATAATTTGGGAAATTTAAATACAATTTCTTAAAACTTTGGCATAACTCTTCAATGAATCCATCAAGACAAGTATTTTGCTTTTGCTTTTCTTTTTTTTTGTCATTGATGTCCTTTTTCCTTTTAGTAGTTACTATATTACTAGAACTCATATCTTTTCTTAGATTTTATTATATGAGATTTCAAACTGCATTTCTAACATAGTCTGTGCATTTTATACTTTTGAAAATATTTCTCTGTTTCTTTGGTATTTTCAGTTTTGATACCATAAAACTGTACAGTATAACTTGATTATTCCTTTTCTTTCCTCTGGTTTTGAAATACACAAGTTCTTGAACACAATTCCCCTCTTCCTTTTTTCCTTGGAGGTTGAATTTTTCTTGTTATTTATAATGTGTCCCCTCATATGTAGGGAGATCTGCTTTTTTAACTCACTTCCATTTCAGAGATTCTTGTCATATGTTGATGATCCAGGACTTTAAACGAGTCACCTTAAAAGTTGCACAGTCATGATGTTGATTTACTGTGCTCATGTAACAGGATTAATTGGCTGCCTTTGTTTTCTTCAGCTTCAATAAACTATGAAAACAAAGATGGAAAAAATGTTCCTTTTTTTAAGGATGTTGCTTACATCTTAGAGACATCCACTCTTAGAAACCACAAAGAAATATTATATTCCAGGTTGCTGTCAGATTGATAAAAGACTGAGGAATTAACAGCCAAGCAATCTTTTTGGTTTTAGCCTTGTAATTTTTAATTACAGAAGGGTAGGCTTTTAGTTGACTGAATTTAACATACTGAAATCTCTCTAAATAAAGGTACCTTTTGTTGCAAATTATAGACAGTCATAATCCAGATGACAATATAATACTTCAGCAGCTGATCCTGAAAAGTATATTCAGGATGCATTCCAGTGCTATTGGTAACAGTGTATTTCACTGCAGATAAGCTCTGAATAAATAACATGCTTGATGCTTCTAATTCCTTAAATCAACATAAAAACCTTGCAAGCTATTTCATGCCAGGTTTGACAGGTGGTGATAATGTTTGAGAAGTCACAGGATATACTATAGTCAGCTGTGAATAGGGAAGCATTTAAGGTGTGCTGAGGAAGGGTGCTTGATGGGAATGAATAAGTTGAATTGAAGTGTTTTGTAACATACCGTGTTGTAGAACTGGCTTTTAGCTACCTTGAAATACTTTCCACTTTTTGAAAGTTATAGGGCTCGCCAATGCCTAAAATGGCATTCAGATGAGAATATGCATGGTAATTGTACAAAATTAGAAGAATTTCAAGGGAAACACAAACTTGATTTTGAAATGTATTTTTTTTAACCTTACTTGCTTTGTGAAAGGCTCTTTAGCTTCCCTGCTTTATAATTTCCTCTAATTACAGTTTTTGACTTTTTCTCCATGTGTATTATGAACCTCTAACTGTCTCTCTCTCACTCTCTCTCTTTATATATAAATATGTCCATTTATCTATGTACATACATGCATATATATCCAAGGGACACTCTGTCCTTGGTTCTCTTTAGTGTAGGGTTGAGAAGCAAGATGTATCTTTTCTACCGCGGTAATTAGAGCAGGAATTGAAACTGGGATAATTAGAAAGATATTTTCTCAAGAAGCAGTTTTGTGTATCATGGATAAATCTTCAGTACAAAAGAGGCATTTAAATATGATGAATTAAAAAATGAATTCTTTTAAAAAGGAACACTTAAAGTAGGTTACTCATAGACAATATAACGTGAAAACATTTCTTTTCCTTTTCAGAAAAGAGTCTGTACTAATAATAAAGGCAAAATCAAAGCCCAAACACTCAGCCATTTTGGTTCAGGTCTAAAAGATGATATTCTAGAAAAGCAAAAGGAGTACATTGTTTATTGACCACTACAGGGAAACTATTATATTTTTATTTTGCTGATTTTATTAACTTGGAATATTATGACCACTGAGATGATCTAACCAGTCAGATACTTGTTTTTCTTTATGATCATTAATTCTGGATTGTAAAGAATTTTACATTAATTGTAATATTTGGTTGAAAAAAAGCATTGAGACTCACAGTTCATGTGACCAGCAAAATGACTAATTGTTCATTGTCTTTAAACTATCACAATTCCCTCCCAAAAAAAAGGAATGACGTGCTAGAATTGGAGTGATTCCATCTAAATTCAGAGTCAAAAGAAGAAAGAAGCCTGCCAAGGCAAAATCCTAATGAATTAACCACAAATAACCTTAATCTTTAAAGCGCTTTTTCAGCCCCAATTCCCTACTAGCCTCCACAAAACCCTGGTAGGAATATGTTAATCAACATCTTTTGGGGAGTCCATTTTGAGATGAGCTATGACCATTGCTACATAAGCTCTTGTAACAACTCTCTCTCCCACCTCTGAAACTTGAAAAAAAAATTGGTAAATGCTGGATATTCTAAGCCACCCTGAGGAGGAAGCATAGGAGCTAAAAACAGGCTTCTTTTTTTATAAAAGTGAGCTATAGGGTTAGCTCTTCCCTGTCTTTTCCAACAGACTTAAACTTTTCTGAACCTCTTTCTTCTCATCGTATAAGGTGCTAAATTCTACCTAGTTATAAGGGGGGGAAAAAAAGTGAAGAACACAGATAAATCAGGTAGGATACCGGTGTAGGTAACAGTGCACTAGACCTGAAGAATATGGAATAGAATCCCTCTTGTGTGCCCATTTCCCTCAGAGGATAATCAAAACAGGAACTCAAACCAATAAGCAAAATAATATCCAGGGAGAAGAGAATAAAGGATCCATGCAGTCTAACCTGTAAGGTTTACTAATCAGCCAAAGATGAGAAAAAGATTTGGTGAGTAAATACAAATACAGCAATAACCGAAATAACAAGCTAAAAACCAGCCACAGAAGCAAATTACACAAAGGCAAAATTCATTTTGGAGACCTAAAGAAATATAATCTAAAAAAGAAATTATGGAGGGAGGAAAAGGTTAGATTAAAGAGGGAGTAGACTCTATGGATCCCAAACTAAATTATAAAGCAATCATGATCAAATCTACTTGCTACTGTTTAAAAATTGAAATATGCATTACTTTATCAGATTTGATAATGAAATTTCAGGAAAAATTGAGCCCAATAATGTGGTTCGATAATTTGGAAGACATATCACCTAAGAAAGAATAACCATTTTGAATAGGATCCTGGGAAAAAATGAGAAAGCACCATGGCAGAAATAATAACTAATAACTAGCATTTATGTAATATTTTAATATTTGTTGAGTACTTTACAGATTTTGCTTTATTTAATCCTTATAATAACTTGGGGAGGTAGGTGCTATTATTAAGTGATTTTATAGAAGCAGAAACGAAGGCAAACAGATTAAATAACTTTGCAAAGGGTCACACAGCTAGCAAGCCACTGAGAAATGTTTTGAACTACTCTCTTCCTGACTCCTTGGCCAGCACTTTATCTCCAATGCCACTTTGATAGTGGAACTATTAATAATATAAATCCTGATAAAGTCAAAACTTTGCCTAACCTGAATACAAAAATATAAATATAAATAAAATAAAAATATAAATAAAATATAAAATAAATTAAAATAAAGTAGAGGAGAACCAGATCGGAAACATTTCCCATCTAAGGATATAGACTGAAATTGTAACTAAAGTAATGAGAAAAGCATAACAAATGGGACATACCATTTTGACTACATTTCTACGGCATTGGGGATGTGATCTTCCACTACCGCTTAAGTTCATATTGTAATCAGTCAGATGAGTCGCTGGCTTTACTCTTCCCAGACTTGGCTTCTGCCACACAATGTTAATCCCTTAATGATTTAACTGTACCCATTTCTAGTTGGATCTGGCTGCTGAAATGCTCTTGCAAGTTTGCTGATGTGACCGTTATAATTCCATCTTTATCATCCTGAGGGCTTTTATGCTCAATGCTGTGGCACAATTTGAACAGACCTTCCAAGTTAATTTTCAGGGAACTTTCTTTGCTTTGGGTCTACTTTTCTCCACCTTCCCGTCCCATTGGCAAGCGGGCTTAATTTCTGGCAAAGCCTGTGCGCATCTGGACCTCTGTCTGCACCCTGCCCAGTGGGCGGAGAGGGATGTGAGTTTGTCACTGGCTGAATGAGTTTCTCTCCCTCCAATGCTGGACCTGAGGGGAAGAATCCATAGATCATTTTGACTTGTCCTTCTTTAGCTGTGCCATCCACTCAGACTCTGCTGGAACATCTGATGCCACGGAGTCACAGAATTCAGTGGAAGCGATGGGATTTTATATGTTAAAAAGGTTTTCTTGATCTCTTTATGATGTGTAAATGCCTCCTAGTTGGGTCTTGAAGGAAATATATGATTGGATGAACCCATTAGCCATGCTTCAGAGCCTTAAATAAATAAGATCTGGATGAATTCCACAAATGTGAGAGTGGAAAGATCGAAATCCATGATGTATTTAGGCGATGAGGGATAGAGCAGAATTTAAATCTAGATCTGACCAGAAATCTCTTCACTCCACCATAATACCCACATGTTACTGAATATATTGAAATTGTCTACACTGATCTTGATGTAATCTCATCAATAAATCCATGAACATATGCCAGGCAATGGGCTAGATTGGATAAAACTAGGGATACAATGTATCATAGTGTTTGGCTAGTTAGTCAATTAATTGGCATTCATTAAGCGTCTACCAAGTATCGCAATGACCACAGGGAGAGTGTGGCACAAATAACTGTGAGAATAACGGAAGGTCTTTGAAAAAGATTTCTACTTGATTGAGGCCAGAATGGGAGAGAATCATTTTAAGAGCTGGAAATGAGGAGTTTGAGGGTTATAGAAAGAGAAAATAGACTATGGAAAGAAAAAAATAGAGGGAGATGAAACATATATGGGAGCATCCATAAAACATGTCTCTTGTTGAAGAGAAGAAGAAAGTGAGGGGAAAAAAAGTCAGGAGCATTTCCATGAGGAAATGAATAGTCAAACATGGGATTTTTAATTTTCTTCTAAAAGCAATGGAAACTGCAGAAACTTTATGAGTAAAGCACTGACACGGTCAAACTTGTGATTTAGGAATGAAGAACTGACAGTTTGTGGAGGATACATTAAAGGAAGGAGAGTAAGATCTAGGATGATTCGCAATTGTACTACATGACATTTCTTTTCAATTCCTCTTCTTGGAATGATTGTCTGTTTTTATGACTCGGCTGCAGTGCCAACCACTCCAAGAAGACTTGTAATTACCTACTTATTAGTGTTCTTCCTAGCCAGTCACTGCCATTTGTCTCATCCATGACCTAGATAGTATTGGAGTACTAATGATAAATATTGTCAAAAAGACCACAATGAAAATAGTTTCAACATACAGAGCTACATTGGTTGCTAAGGGGAAAAAAGAGTAGTAGGAAAAATATATGAAGACATTCAGTCTCCAAATAAAATCCAAATGTTCTAGGATATTTGATGACTTTAATGGAATAGAGAGTAAAAGTGAAGGTGGGGGAAATATGACAAAAATATTTTCATGAAGAAAGGAATAAAAGGCAAAAATTAGTAAATTATACAGAAATATCACATCTCCCCACCATGGAAACTTTCTAAAGAAAAAGATTTGGTAGGTGTTAGATATGGCAAGCACAAAATAATGTCATAAAGAGCGAAATTTACATTATTGTTGGCATGGAAATTATTCCTAAGATGGCCATATGTGTTCAGTCAGATGACTTACTCACCAAAGCTAAGGCTTTATAGTAAATGAGAAGAAGAAATAATGAGAAAAAGATATAATATTTAGTTAAGATTAAAATCTGAATTATTTAAGCAAACTATTGAAAATTTTCATTTCAAGAAAATATAAAGTGCACAACAAAAATTATATCAATACTGATTATAATAATGTCATTTAGAAGTTAAACTAGTGCAAATTAATTGCTAAAGCAGAGAACAAGTGTTCAGAAAGTTCTTTAGTCAGAAGACATATAATTCTTTGCCAAATGAAGAAAGATCGTTGCCAAAGATAACACATAGTTAGAATGTACTGTACCTGTAGAATGTACCTGTAAAAATCTTATAAAAAAGGAACATGAATAGTTATCAGAAACATCATCTCATTAAAGCACAGGAAATCAGCAATGTATAAAACTAATTTAAATAAAATGAGGCAAATATGCATCCAATCAAAGCCAAACTAAGATTGTTCAAAAATTAAAATAAAAACAAGAAAATAAATGGAAGAAAAATAGAATTAATTTGAAAATAAAGGCTAAAAACTGCATTTCTTTTTCTTTGAAGGATAGTGATTGTTACTATACTTGAACTGTGATATTAATCCCTGAGATAGATATTGTACTAAAGAGAATAAATATAGGAAAAATAGGTGATTGTAACAAGTAGATTTATAGAAGAGAGTAATGCTTGAGGTCATATAGTTAAGGGCAATGAGGAACTAATATAGAATCCATCTAAAGAACAAAAAGATAAAAAATAAAGAGAAACAATGTAATCCTTTTTAATACTAAAAAACAAAAATGGTATGTGTGATAACATCAATAACTTGGGAATTAATAATATGCTACTCTTCTATTATACAAAATATTTATGTCTTCTATACAAAAATTGAGGACATCATTGATGAGGATATTTGTAAAAAATAAATAGGTTTCCAAAAACTATATTCAACAATGGAACACCTCTTTACCATTTCACAAAGCAGGAAAAATTATAGAAAACATAAAATCCTGTTGTGCTTAATGTTTGGTAGTTAATGGGGAAAAAACATTTAACTTCATGTGTTTTTAATAGCATCACATAGACTCTTTTGCAACAAGATGTCTCCTTTTTACATATAAAATCATTAATAATTCATCAGAAGATGTAACAAAATAAACATCTCAGCATCATGTGAGGCATAAAGAGGAGAGAAATATGCTTGATAAAAATATTCCTTACTGTGATGAAGATGATCCAGTGTAGAACCCAATTTGAAGAGTCATTCCCTTTGGATGGTTGGGAAGACCTAGATGCTCTTTTTTTGTGGATAAAATTGTTCTGATATTTATCAAGTCCCAGAATATTACAGAGCTTCTTGTAAGATATTTATAATCAAAGTAGTTTGTTCTGTCCACCCATACAGGAAAAAATCATGTATATGATGAATGTCTATTGCCCAGATTTTAATTTTCTTTCAAATGCTCATGCTATCAGTGCCATATTGAGCTCATTTCCAATGATTTGTAAGAAAGACAATACAAATAGATAATGAGCTGGGTGCAAAATTGAGAAGGAGAAGAGCAAGGTTCAATGTGTTCAGTAAACCTCATACCACCTAAAACAGCAAAGTTCTATCTTTTATCTTTCTTAGGAACATTTTATTGGTACTGCTATGTGGTAGCAAAATCTTAAATATACCTCCTTCCAAAAGAACTAGCAGGGAGCACCAAACTGAAGACACATGGTAAATCTAAACAAGGTGTTACTTAAAATCAATGAAAATTTTCATAGAAAAATAAAAGTAAAATATGTTATCAAGAACTTGTATGGCAGAAGGAAAAAATTAGTCGTAGGTCATGTGGACAGAAAGTAGGATGACAAGTAGAAGACCAGAGAGCTACACTTGTTTCTTTTCATGTTTGGAGAACTTCTATACAAGTGAAGAAGAATTTCTATTAAAAGGGTAGATGATTCTCACTGCCTAAGATGCTCCACTGGGGGGAAGAACCAGGAATGGGAGTTCCTCAGTTAAGGGTGAGGGAAAATGAGAGACCAGAGAAAAAGATTGCAGTCAGAAGGACCTCATCTACTGGTGGTAGAATGAATGTGTTTTAATTCAAGCTGGTGACATCTTTTAAAGGCAAGAACCACAGACAGTAAAACAGTCCTTGGATAACCATCAATGAGAAGGTCTAGAAGATAAGGCTCTAAGGTCATCCAGGTTCATGGAACGGTCTAATCATTAACAACATGTTATTGCCTGCTAAGAATAAAGAAGGTGAAGGAGAGGACACTGGAACCTTACCTAGACAGACTCCGAATTCTCTACCTCTGATGCATGGATCTGCATCACTGAAACAAATTTCAAAAATCAATGAGATTATATAATCACTCAAGTAGTTGAATGGATTAGGAAGGATGTCATGTGGACCTCAAATACGCTAGTTCTTATATAAGTAGAGAAAAACAGAAAGATGTGCCACATCTTACTCACTACAACTGACAAGACTCATGATTGGATTATGAGGGAAGAGAGGAAGTGAAGATCGCTAACCTGATTGAGAAGACAAATGAGTAAAATATGTCTCTAGTTAATATTAATAAGGATGCTTAGAGCTAAAATGGTGGAGGAAAGGATGCTCTACTCTCCTGATCTCTCTCTCTCTCTACACACACACACACACACACACACACACACACACACACACACACACTCATACCACCAAGATTTATATTTCTAGAATAGTTGAACATAATCCTCTAGGGTGAAAATGGACATTTACTGAAATTGAGGAACTTCAGATTTTCCTGACCCAAAATATAGAGCTGCAAACATATTTGATGAGTATGTTTGACAATCAAGAAAAGCACAAAAAGATTAGGTGAAAAATTAAGGGTTTCAATAAGGTTGAATTGATTACATTCATTCCTGGGATGGTGATAAATAAAATAATTAAGATATATACAATACTTAAACTATTTAAAGTATTTGAGATATCTGAAGTATTTAAGATATGTAAGAATTATATCACAATTATAGCAATGAAGAGAATATGTAGAAAGAAAGAAGGATACTGAATAAGATGATCTGATATATGCCCCTCCACCCAGCAAAAAATCAAGGAAAGAGGAACATATGAGGAGAGGAGAAAAGGAGAGATAGAAGGAGGTAAACTATCACAAAGAGGCATATAAGAGGAAAAACAGTGGAGAAGATGGAGGGGAACAGAGGGACTATGCTTGAAACTTACTCTTATCAAAATTAGCCCAACGTAGCCCCAATACTACCCATAGTCAGTCAACCTACCTTACTTTACAGGAAGTAAGAGGGTAGAAAGCATAAGAGAAAGCAGGAGAATGGAGAAAAGGAGGGCAAATTGGGATAGGCAGTCATTGAAAACAAAATATCTGTGAATTTGGAAAAGCTAATGGGAGAGGGAAAAAAGACAAGGGGAAAATAAGATGGAAGGAAACGTACCATTAGTGATCTTAACTGTGACTGTGATCCAGAAAACAGAAAAGGATAGCAGAGTGGACTACAAAAGAGAATCCTACAATGTGCTGTCTACAAGAAATACATAAAAAGCAGGTAAATATGAACAGAGTGAAAGTAAGGGTGTGGAGAATAATCTACTTTATAACTCCAGCTAAAGTAGAAAAATTAGGGTTAGCAATCATGACCTCAGATAAAGCAAAAGTAAAAATTAAACTAATAAAAAGAGATAAGGAAGCAATAAAAGGCACCATAACCAAAGGAAGAATATCAGTACTAAACAAAATATTCACCAAATATCTTAGGATCCAGATTCCTAAAGGAAAAGTTACATGAATTACAGGAGGAAATAGATAGTAAAATGTTACTAGTGAATCTAGGTCTCAAACTTCTCCTCTCCGAAGTAGATAAATCCAACCAAAAAAAAAAACAGGAAAGAAGTAAAGGAGATAAATAGAATTTTAGAAGTTTGATGTAATACTCTTTTGAAGAAAACTGAATTGGAATAGAAAGGAAAACATATTTTTTCTCAGTCATATATGGCACATTCACAAAAATTGACCATATAATAGAGCATAAAAATCTCAGCACAAAATGTAGACAAGCAAAAATATTAACTGCATCATCTTCAGGTCATAATGAAGAAAGAAAGACTAAGAATTAATTAATTGTCATCTAAATAATGTTATACTAAAGAACAAATAGGACAAAAAAGAAATCATAAAAATAATCAACAATTTTATTAAAGAGAAATACAATGAAGAAACAACATGCCGAAATTTATGGGATGCAGCCAAAGCTAACCTTAAGGGAAAATTTACATCTCAAAATGGTTATGTAAATAAAATAAAGATCAAATCAATGAATTAGACATGCACTTTAAAAAACACACACATAATTAGAGGAATAATAAATTAAAAAAAATAAACACTGCTTTGAAAATCCTGGAAATCAAGGAATAGGTGAATAAAATTGAAAGTAAGAAAACTGTTGAATTAATAAGATAAGGAGTTTTTTTTCTGAAAAAAAGTAGATAAACCATTGGTTAATAATTTAAAAAAAGAAAGAAAAACAAATTATCAATATCAAAAAATATTAAAAAGGTGAAATCACTATAAAAAAATTAAAGCTATTATTGCACATTCTTTTGCCCAATCATATAGCAATAAATATGACAAACTAAATGAAATAGAAGAATACTTACAAAAATGTAAACTACCCAAATTAATGAAAGTCTAGGAGCAGGAAATAGAAAAAGAAATTCCATTCAAAATAACTTTAGACAATATAGAATACCTGGGGTTAAATTTACCAAAGCAAACCCAGCAACTATGTGAACAAAATTACAAAACAATCTTAACCAAATTGTCAGACCTAAACAATTTGAAAAATGAAACAAAATATTAATTGCTCATTAAATTACTTTACCTATTCAGTGCCATACCAAACAAATTACCCCAAAACTATTTCATAGAACTTGGAAAAAATAGCAAAATTCAACAGGATGAAAAAAAAGGCCAAAAATATGATGGGAATCAATGAAAAAATATGAAGGAAGGAGGGCTAGCTATACCAGATTTCTGTTAAATTACAAAGCTTTTATACAAACAAATCCAATGCAACCAAGATTAGAAAGGAAACAAGTTATTTTGTGACATAGAAATGATAGCTAGTTTCTAGGACAAAGGCGTAATTTCTCAGATATATAGAGAACTGAGTCGAATGTATAAGATTAAAAAACATTCCCTGATTGAAAAATGGTCAAAGAATACAAAGAGGCAGTTCTCAGAGGATACATTAAAACTATCTATAGTTATATGAAAAAATGCTCTAAATTACTCTTGATTAGAGAAATTCAAATTAAAACAACTCTGAGCTGAGCTGCCACCTCACACCTATCACTTAGGTTAACATGACCAAAAAGGTAAATTATAAATGTTGAAAGAAATGGGGGAATATTGGGACACTGATTTTCCATTCTAATGGAATACATAAAATACCATACATTAAAAAAATAAGTGGAGGGAAATGGCGTCCCCAGCCAGTATAGTAAAATGATGAAGTTCAGATTAAGAAAGGAAGAGTTCACTGGCTAGCCTAGGCAACCTTCATGGATGGAGGTTCTGAAAGAAGTCATCTGGATGAACTAATTCCATTATTTTTAATCAATACTGTATTGATTCTAAGGCAGAAGGTGGGCAGGGATAAGCAATAGCTTGTCCAGCTAGGAAGTCTCTGCAGCCAAATTTGAATTCAGGACCTGCCATCTCTTGTCCTGTCTCCCAATACACTGAGCCACCTAAAAGACTCATTTTAATTTTCAAAAACCAAGTACAGTGAAGGAGGCAGATGGATCTTATGACTGTGAGTTTGGGGAGAATATTCGCTCCCCAAGAAAAAAATAATGTCGCCTCTGCAACCAGGAAAATAAGCGGCAGAACGATCAGTCTGGACCCTTGGACTGTATTTTATTCCTCTTATTATTAGCAACAACTAGGGAAGCCTGACTGATTACATATTGATGGAGATCTTTTTTTAGAGATTAACTGCCAACACAGTATATTCTGATAAGACTAATCATGGAGAAATGCATTCTACCACAGAATCAAACCTGACCTTATCAACTCCCATCATTCCCCAAGGCTTGCACACTTCCCCATTTCCATTCTGACAGGATGTTTGTTAATTAATTGGTTGTGTGCTCTAAAAAAGAAAATTAAAAAAAAATCCCAACTATAAAAATGCAATCTCTACCCTAAGAAGCTGAAGCATCCCCTAGTCACACTTGTCTTCCTTAGTTCATTTATAAACGTATTGCCCTTTCATTCTGGATATTTTTTGAACCTTAAGTCTTTGCAGATTTCAGGATAGATGAGAATTCCTCTGCGCTCCCATGGAATCTATGCAGGAAATTCTCCCAATATTCCCATTTACATTTTTTCTAATCTATTGTCAAAATAATGTCAGTAAATCTATTTTTAAAATAAAAATAAGTACATTTTAGAAAGGGATTTTTCCTTTGACATAAGACAATTTTCACATAGGAAGAGGACTTTGTAATTATAATTCACATTTAGTAAAGGTCTTAAGACCTTTCAGCCTTCTGAGGGAGATAGTACATTACTCTTAATTTTATATATGTAAAAATTCAAGCTTTGATCTATTAAGACAATTTCTTAAGTCACATAGTGAATAAACATCCCTTGTAGGACATAAACTCTCATCTCCTGATTGAAAAGCTAAAACTCTTTTTCTTTCTCTTCCCTCCACTTTTTTTGAGCCACATTTTTTTCTTTTGCTTCCCTCGACACATTGTTTTCCTTCCCTACTTCAGATCCTTGTTTGTGTCTTATTCTTACAATTCCCCAAAGCGTCCACTTTCAATTTAACTTGATCTTTTCCAATTTCTTCTCCCCAAGTCTAATGTGTTTCAATTAATTCACAATTTCCAGACTCTCCCAATCTCCTTTGTAATCTTTTTTTCTTTCTTTTCATTCTTCTCATGTTCTTTCTCTCAATAAAGTCAGATTGAGAACATGGATCCAAACCTACATTGCCATCCTCATATAATAATGCTTCATGTCTTCTGCTTTTAAGTCAAATTGTGATAATGCTTTTTAGTTAAACTAAGCATTAAATACTTCATTGTATTTGTACAATCTGTTACAAATTGTCTCAATTCCAACTCTCTAAATCTTTTTCTTCCTCCAAAGAATTCCTCACACATGAAGTCTTACTCTTAGTGCAATGTAAGCTCCTTGAGGGTATAAACTATTTCATTTTTGTCTTATTTTTAGCACAGAATACACAGTGCCTAGAACATAATATGTGTTTAATAAATTCTTAAGTTGAACATGTTGAATTTGATTTACCCCTTAGAATATGAAAAATTGTTTCAAATTTGGCTCTCGCAGTGAGTGAAGATTTCAGCCAATTCTGTGGTTATTAATCTGTTTTGAATGTTGCACACTTAATTGCTGCCATATTTTATTCTTAAGTCTCAAAAAAGAAATTGTATTTATTAGAAAGACTATTAATCATTCTTCTGATTCATATCTTATGTCATAATTATATTAATACAGAGAAGTGTATTTTAAATTGTAAATCTTAATTAGGTATGAGCTGTGATTATTTAATGATCTTAAGTAATTAATTTTCTTCCAGTTTTAAAACATTTGGAAAAGTTCCTCTGTTGGAAGCATATGTTTGACCAAAAAACTGCTTTTTAAAAATAAAAAATCTTAAGATTGTCCAACTATAAATAATCATGTTTTTCTTTGATACATCTTTTAAAATGAATTTGGCCATCAAACCATATATTTTAGATATTAAAAGTCATTGTCTTATAACCCTTTGCAGATCAGAATACTGAGGCTATGAGAGAGTATTACTTGCTTAAAGTCAGGTAGGTAGTCAATGGCAACAGTAGGTCCTCAAACTTTAAATTTATCCTTCCTATTACAATCTCATTAACTTCCTTTCTTCCTCCCTCCCTCGCACCCACCCTCCCTCCCTTCCTTCCTTCCTTCCTTCCTTCCTTCCTTCCTTCCTTCCTTCCTTCCTTCCTTCCTTCCTTCCTTCCTTCCTTCCTTCCTTCCCCATACTTGTGATTTTACCCTTGTATGAATCTTATTTTGGATTAATTTGAATAATTCACTTATTGCATGTACAAGAATTATAGGTAACTGACTCACTTCCATATTAGGAATCTTAACCTTCATCTAACCTTACAAGTCAGCATGGACTTCAAGGTTTAGTCTTCCTGGATCTAATCTACAGAGTTACTGGTTGCCCATTTCACAACATACCATTCCTCTCAATCCATGGAAGATTAAAAGTGATTATTGAGTTCAGCCAATAACCACATAAGGCATGACTCTTCATGGGGATGTTTACATTTGAAGAGAGATTTCAAAGACTCATAAAGGCAGAGCCTTCCTCACAGCTGTCTCCCTTCTCCTAATGATCTCCTCTTTTTCTACCAGTCTTACATCAGCATTTCAAACTTAGGGGTTGGTCCAAGGAATTCAAAAACACAAACAAATTCTTTAATAATTCCTTAAGCAGTAAATAATTGCTCAATTATATTAAACACATGCACACATACATATTTTCTTTGGCAATAAGGATGTGCATATTTGAATTTTTACAGTTGTATTTCTACAGTGAATAGAAAATGTCATGCATTTTTTAAGCAATAAGTTATTATTGTAAATATCCAGTGATTAAATCTAAAAGATTATTTTGAGTATTATATTAAACACCCTTTGGTGTTATTTTTTGAGGTTTGTGGAATAAACCAAGCCAAACAAAAACCACAGGACTACACTATAAGCTCCTAAATTAATATTTACCCTTCCATCTTTAGCTCCTGAACCTGCTTGTTTTTCCTTACATAGATATTTGCCTGCTCATCTTAGTGACTTAATTTTTAATCATAAAGAAAAGAAACCTTTTTTTTGTCTTAAACAAGATTAACTATATTATTGGTACTTAATCCTAAATTAACTTGAACTGTTATAACAATAATTATGAAAATTTCTGGCTATTAATATATATCTATATATGACAATTTCATTATTCACAAAGAAATGATATAGTCAAGCCTATTTTCCCTTGATTCATTATTCTGTCCTCTACTTAAATATAAACTTCACTTGAGCAAGTTTTCTTTTTTGACAATGTCTAGATTGAACTTCCATGAACCTCTGTGACCCGCGTTGTCCAGAGATAGCTCTCCTGTCTCACAGGCAATCACAAGTTGTCATTTCTTGTTGGAAACTATTATTGCAATCCAAAATATCCTGGTGTGAAAAATCACATGCCGTGTTATATTTACTGGAAGGTAATGCTGTAGTATTTATCTGCCTTTCTCATTGATAATTCCTATAAGTAAAAGGAAAAAGCCCAGCTGAGATGTTGCCTTTTAGAAAGAGCAAATTGCCAAAGTCCTGAAAGTTTTCGTCATCCATTTATATATGTAAAGGACATTGGCAAAGACAGCTAGTTCGCCTCATTTTTCCCTTCCACTTTACTGCTTTGGGCTGAGGGAGATCCCTAAGAGATTGAAGCAAAGGATTCGGTCCTGCTGAAGCGTCCAGTAGAATAATGATAGGCTTAGAGAGGCTGCAGTTGGAGCTGAGACCTGGCTCAGAGAGGGCAGACCCTAGAGTGGAGACTCCTTTTTGTCCCAGGACCTAGTCTCCAACTCTTCAGTGCCTCTGCTCTCTACATGTCAGCATAGCAAGAACTGAGAGCAGATGGGGACGATAGCAGAGAGTGAAAGACGGTCTATCAGGACATTAGCCTGCAGAATCCTTTAGAACATTCCCCATCAATCAGAGGATCAGGGTCTTGCAGAAATGTTAGCAATCAAGGCTGATAGTAGCAATTCAAAGAAGGCAACCGGCTCCAGTTCTCCGATATCAGAGGTGTCATCACGTTCTCTTTCCCCAATCTGTATGGCTGACTTGGCACATATTCCCTAAATGTGTCCTTTTCCACTGATGATTGCTGTATGTCTTCTTTCTTCCTACTCATGCTGTGCCTTTATGGGAACAGGAAGCCCATGTTTAGGGAGAAGATATTTTATTGTGCTACTTTTAGTCCATGCCTTTACTTGGAGCAAATTTTATCTCTAGCAGACCAGAATCAATATAAGGACTAGGAGATTTCTAAACTATAATTAAGAGTCTGGACTTAAAGAATATTTTAAATCTAAGGCTACGCAGAGAAGCCAATGTGTGAGTCTAAACTGGAGGGACACTGTTAAAATACTTATTATATTCATTTGTATATAAATTGATTTTTTATCTTTCTAAACTTTATTTTTTTTACTTTTCATATAGTCAGAGAATATGATACCCATCACATCACACCCTGGGGTACTTTACATGCATACTCAAGTCTTGTAATAGTTATTCCAAGTTTGCCTGTCTCTAGTTCTTACTAAAATTCTTCAAACTTGTAATATTGCTTGCCTTGCAGGAACTCCACATGCACATTTTCCTTTAAGGTAGTTCTTTTGAGTATCCTTTTTTTCTTTCCATTTCTAAGGTTTTAATTATAACTTAATTATAATTTAATTAAGTTCAGTGTCATACCCAATGTTATTCTTTGTTGAGCTTTTATAGGTGCTTTCTTTGTATTGCATAGACTTTGAGTTTCAGCCACAGAACCTATTTCTGATTGTGTTTTCCAGGAACAGAGACAGATGGACTCTGGGAATTTGCAGACCTGCCTGTGCTTTAAGCAACCTGTTTTAATGGAACCCCAAAGAAATAGTGCAAGTGCTTACTCTACAGACCTCAAACTTTACTCTAAAGACCATAAACTATAGAAAAGCTAGAGGAGGTTGAGAAGCTTTTAGATGTAGCAAGAGATATTCAAGTCCCCACAGAAACACCCCATGAGGGGCAGAAAAGACAGCAACAACATTCAGGTTTCATGGAAAAGGCAAATGAAAGGGAAGCACTAAAAACTCCCACGTGAGGACCATTTTTAAAGAGCCAGGGCAGTGCCTGCCTCTGTGGTTTAGACAACCGAGAGGAGAGGCAGTTTATGTGCCAAAAGATATAAAAAGAAACAGCCACATGATGTGTTCTGGAAGTTTATTGCCCATCTTTTAATTCTAAGTCCCTGTTTCTTCCATAAGTATGATATTCTCAGTGTTAAAATACAGCGGATTTGAGATAAACTATGTTCATAATCTTGAAATTTCGGTTGACTTTGAAAGCTTCAATCCTATCTTCTTGGCGGAGCACTGAGGAGATTGCTGCCAGAGGGTTCAAATGAGAAGATAGACTGACAGAAGTTATTTGGAATACGCGTTACATCCCAGGAAATTTTGGTCTCACAGGCAGCTGATAGATGACAGAAATGCTTTTCAGAAATGGGATTAAGGAAACGCGTACAGGATTGGAATCTTGATTTAAAATTGTAGGATTTTTAAGTCCATCTAGTGACCCGTTCAGCATTTAGTCATGGTCAGACTAGAGCAGAAAGTTTTTTCTTGAAGAAACATAGGAAATCCAACGATTAAATAAGAAACAAAGCAGGCGTTTTGGCTGTAATGGGAAAGTGTGCTGATGATTCCTATACGGAAAGCTACAGGGGATGCAGGATCGCTCAAAAGCTTCCAAAGTCTTCCTCTCCTTCCATGAAAAAAAACGAATAAATGAAGGGCAATTTTCATATCTTTTGCGAGATCATCTATCAGGTTAGAGCACTTCCTTGTGTTTTTCAGCCATGACATTTCATTTCCCCATTTACATTCTGGAATGTACAGCTTCCATAGCACTACTTCATTAAATGCCCCACTTTATTCAAGATGGAAACTAATCACCTCTTTCTACACAAAGTCTTTCCTGGTCACATCCCACTCCCAACGGCTAACATTTCCCTCCCTAACTAGTATTTCATCTCCATCTCCTCCCTCCACATATGTATAAGATGCATTCGATGAGAAAATGTTAAATTGAGGAGAGTTTTTAAATCCCCAGAACTGGGCAGAATTCACAAAAATCAATTACTATATAGTCTATTCTGGTCATTCAACATCATCGTAATGCAGACTTTATTATGCTCACATAACTTTATTTGGCCATTCTAGTCCCTGTTAATTCATCTCAACAAACATTTATTAAATATTTACTGTGCTAGATGCCAGGTGGTGTAAAGTGTCTGACCCAGAGACAGGAAGACCAGAATTCAAAGGTGGCCAGTCTTTTGTCCTGCTTATTTTTAACTAGACCGAATAAGACACCCCATTTCTGAATAAGTTCATCATTTTAAAATACCACCATGTTGCTAGCTCAAACCCTGATTGATATCACCCCACCACTTGATAGCCTCCTCTCCCCTTTGATGGTTGAACTGGAAGGAAGTGTCCCAAATTCCTCCTAATGCCTTCCTTTGTAGAAGGCAGAATCCAGTCTTAGCTCATTCCACTTTGCCTTTGTTAGTCTGCCTAGTATCAACTTTCTTGAAAAAGATGTCCCTATTCTGGGTAAGCACTGGTGTCCCTTACCCTACCTCCTTTTGTGTTTTGTCTATCCTCTTGTTATTTGAGGACAGGAACTTTTATCTTAATCATCATTATTATAACCAATTTTATTCTCAAGTGGACTCTTCATAAAATTGGATTTGACTTCGCTTCTTTTTAGTTCAGTTTTGTCATGGGTAAAATGGGGATAAAGATAACATCTACTTTGAAGAGTTATGAGGATCAAATGGCATAATATTTCTAAAGTGCTTAGTGTCTGCCACATAGCATTATAGAAATATTAGCTATTATTATTATTAAAATAGAGGAAATATAAAGCCTTTCTCTAATCAGCTGACAATCTATTAGAAATGCAACATTAAATAATACATGTGGAAGATATTTTCCATTTAAGGTTGTTTAGCACACTGCCTGGCAAATAAGTACATAATAAATGATCTATCTATCTATCTATCTATCATACTATTCTTTCATATCAAGCAGTTTGGTGCTGAAGAAGGATAAAAAAAAACCTGTTTTTGCATAAAGAAAATCAATGAGATTGCTCCTTAAAGATCTAAGATATTCACTCTCTCTCACAGACGAAGAGTCCAGTGCTTGAAAGGAATAAGAAAATTACTTGAGCAAAAGAGATAGATATAAATATAGATTATAAATATACAATGGTACAAAGATTGATGATTTTTAAATATGAATAAGAGAAAATATTTGCCTTAAGGGTAGAAGATAAAAAAAAATCTTTGCCTCTCTGAATGTTGGTGATAACCAGCAATGGAAAAGCAGGTAGAAGTCGTTTTCTATGGTTCAAGTGTATTCTGCTTTCCCTCGTGGGTGATGAGCACACACGTGAGAGAGTGCATCCCAGGCTTGTGCATGGATTGTGATAAAGACTATGTTAAAAATCTAAATGTTCCTCATAGCGAGAGATGGAGTCCATTTAAATGGAAACCCACCAGGAGAGGCTCCAAAGTGATAGGACCAATTGAGAGGCTGCATCTTCCTCCCTTCCCGACACACAGGTGTTTCTGTTAGACCTTGGGGGAATTTCCATTTTTCTGGGTGGTTTCATTTTTCTGGGTGGGTTCATTTTCTGGGTGATCTTTCTCTGGGAAACCAGACTTGCTGCTGAGAGGGAAGGTTGGAATGACTGATGCAGCACAGAGTGAGGACACATTTATTTGCCAGGTGTGAGAGGCTGGAGATGCTCCATTGTGAGTACCATCCAATACACTATGAAAAACAAATTGCCGGAAGGAACCTGATTAAAATGTGATTGGGAAATACTTAACAAAAAGTATAAAAATACAATAAAACAGAGATGATGTGAATTTGTGGTTTCCTGAAACAGCATTGCCTGGTACTCCTTTTGTATGGCTCATGCCCCCTTCTTTGTTGTATGATTACACCGCTTTAGAGGGTTGTCATGAGGAAAGTGTGTTGCAACAGCAGTAATAGGAGCTCTTGTGATTATTATTTTAGGTACTTGCCTTTTTCAGTGATAAATTCCCTGGCTCCTTGCTTTGATCTTAAGTTTATTTTGTTTATGTGGATAGAATGTGTTTGTTTTGTTCTTAAGAAAAAGAACCACTTGTTAGATATACATCTAAATTAGCTAAATGAATCAATATTAAATTAAACTTCTTCACACTCAAACATATTTGTCAACATTGGCAAAGTATTTTCCCCTTGAATTTGAAATCAACTACATGAAGCCAAGAGCAAATGTGTTCTAGAGAAGAAAAACAGTCCCAAGGCAAAGAAGAGAAGGAGTTACTGGTAGCCATAGGTTTGTCAAATAACAAGAAAATTCAGTATTTGCCCTGATAAAAGGTGCGTCCCCCAAACCTCAAACATGAACTGATGAATGACATCAGGAAAATAAATTTTATTTGAATAATTCATTGATTTTCATGGTTGACTACACTTTAGATATCATTAGTATGTGAAGTATTGTATAGTTTAGATTCTTAGAATTAAAGCAAAATTAATGAAGTTGATCATCTTATAGGAATGTTAATTGAAAATAATAAACTAGTGAAAGCAACTCAGATCAAATACTTTTTTACAAAGACATGCTTAATTTTAAAATCATACTAATAGTCCATTATAAGGTTTTTTATTTCATTTATCACATCGCACTTATAAAAAGGTGGTATGGAACATTTCTTTGAAGTTTCTAAGATCTGAGTGTCCCATTGCACTAAGAACAGAGACTTTTGGAATTAAATATTTTAAAACACAGCTAATCAAAATACTTCTTTTTGTGTCTTGTATTTGTCCATCAAAGGGCTATTAATCAAATATAGGGGCAAATAACCCTAAAAAAGAACACAGAGAAATAATACAATGGTTCTACTGTGGGAATAGATTTACATACTATAATAAAGAATTTAAAATGACATAAGAGCTGTCTGCCTTCATCTTTGCCTCTGATCATTCTAATATTGTAGTATATTTTTTATGTAGCAATGTCAGAAAATAAGAATTGCCTCCAAATTTTTTCTTTCATTAAAAAAGCACTTCAGTTATGAAATTTCAAGTTAAAAACGAATGTAATATTAAGAAACAAATATTTTAACATCATTTGTCAATTTTGCTAAATTTTTAATTAAATCATTTATAGTGGCCTTAGATATAAATGAGGAAGAACATGTTTTCTATTAATTTAACCAAATCTTTTTATGAGAAAATGGTCATGGGAGTAATGAAATCAAAGGTAAAAAATAGAAATTATAAGTTATTAATTTAATCTAAAGCCAGCAGACAAGATAATATTTGTGTTTGTTTCAGAGAGGATTCTTTTTTTCTTTATGATATGGATTATGCAAGATAACTATTATAGTCCCTGCATAGACTGAGAATGTGTGATTTTGTAAAATCTGGAGTAAATGCTTTTCTTCATATTAAATATAGAGTGGCCTTATCAGTTTAGATAGACACTTTGTAAATGGGAAGTGTGAATGTCTAAAATAGACAGGGGGAAAGTGAATAGAAAAGCCTCTGAAGGAAAACAGTAAATATTGCGGTCTACTGACTACCTGAATTATATTTGAGCAGTTTTCTAGATATATGTCAAAGATTCATAGTGATGAATTTTTTTTAGTAGAAGGAAGATCTCTACATTGAATAGCATAGCTTTTTACTACAAAATGCTAGATTTCTCCTCAAAAATACTGATTCCTGGCTTTCTTGGGTCTATTTGTTTTTTTTTTCCCCCTTCGATATGAATGCATGATGTAGTAGCAATGTCAGCGATAACTAAAATTTCTTAGGCTGAAAATTAACAATAAAAATATGAAATAGTGATAAAGCCATAAAATTTTAAAATGCAATAATGTAATGAGGAAAGCAATGCTTCAGCTGATATAACTAATATAACTAAGAGATTCGAGAGAGGAAAATATCTAACTGCTTTTTCTCTTTTCTTAAGGAAAGTCTGTCAATTCTAAGATAACCTTGAAAGCCCTCTTCAAAAGAAGAATTTTTATCCCAGAAACCAAGGCCTTTGGATTACAAAATACTAGTTATTTAATAGTGCCTATAGGCTTTTAATAATTTTTCCCATGCCTTTTCCTTGTCACCAAGAGCAGAGTCTCTGTCTCTGTCCACTATCTCATTTATGGTTAGAAATGTCCTTTCGTTATCTGATTTATAAAATGCCCCACTCAACAACATTTAAGGGCTAACCTTCCAAAAACCGCCATTGTACTAAAAAGCTTTTCTCCTCTTTGAATAATGTTCTACAATGGCAAACTTGAAATATTATATACTTTAGTAACTCAGACATCCTTGATTTGAGATGTAACTTCTCTGTTAACTAGTCAATATTCTTTGAAATCTACAACGGGAATGTTCATTATCCTGTTTCGAAACTAGAAAAGAATTTCTCCAAATATAATTAGGCTGGAATTCAGATGAAATGTATGAATGGTCTATATTTGAAGGTTTTCAACCTTAAATTAGAATGTTTCTGGAGAAATATGCACTTTAACGCCAAGGTCTGCGAGAAACCACCATTACACAGATGTGAGTTTAATATTATAAAGAATAGCAGCCATATTCTTGATATAAAACAGTACTTTAGTCAATTATTTTTTAAAAAAATATAATTTTCGGCAACTTCCAAGTAAAAGTAGTGTTTCTAATGACCCCATATTTATTTATCTAAGTTTTTTTTATTACCTTATATCTCCATATGTCATGTTGGAAGAGGATAGAAAAGGAAATAAAAAGATTAAATAAAACAAAACAAGAAGTTATGAAAAGGAATAAACCAATATCAAATCATGAGTATCAGTATCCAAAATGATTGTGTCTTTCCTCCTCTCTTTTGGTTTCTACTTTGTACAATTTATCTATGATTTAACTAGGGAGATTTTTCCAGATCAAAGCACCCTAAGTGACTTTTATATAGTTAATACAAATTAGGTTCAAAGAAAAAGTCCCCTAGACTTACTGTCATTGAGTTTACCAAAAGAGTTTATCTTTAGTCACTTCTTCCCTGGGGCACAAATGAACAATAAAAAGGGAAACAAAAGGTTTAACTAAAGTGCCTTGGGCAGAAGCCCTATGAACTCTGAGAGGGACTATCTGCCTAATCTTTCACAATTTATATCTTAACACCTTGTTAAAAGGTAGAAATCTAACCTATGTCTAGCTTTTCCCTTCAGGCGTATTCTTTAATGTTCTCTTACTATTTATATTTATAGAATCTTAATCACCAGTTAAAATCTGCCATCAAACTTTTGTGGTATTTTTAAATAGTTGCTTCATTAATTTTTTTAGGTAGAAATATTTATTTTCTATTCTGTTTCAGACGTTGTGCTCAGCACTTTTTAAAATAAATATTTTTAACTTGATCTTCTGAGCAACCTGGGAAGTAAACACTATTATTATCCTCATTTTAGACTTGAAGAAACTGAGAGAAACAGAAGTGAAAAGACTCGTCAAAATCACACAACTAATAAGTGTCTGGTCCAAATCTGTACTCAACTCTTCCTGAATTCTGGCTTGGTGCTCTTCTTTGGGGGCAGAGAAATATGGAAAAGGAACGACTCGTGGGTTGGAGGCAAAGGTCTATAGAAAACTCTAATTAGATTAATAATCATGAGGTGAACTCTTCTGCCCTTGTGTCCAATCCTATGGATCTTCAGTGCACCTAGATGAATCTTTGACAGGAAGGGGAAAAGGAAGCAAGGAAGCATGGAGGAGGGAGCAAGCATTTAAGTACCTATGAAGGGCTTCACACTTTGTTAAGCATTTAAATATATATGCATGCATACATGTTACAGACACGCATGTGTATAAATAGAAGTGTATATCTGTATATGTGTAAATGTACATATATATATCAATCTAATTTAATTTTCTCCACAGCCTAAAGAGATAGGTGTATTGGTATCCCTATTTTTTATTTGTGTACTTGCCAAGTTGGGTATCTAAAGCCCTGAAAAACAAACCATACCCCATATAGACAATGAACAATAAATGCCAACATTCGGTTTTGCTATCACTGTGCAGAAGCCATTGGAATTGTTTTCTTGAGGCATTTTCTTTTTTGCTTCTTTTCCTGCAGGGTAGCTTGACAAAGGAGAGCTCTGGCTAACTTGCTATGAGTTGTACAGCAACTTAGTTTAAGGGACTTTCGGAGACCCTGCCTGCTGATTTGACTATTTCTTCCTCATCTTCTTTTCTGGGTTTCTGACCCAGAAACTATTTTAAGTGGTTTCTGATTTGGTTTCCCAGGGATATCAGATGTTCACAGAGAAAGCTTTTGTGACAGAGTGTGTGACAGTCCCTTTTCTTTCTAAAATCAGAGGTTCTGAAGTGGATGCTAATGCAAATGGTAGTCCACAAAGTAACTGTGTCACAAGGCTTCTCAGCAGTATTCATTTAACTCAGCCGGTGGGATCCAGCACTATTGGGATCAAATATCTTCTCTCAACTAAAAAAATAGAAAAACAACAAAACCTAAAGAAAAATTTAACCACAAACTATGGTATTATAGCAGGTTTTCTGCATGGGGTGGAAAATACTTCAATGGTCCTTACCTGTATATTCAATATTCCAATGGAGATGCAGTCGAAGCATAAGATTTTAGCCATGTAAAACTCAAGAAACTTCATTTAATCCATACTTTTAAAGACAAGCACCCTGACACAGAGCCTGAACTACATGCCAGTGAGGTCTGTGGTACAATAAAGGACAGTTTTAAAATAATATTTACATGAATACACATAGTTTCAAGTTCTCTTCTCCATAGCATAGGCTCTTCCCCATCCATAAAGAGCTCCAGGAGCATTTATGGTTGTGAATGTGACAGAAAAACACAAAGATGAGGAACTTAAAAACAAACAAACAAAAATAGTTCTTCAACATGACTTGAGAGATTTGGGAAATTATCTTCTACTTGGCAGATTTCTTAGCTCTTTCTCTCTCCAATTGTCCTATAAAGACTTAAAAATAGGCAACAATCGACTAGTAAATGTTTCACAAGGTCTCTAGGGGGAAAATACATGTCATACTTTTACGTTTAAGCTACATCATGAATATTTTCTCCATCCCTTTATTAAGCCTGGATTATTAACCAAAACAATAAATCAAGTCATGGATTACAACTTTAAAGATTTTAAAGATTTACATTAAAATGTAAAGATGACTGAACTGTAACTGATTCCACTGAAAGTTTAAAATTGATAACCAGAAAGAGATGACAAGAGCACATCCCTCCACCGAGGGACTGTTTATCTAGCGGATCAGAACCATTCTTTGTGGTCGCTGAATGAAAGGGAGTCAGGATTAAATATATATAAAGGACAGAAACAGAAACCGGGAAACTGAAATATACATTCCTAGTACTCTCTTGTCACTGGGAGATAAGCCCAACAGAGCACTCCAACTCTCTACGTCTGCACCAGTGAAAGCATCAAATATGGTGTCTTCATGAACTGGAAACTCATATCATAACTCTCCAATGACAGGAAATTCAACTTTGCTTTTTTGTGTTTGTTTTGCTCAGCCTGACATTGTAGGTGTTCATTCAAGGCATTCAAACGTAGGGCTGTGGGGTACACAAACACATTTATACTGGTCTGATTCATTTTGACAGTGGCAAATGATGTTTCTATAAGAGGGACAACTCTCATTTATTGTGAATAAAGTTACATCTAAGGAGGACTTTGTGACCCTAAAGGACACATAAAGGATGAAAGAAGATACAGGAGAGATGTTTAAGAATGACAGGGTCAAACCATAAGATTTCATTAACAGACTCACAAAAGGTTTGACCAATTCCCCAAAGGGTGCTCCATTGCTGGGTCCTGTTTATCGTGTGTATTATAATAGTTACTCATATGTGTATGTCCCAAAGCCCAGGGAGGACCCTTTCAAAGGCAGAGGTGCACACATCTCAAACTTTTCCTAGGACATACACATTCTCTGTCCCTGTAGGAGTTCAATGGTTTGCCAAGTCCAGTAAAGAAGCAAAATGGCACTAAAAAGGCAGGTTTTTAAAGGAAAGATAACATATGTTTATGCTTCATTTTCATTATTCTCCCTTTGATTTTCCTTAACACCTGATCTCATCAGCTGTGTCAGAGATGCTCTGACATCCCCAGACATTACAGGAGAGTTGAATGAAGTCTTGCATTTTAACAATATGTTTAAAATTAATAGCCTTAAATTAGGTGCAACTATATATGCCAAGTTGCATATGCCCTTTAAAGAAGCTAAAACAACCAAATTAAGCCTAGAGAGACAACTTCCATTTACCCAACATCATTTATGAGGCTCTATTGAGGGCTTGTGGAATTCACTAGCTGAATAGGAAATAGAGTATTACAACCAAAGCTAAACACTTTCTCTGTAGGAAACCTAGAATAATTCATCAAATGAGCTTCAAGTAAAATTAAATCAGTTTTCATTAAAAAGAAAAATTCAAATGAGATATTAAGCAACATACAGAATTCTTTCAAGATTAAGTTAACTGGAACTAAATTTTCAACAAGAAATATGATCTTAAGAATATTTAAGAGAGATATAAAGGCTTCCCTTTGGTAAAATACATCTTAATAAGTTCTCCTTTAACAATTTTTACTAAAGTGACCTAACATGATTTTCCCCAACTAGTTTTTAGCCCATTTAATTGTGAGGAGGGTCAAGAAAGAATAGAGAAATTATCTAAGAAAGATACTGAAGCAATATTTTCTTTTTTATTATCAAGAAAATTAGGATATTGGAGATGATTTCCCATTGGTCTAGAGCACAACTCACTCCCTCATTTCTCCCCTTGATTCCCCCAGTGAATCTGTCCCTGGGTATTACTCTTCTTTTGACTTTCAATGTATACATATGACTTATCTATCAAATATACATGATATATAATACCTAGAAAGAATTTGCTCTTGGGAATTCATCAAACCTTGTATTTGTGTAAAATAATGAGATGGTTTGACCCTATTTTACTTGAAACTTTTTTTGGGGTGGAAGCTGGGTATCTCAGTGGTTTGAGAACCAGGTCTAGAGATGGGGAGAGGTCCCTAGGTTCAAATCTGGCCTCAGAAACTTCCTAGCTGTGTGATCTTGGGCAAGTCATTTAACCTCCCCTTACCTTGCCCTTGCCACTCTTCTGTCTTAGAATCAGTACTGATTCTAAGGCAGAAAGTAAGGGATTAAAAACATTATTTTTAAACTTTTCCTCACTCTTCTCTTTTCTTTTTTCCAAAGACTCCTTACTTGGATTTTTAGATATGGAAAAGTAATTCTTGATTCATTTTTCAACTTTGTGTGCCAAGAAATTAGCATCTTAATGTGCTTGGCAATTCCAAGAAAGTCCTATACTAGAAAGGGATAAAAATTACATGAGAATAAATGAAGTGTGGTATTAACACTGATAGGTGATGAGTAAACCATTTACATATATGACTAACATCCTCCTAATGTGATACCTATATTATTAATTTAAGCTTTCCGTTTAGCATTAGAATGGCAGCTTGTTCTCCTGATTTTCTTGTGCCATTCCCTACATCCAAAAGAGATGTGGGGGACAATCCATGACATCCTTAATTTTTATTATTAACCTAGAAATTTATATGAAATATTTTTCCTGAAGGATTATTGTTGTTCAGTCATTCAGCTCTGTATGACTCTTTGGGACGCCAGGACCCATATCTCACGAGTCCCTTCTATTCTTCACTTTCTTCCATCAGAGTGATATTGTCTGCCTCTCTGAGATCATTGCTCTTTCTCCTGGCAACCTTAATTCTGGCTTTTGAATTGTTCAGCTTGACATTTTGCAAGATATATAATTAAGGTGACATCCTTAGGCTACTCCTTTTATAATCTTAATCCAAATCTTATTTTCATAATCTTGAACCAAATGAGTTGTTCATGGTTCAGTCTAACTGCCACTTACATACAAGTTCCTCAGGAGTCAAGTAAGAGGTCTTGTTACTCCCATCTCTTTGAGAACATGTCCCATTTTTTTGTGATCCACACAGAGAGGTAGTACAGTATAAAGAGCATTGGCCCTGGAGTTAGATCAAGAGGATCTAATTTGAAATACATAGTCAGACATTTGAAAACTGAGTCACCTTGGTCAAGTCACTTAATCTTAATTGTCTCAGTTTCTTCTTTTATAAAATAAGTTAGACTAGGAAATGGAAAATACTCCAGTATGTTTGCCAAGAAAATGCCAAATACACAACTGAACAATACCCACAACATGCAGTGAAAGGCTTTGGTGTGGTCCACAAAGCAGAAGTAGATTTTTTTACTACTTTTTTGCTTTATTCATAATCCAGTGAATGTTGGCAATTTGGTCGCTAGTTCCTCTGCCTCTCTGAAATTCCGTCTGCTCTCCCAGGAATGCTCAGGTCACATAGTACTAAAGTTTAGCTTGCAGAATCTTAAGCACAATCTTATAATGTGTGAAATGAGTACAGTTGTTGGGTAATTTGAACATTACATGGCATTACTTTGAGGAATATACAATATTAAATTTAATTTTATTTTCATCAGTAATAAATTAGTTTTTTTCTAGTTTTCACTTTTTTCCAGTTTTAATTTTACCACATGATCTTAACTTTGACAAGTGTACAGTAAACATCTGAAATATATCTTTATGTTGTGCAAGGAAACGAGCACAATTCAACACAATGAGCACCAAATTTAAACCCAGAGAAGCTACATTTGAATTCTAGCTCAGTTATTTATTATTTGCATGATCTTGAAACCACTTTATATGTGATTGCTTTTAAAAAGTACATATTTTTATAAATATGTGATATTTTAAAATGATTATGACTAGGAATAAAAAAGCATAATCAAATAGATAAAGGAATATATATTAGACATTTGTTACAAAGGGAACAAAATAGTAATTGAGATAGCAAAAGGCAAAACTAAACCTAAAGTATTGAAAACTTAAGTGTACGTCCAAGAAGAGACAATGTTTAAGTGAATTGAGGACAACAATAATAAAGTAAGACACCAAAATTGTTAGGATGAAACTAAATAATTCATCATAGGATATATATATATATATATTATATTTATGTGTATATAACGTGTCAAAAATCTATTAACCTAAACACCAGGAAATAAAACAGTCTCAAAGCCAAAAAGAAATAGGTTTAATTCTATTTTTTATTTGCATAATATATTATGCATAAAAGCATATCTGAAAACAAATGAACAGAAAGAAAAAGAAATGAGTAATTAACTCATTACATATTTTTTAAAAATTAATTAATTAGTAACTCCCCCAAAATACAAAGGAAGAAATACTAGGAATTTAAAACAAAGTAGGAGAGAGAAATAAAGAACTGAGAAAACAATATATTGAAAAGACAATATTCATAAACCACTATTTAGCTTGATGAAATTAAAAAGAAATCATATTACTAAATTTTTCAAAAATTAATTTGGTAACTTCACCATTAACAGAAAGGGAACAAAAAATTATCATAAGCTAATATACATAATTTTATCCAAATATAAGGGACTGAAAAGTAGATGTCTCCTTCTCTATAAACTAATAAAATATTCACATTAACAAAAAATAAACAATGTAATATCAAAAGGAGAATTTGTTGGAGTCATAAAGTAAATACCACAATTGGAATTAGAGATAGGGTGAGTTCTGATAAATTTTAAATGAAGTCCATAAAATGCAACCATTTCAATTAATACCCAAGATACAAAATAATTTTTAAAGTTTTAGAAAGAGGGAATTATGTCAGTTTCTTTTAGGGAAATAAACACCTTGTTGATTGGCTAATCATGGAGGTATGAAGCAAAAGAAAAGACAAACCAGCTACCAATGAATATTTCCCACAGAATTTAATAAATAAAAAACTTTTTCAAAGAGGCTAAAGTGATGCATTTCCTGAATATTTTCTAGGTTAAAATTGAAGTTATGCTAAGGAAAGGAAAGCAATGAACAAAATTTGTTGTGTTGAAAAAAGAAATCAGCTTTGAGCTTGCATTATTAGGAGCAGAAAACAGTCTTTGACAAAATATGCCAACCTGGAAAACACAGAAAATGTCTTTCATAGTCAAAATGACATACCTAAAAGGAAGTGCTAACATTGGAGAATCACTGAACTCACTGAATGCTCCCTCCTCTCCCCATGAATAAAAGGAGGCAGGTAGCATAGTAGAAAGAATGTCAGACCTTGAGGTGGGAGGAACTGAGTTCAAATCTAAATTCAGGAACTTCCTATTGACCCTGGACAAGTCCCTTTCCCCCAATTGCTTATCCTTACTGCTCTTCTTCCTTAAAACCAATAATTAGTATGAATTCTTAAGTAGAAGGTAAGGGTTTTAAAAAATTAAAATTAAAAAAGAGAAAGTGAAAACTTTCTTGCTTTCTTTCTTAAACCCTTACCTTCCACCTTAGAATCAATACTATGTTCTAAGGCAGAAGAGCAGTAAGGGCTAGGCAATGGGGTTAAGTGACTTGCCCAGGTCACATAGCTGGAAAATGTCTGAGGTCAGATTTGAACCCAGGACCTCCTACCTCTAGACCTGGCTCTCAATCCATTGAGCTTCTCAGCTGCCCCCCCAAAAACTGTTTCTTGCTCAACATTTATTAATAATTGTATACGAAATGTATGAATTAAATGAAATGACAAATTGAAGATATAAATTTATGAAAGAGGAAACATGAGATCCAATTGCTACTTGCATAGAAAATGACAATTTACTTAGAAAACTACAGAAAATCAGCAAAAAAAACCCTCTTTGATCTGATTAATATCTTCAGTAAAGTATAATAGATACGTACTCTAATATTAAGCCATCAGAATTTCTGTCCAATGCTAAAAAAAGGAGGAAAGTGAATTCTATGTTTCTAGAGAGTAAAAAATTGTGTGATTTCCATCACTTTTCCTTTTTTTTTTTACATATATACCATTTATAGTCCATCACCATAGAAACAAATGAAGGTTACATAGATCTGAGGGCAAATTTCAATAAAACTATCAGGGATTAAGCTGTCCATAGTTAGCTTACCTGGATGGTTTTTGAAGTGTTTCTACTATTTTTCAACATGCCTGGCCTCGTGCTTTGCTGGGAGGGCTCTCTGAATGCCAGGGAGAGGCATGAATTAAAGCTGCAGAGGAAATAAATGGCGCCTACTATGGAGTCAATTTCATTTTGTATTTAAATTTCAGCACCATCAATATCATGACGCAATTTAACATTGACTTTCATTCTCTGCCTACATTGGTGCAGCCAATTCTTCACTGGACACTCTCGTGACGAAGGGCATTCCAGCCTGGGTCCCTCTTGCTATGGAGCAATGTTTGTCCATCCTTAATAAATAAGTGAATAAAAATAAATGTTATCTATGAAGCAGATATAGTGGATAAAACACCTACACATATATAAAGTGTATATATACTCTCTCTTTTTACATAGACCCATGTACATATATTATCTCTCTCCTATATATGTACATATCTATCTATATATCTTGCTCTAGGGCACACTTGCTGAGAATACGTGTATCTATAGTGCTTGAGATTGGGTTCTTACCTCAAAACCCTTAAGTCCGCAGCCTATCCTATGAGAATGCTTCATGAAGATTTCATGAGGTCTTTAGATCAAATATCCTGATAAAACAGGATAATGCATGTGTGATCTACCAGCGATCTGTGAACTGTGGAAAACTTCAACGATGCTTCATCATGACTCCATCAGAGTTGTTGTAGCGGATTGGACCCACCATCCACGCTTCAAATGTTGGTTCCAGCTCTTCTCTAAAACAGTAAGCGAAAATAAGATTGCTTCTGAAGAAATGATTGAATGGGAGCAGATTCACCCAAATAATGCTCTCCCTGGGCATCTCAGACACGTGTGCTATTTCTTCATAGACGATGATATTCTCTCATGAAATATCACATACACCCAAAGAAAAAGCCTTCCTGGAGCCGGATGGCCAAGCAGACAGGGAACCTGAGGACTCAGTACAGGTCACTGGACTGGGCAAGGGCTGTGATCTTTTAGCCAGAATTTTCACTTGAAGGCAGGGACAGAAAATAGTTTGCACATGATTGAGGAGAATATGGAAAAAAATGAAATGAATTCAGCAGTTTTCTATTGTCAATTCAGGTCTGAACTTCCCAACGTTATTCATTTTCTATTTGACAGGTAAGACCTTGTTTTGTGGAGGGTGGAGGGTGTAGAGAATTCAACTGACATCCTGGAGCTATAATTTCTTTAGCAATGCAGAGATCATACCATTGATATCTCAGGGACTCTCTGAGAGGAATATATTCTTTTTAGAGATGGAATGTTCAACAATAACAGCTGTCAATGGGGGTTACTTTCTTTGGTTGTTTGTGGCCAGATCTATGATTTTATCATGTGAGGGACACGAGGGATGGAAACTCTCTTCATTGGTGAAGATTAAGCAACTCTTTCTGCAATTGTTATCTAGGCTCCAGTAAGATGTGTGTGAACTTAATAGAAAAAGACTCCACTTCTGCAATATAATGGGGGGGTAAATGATTTCTTCCTTTCATAATCTCTAAAATGTCTACCATGCAAAAATCTGAGTAACTTTTAAGGAAAGAGAATGCTTACGTGTTCAGTCTTATTCTTAGTAAATAATCAAGTTATTGCAGGATTCAGGGATTCCATTGTCTAGGCAAATATTGCTAGTGGAATATTATAGGTAATTATATTGGTAATTGGATACAAATCTCCAATAAATAGCTGACAATTCTATTGGAATGAAACTTATTAAAATTCTATTTAAACAATACAATTTAAACTCCTCCCCCTTTACACTTGCTCTCATCTAACTTGTATAATTGTGTAGTGAAAGAGAATAGTTTTGTGAACTCTTTGAAGAGTATCTCACTGGTTTGTGACCTTCTCAATCAACATTCCCCTTTACCATGACGAGTATTACTAGAAAAATAGTTACAAATACAGTTCTAGTAAAAGAGAACTCCATGTGGCACAGATAATAATTGAATCAGTTAACAATTGGACAATGAATTTAATGAATCGTAAGTATTGCCAAGCAGTAGGTAACTTTTCTTATGTAGAGTCTTGACCATTTGCCTTTGAACCCTGACTCACGACAGAGGGCAAGTCACAAATTGTCTCTCAATCTCAGTTTCTTCATCTGTAAAAAGGATAATAACCACATTTATAGGACTGTAATGAGGATCAAATCATATTTTATACTTCTCTATTTCTGTCTATTTATCTATATCACTTAAGTAAATGATCACATCAATGTTAACTATTATGTTTAAGAGGAATAGCTAGAACATGGGTCTTTCCAATTCCAAGTAAATTGATCTCGGAAGCTAAGTGGTCCAGTGGATAAATCACTGGCAATAGGAAGACAGAAGTTCAAAAGCTCAAATTTGCCCTCAGAAACTTTCTAACCTAGTAAACCTGGACAAATCATTTAAATGATGACTCAGTTTCCTCATATGTAAAAAGAGGATAGTAACAACACCTACATCCCAGGGTTGTTGTGAGAACAAAATGATATCCTTTTTATAAAATCCTTTGCAAACCGTAGCATGTTATATGAATATTAATGGACATACACATAATTATAACATAAATGTGGTGAATATATATGTATATAGAATATGAATCTATTACATACTTTGATGCTTTGGTACTCTCTAGAGTTTTTAATGTGTTAATGGAAATTCACTTCCAAAGATTTCACACTCTGTATTTGTCTCAAATATACTTTAAAAGCTTTTAGAATCATTTTATTGGAGAAATATGATGAAGTATTTTCTGAAGACTCTGTAAGATAAATTTGGCAGAGAGGAGAATGGTCATGAATATCTGAGATGATCTGAAGTAATAAAAACACTGGCACATCCATTATTGTGCTTCACGTTCTGTGAAGGAGAGCTCAGATGGGCACATGGAGGATTGCTATATACTCTGTAATTCTATTACTGTCAAGAAGGAAGGCGCTGACCTTGACAACAACGGATGTACAAAAACAAACCCTTTCTTTCTTGTTTAATAAGAATAAAGTATTTAGGCAGTGGTGCCCTGTAACATTTTGGAGACAATGATAATTTTTCACATTTCATTATTTAATCTCCTTTTTCACTTTCCATTATTAATTTTCTTCTCTTCCTCTCTTTCCTCCTCTTATAATTCCTCCTTTTCTCACACTCACACAAGTGTACCTATGCATTCATAGGCAGACACACACATATACATGCACTCCATACAGGGAAAAACTATTGCGAAAACTGGCTGAATGAACCTACACAAATGATGAAACCACAGACTGGGTTTACTAAAAATAATAATGTCTTTTTTAAAAGTTTGTATTGAATTTCCACTAGATGAGCAAAGAAAATCCTCTAATTAGATTTTCCGTCTTCATGTTATCATCCAACTCCCTAGGACTTTAATTGTAACCCTAAAGATTATCATTAAAATGTTCCCACCTATGTTCCAGCTGTTACACCTCACAATTAGTGACACCCCAATATCCCCCAAAATAACACAGAGATACATGGAGAAAAGATAACTGAACACTCTCAAGTCCTAAATCTGCCTCTTACTATATTAATGACCTTGAGAAATTAATTTGCTTCAGGTTCTTTATATGTAAAATATAAAATTACCTACAAGTACCTACATACATACACATTCCTGGTGACTGGAATTTTTCTATGGCAATTGTTTTAGATTTATCATCTTATAGAATTACTTGGCATACTGAACTAAGATAGTAGGTCAAGTGAGGGATTTGAACTCAGTCCAGCGATGTGCACTCCACATAAGTGACTCTACAAAATACAAGTCATGATTTAATTTTAATCTGTTGAAATTTCCCTATCATCTTCTAAAATCTAGACAGGAAAAATAAATAAATTAAGCTTGTCTAGTCTCCTATAACATTTGAGAACTTCCTTCCCTCACCTTCCTTCTTTGTCTCAGTGAGTCCTGGGGATGGGACTCTAATAGATTTATGTCTAAAATCTTGCTTGTCCCCTGCTATTCTACTCCACAACCTAATAAAAGTCTGCACTAAACAAGCTTTAAATATTTCAAAACTCAAAAACTTTTCTTCTAATTTTTATGCTTAAATTTAGAGCTGGAATGGACAATACACATCCCATGACTCAACTCTTTCATTTTACAGAAGTGACTTACCAAAAGTCACAGAAGTGTCAGAACCAAGTTCTGACCCAATGCTTTTTGAGTCCATATCCATTGTTTATATCACACTCTGCTGATTTTTCTTGTCGTTCTTATTTCATGAAATGAAAAAAAAAAAAACAGATAGCAAGGTGATGGAGTTAGAAAGTACTATATATAAATATGTCTAGGCTGTAAACAAACAAACAAAAAATAGAAAAAAAAATCCTACGCTGAGAAGATATATTTATACTTGCAGAAAACAACAGCCTATTTTTTCTGACAAAATGAAACAATTTGGTAGCACCTTGTCCCTTCTACTTTTCTGGATGAACTTGTCTTCATACAGTTTGTTTCTACCCAGAACACATTAACTCCTTCACTATCCATACCTCAAGGAGGAGCTAAGGGTCTAGGTGGATGAAAAGCCAGGTCCAGAGAGTGGAGGTGCTGCCTTAAAATCTGATCTCAGACCTAGTTGGGTGACCCTGAGCCAGTCACTTCACCCCACTTGTCTTTGCCCTTCCATCTCATCTCTCTTGGCACTAAAACTTAGTGTTGATTTTCAGGCAGAAGATTGGGTTAAAAATGACACCCACCTCTGCCAAGATTGGGAAGAACAGAACAGACACCAATCTTTTTTGAGTTTAACACAAGGATGAGCCCTTCTCACTCTCCTTTTCCCACTTGCCTGGTGCTTGCTGACAGTGGTGAAAACTTGTTGTTGTCCTAAGTAGAGACAACTCTGGAGGCACAAAGGGAACAGATGTGTGCGCTAATAATAACAAAGTGCCACTTGCAGAAATCCTTTGCTGCTTAGGGCGACGTTGAAACCTTCAGGTGCGGTTCAGGAAGCTCATAACGCCGGACGCTCGGTAGAGACAGCATCTTGGAGGCTCTCCGGGGTAAACGATTCTGAAATATTGTTATCATTATCGCCATCTCGCTAACTGAATCACAGTTAGTGGCCGGGTTATTGGCCTGAAGGGAACGACTGACGACCCTCCAGTCTGAAATAAGATGTCGGCATTGGAGGAAGCTGGAACAAATGCAGGAAGCACAAAGGAAAAGCCGTCCTCGTCCTGTCTGGTGTTAAAAACAGGCAAATAAATGCATCTAAATGTTTAATCCTCAGTTTGCTCATCTAAAGTCATTGGACCTCAGCCGCCATGAGTCTGGGCACGGATGGAGCATGCTTTAGAAACAGGCTCTTCCTTCTTTTGAGCCGGTTTGTAGCCCAGCATTCTAAGGGAAGTGCTGAAGAAGCAGACGGGAGGGTCGCTCGGGAGATCGCGTTACGAAAGAACGTGAACGCGTCTTTTATTGCTCATCCAGTGAAGCTGTAAAAGTGTGAGGGGCCACTGAAGTCATTCAGTCAAATAAAGGGAAAGTAGTATTGATAAAAAAAAAAAAAAACCCTTTCGTTTTATTGACTCATAAACGTTATGGTATAAATGCACCGACTGTTTCAGAAGCTATGGACATGGCTAGAGCATCTCTGAATATCCAAAAACTGAAGAGCAATTACATAGGCATCAATTAGTCTGGAAAGGGCAATATCGGCACTGCACGATATCAATACCTACATTGAACGTGGCACCATATACATGTGCATACAAAATACATATATAGGCATGTCAATTTGTGTGTTCACATTGGTACACATGGTGTATCCTGTTCTTTCACACAGACTAACTCATTCTATCATCTCCATTAGTGTCCGTTCACAATGGAACACGTTTTTACTTAAAAATAAGATTAATGATCCCGTCTGCTTATAAGAATTCTCTCCAGAGAGAAGAATGTGCAGTAGACTAAGCCCCTAAGTTACCTCCACACGTTTGAATATGCATCTCCTTCCACTAAAGAAAAATGACTCAAACAGAACTTCCAGCATCGCTCAGGGAGTGACTCCAAAAGCCTTTTAAGTGATTAGGATGCACGTGACACATACCAGGGAACAAAAGAGCGCACCAGGAGATGGCCTTTAAATTAAAACAGATGGCCACTCAGATTCACTTCCCCAGACAGGTAACTCTGATGATCACAAATGCCATGGCCATTGATGCTTCTGCAGGTGTGGGGACTATGGCAATGAAAGGATTGTGCATATCCTTTAGTCGCTATTGGAAGCTATAATGACCCATTTCTTAAATCAATTGTACCATTGCAGAGGGATTTTGGTGAGCAAAAAATTTTATCATAATGTCTACACATTTGTCACTAGTTTTTTGACATGAATGTGTAGCATAAAGGTTTCTTTATTGCTTTTTTTGACAGACACCTCTTTAAGTGTGGGGATCATAACAGGCTTTGTTGACTTTGTGAGCCCAAGGGAAAAGATGTGACATGGATGAAAACAAGACTGTGATTGCATTAAAAAAAAATAATGCTTTAAAAAATCTAATCTCTTCACCTTGAAAAATCAAAATATTATTTATAGGCAATTGAGAAAGTATGGTACATTTGACTATCAAACAATATTTTCTGAAGTATTTATATATTGTCAGTAGACTTTTATATAAAGCCTCATTCATTAGAGATAAAATATTTCAAAAGCATTCTTTTAATTTTAACAAACAATAATAATTCATAATTTCCCAGTATTTGTGCAGGTAAATACGTAAATATATATGCATCTGTATATGTATGACATATATATGCATGCATTGTGAATGTATATCCCCATTGCACCCTTACCCATAGGCAGGCTTCATATTTTCCTAAAAAATAATTTCATTGATGCTGGGTAGGTTATATGAGAAAGAGAGAAAATTTGGAGCCAGGCAAAAAGCTGCACAATTTGAAAGAGATGGGGTAAGAAGGAAATTTCCAATTTTTATTTGTCTAAAAAGATTTCATTTAGCCACAGAAATGTGAGTCAAGTTCCCAATATGTTCTCTATGTTCAGCATCTTCCATAGACTAAGAGAACATTCCCTAAGCCGAGAGTATATGTTGTTCCCAAGTCAGAGTTTGTTTACTCATGTGTATTCTTTCATCTAGCCTATTTTGTATAACTACTCATTTCTTTTTATACTTTACTTGTTTAAATAAATTTTCTTTCTTTCTATTTCTATTGCCTTTTGTATAAAAAGCATTTTCTAGAAAAGAGTAAAATTTGCAGAAAGTAAACTAATTATAACCCTCTTGATCTTGGGTGGAACTATTTCATACCCAGAGGACAAAATCAAAGTGAAGTCTATATACTCCTAGATAGAAATACCTAGTGGTAAAGAAGCAATTCTAGATCATGTCTCTTTTGGTACTAAGAAAATAAAGGAAAGGGGAGAGAGAGAGAGAGAGAGAGAGAGAGAGAGAGAGAGAGAGAGAGAGAGAGAGACAGACAGACAGACAGACAGACAGACAGACAGAGAGACAGAGAGACAGAGAGAGACAGAGAGGGAGAGACAGAGAGACAGAGAGAGAGAGAGAGAAAGACAGACAGACAGACAGAAAGACAGAGAGAGACAGAGAGGGAGAGAGAGAGAGGGAGAGGGAAGGAAGGAGGGAGGGAGACGGAGATAGAGATGACAGAGACAGAGACAGACACAGAGACAGAGACAGAGACAGACAGACAGAGAGACAGAGACAGACAGACAGAGAGACAGAGACGAGAGAGAGAGAGAGAGAGAGAGAGAGAGAGAGAGAGAGAGGAAGGGAGAGAGGGAGAGGGAGGGAAGGAGGGAGGGAGACAGAGATAGAGATGACAGACACAGACACAGACACAGAGACAGAGACAGAGACAGACAGAGACAGACAGAGAGAGAGAGTGAGAGAGAGAGAGAGAGAGAGAGAGGGGGGGGGGAGAGGGAGGGAGAGAAAGAGAGGAAGAGAGAGAGAGAGAGGGAGGGATGGAGGGAGGGAGACAGATAGAGAGAGAATGATGGGTAAGGACATAGACATAATCTTCTAGTTGAAATTTCAATCCTCTTTGGAAATGTGGAATGATATTTCTAGATACCAGATTCTACATATCTAACTAGCTATGAGACAGAGCCCTCCATGTAATCCTGTAAATATACAATACATCTCTATCAATCACTCCTCCATTCATCTTCATCATGATTGTATTCAACCTCATCTTTCTCTATCTCCTCTATATCTACATAGAGTCTCTATCTACAGCTATCGATCTACTATATGTACATGTAAGACTTTAGGGCAGTAGCTGACTGAGGTATGCTGTTTAGCTTGTGCATGTGTGTGTGCATATATGAATATAACCTTAATTAACTCATTATTTATTATTTTCAAACTGAAGTTCCAATAAATAAATGTTTTATTATGAAAAAAAGTATGAGAAAGTAGATAGGAATCTTGAATTCATGTTTGGACTCAATTCTTGTTACTAATTTTCTTAATTTGTCCAAAAATGATGACTAATTTACAAAAAGAGTAAGAGCTCACAGTTTAAGATGGTATAAGTAATGTATCTTAAAGCAAACGTGTAATTAAAGGGGAAATTCTCTATGAATTTACCAAAAAAGAATCTCCTCCTAAAATACTGCCTACCTGAAATAGGATGCCCTCATTGCACGGGCTGCAGTAGAAGTCTGTTTAGATGCCATTTTATCTAGAGCTTGAGCTAAATAAAATAAAGGATTAATTCTTACTTATATATACTGGCTATGTGACTGGGAGGGAGGCAATTAATTTTATAAACTTCATTAATCTGTAAAATGCAACTAAGCATCTCTGTAATAGCTAAATTGCAGAATTTTTTAAAACTGAAGTGAAATAATGCACGTAGGTGGATAGGTAGGAAGGAAGAAGAGGAAAGCTTTGCTATTTGAACAGAGTATAGGAACCAAAGAATCCAAATATATTCAATGAAAACTAGAAAAATGATTTTTTCTACTCAGAAATCACTTAACATATATTTTATGATAAAGGTAGAGATTATACTAGCCAGATGAAAGAAGATAATGTTCTTAATTTTTAAAAATCGGTAACTATATTGAACAGCTTGTAAAGAGTGTGCCTAGCATTGTATTGGGCCCAGACTTGAAATTTTCTAGACAGGCTTTATAAATATGCACTAATGCTCTTAAAAAAAAAAAGGAGGCTGACTGAAACATGTAGAAAATATCCTGAATGAAGGCTAGATTCACGAGATAGCTATGGATCAGTTAATCTTTCTCAATATGTTCTCAAAAGGATAATCCAATGCAAAGGAAGACATTCATACTATTATCAGGAAGTTTATTCTTAGCAAGATATTTTGCCAACTGATTTTAAAACATTGATAATGAAAAAAATTCAGTATTTCAGAACCAAATATTGAAGAATTCTATAGCCCCATGACAAATCTGAGAATTTAGGACACACACAACTAGTGCCGTAATCATTCTCTGAAGAAGAGCAGAGCAAAGGAAAAGTTATATAACCTAGTTCAGTTTTTGGAAAGCTAAAATGATAATTGTGTTTCAGTCCATTGTTAAGCTGGATCATCTCCATCCACGATTATGACTTAAAACTTACAGCAATTCAATTAAGGTTTTTTAATATCTCGATGTATTTTAAAATATATAATAGGCATCTTTGTTTTATTACAGAAGCAACTAGATAGAACAATTAATTAAAAAAAATTAATGTCCCTTCTTGACTGGGGCTGCTGCTGACGCAGTTAATTCCATTACTAATTAAATGTTTGTTGAAGTACTTGAAATATCTAAGATATTTAGCCTATCAAAAGAAGAACAGTGACTTCAACTGGACACTAGGATGAAGCTAGGTTTATCTCCTGGTACTAGCTGAACAACTTGGCATATTTCAATACAAATGTGTCAAAGACATTTAAAAATTATTTCACAGACTCAGGATTTAGAGCTAAAAGTGATCATAATGATCATCGAATGCAGTACCCTATCATTTTACAGTTCAGGCAACTGAGGTCCAGAGAAATAATTAACTTTTATATGGTCATACTAAAATATTTAATTTCCCAATAGTGAAAAATGAAAGATTTGCAAAAGTACTGAATAAATAATCTACCCCTAACCCATTTAAATATTCTTGCTAAGGGTAATCCCAAGGGAGTTGTAAGAAAGAATGTTATCTACATCCGGAGAAAGAACTGTGGGAGTGGAAACATAGAAGAAAAACATATGTCTTATCACTTGTTTATATGGGCATATGATTTGGAGTTCTGGTCTTAAAAGATTACTCTATTACAAAAATTAATAATATGGACATAGGTATCAGATGAAAACAGTTGTATAACCCAGTGGAATTGCTTGTCAGCAGAAATGAGGAGGGAAGAGGGGAGGAAAAGAAAATGAATCATGTAAACATGGAAAATATTTAAAAATAAAAAAGCTAAAAATCAAAATAAAATGTAAAAAATTCATCCTTGGCTAGGAGTGAGGAGGATTCTTGATCCCAAAATTTGAGAGATGAAAATAATTTTCAAAAAGAAGTGATCACCCATGCTCAGCGTACTGGTTATTATTAATCAATAACCTTGAGAATGTTGATTCAGATCCATAGAATAATCTTCTAAACAATGATCATAGTTTTAGTTCAAATGAAGAGAAATTAGTAGCAATGAGAAATGTTCACTTGAAACACCCAATCTGTTCGCAAATGAGTTACTTCATTAAAAAATGCCAAGTTTAGATTTGTCGTTCTATCTGTGCATGTTTCTGTGTCTAGAAGTCTGTGTGTCTGGTTCTGTGTATGTAGGGTGGTCAGCAGGAAAGGGTAATGAGCAGTTGGAAACTAATGCTTGTTTTGTCCTTCATCTCTCTCATGGCATACTTCCTTGAAGCTGTTTTTGTGCACTGCTCTTAGCTTAGGCAATGAAGCAGCTTGTTAAAACCATATGTCTAATGTTTGCTTGAGCCATTAGTTTTAAGAAGATCATCTTGTTGAGAATCATGATTATAATAGCTGAATACGATTCTACCTCCAATCACCCTCCCTGAAAGGAAGGTGTCATCATTATCCTTTTTCAGTGGCGATCTGAAAAAGCGCTTAGACTTTTCTCTTAGGAAGGAAGTTGGAGGAATTTGCATTCCCCAGTGATTGATGTCACTGATGTATAAAATTGTCTGGCTTTTGCTATTTCTAGTATCTTATTTTGGTCTCAAAAGAAAACCAGTTTTCAAAAGTAAAACAAAAATGTATAGGTTAATAGGAGTGTGTTATGATTAGTGGACCATTGAAAGAGCAATGATTGTTTCCAACACTTTGGTTATTACCAAGGCAAAGGAAAAATATAAAGATTAAAAGAGTTTGGGCTTCAAAAGGCTGGAAAACTAGAACAAAATATAAACACTATTGTATGACTGCTATTGACATCTTAATATACACATCTCTCTTTAGTTAAAGAAAGCAAGCTAATAAATACTCTTGGAACTGAAAGTCTTGGGGTCAGATGGGAAATTAAATAAAACTTTCCTGGAGTTTGAATAATTTGAATCTCTTGGCCAGTGGTGCTCTGTTCTGTTAAACAAAGAAATATACATGTTAAGGTCAGCTGAAATGATTGTTAACATTCTACAAGCCAATTTTATATTTTCAGAGGAGTTATTTACATTAAAAAATTTAAAAAAACATCATTTTGTGTATACTCTACTTGAAACACTGACTAAATTAATTGGTTAAATAAGTAATAATAGTCAACTCATAATTGGTAATATTTAAGTAGTAGTTTTTAGTTCATAAGGCATTTTATATACTTAATTATATTTGTATTTGATGCTTGTAACAGCCTTGTTATATAAGTAATGGGAACATTATCATCCTCAATTTGGAGATGAGAAATCTAAAAGAGAAATTTGCTCTAGTTAAATAGCTAGTAGTGGCAGGACTAGGATTCAAGATCAATAGATCTTTGGACTCCTAATCTAGTCCTCTTTCTTCTATATTATAGCTGCCTCAGTTGAGTTTATGGATGAACTCACATTTAAGAACCATGATAACAGAATTTGTAGGAGTATGAGTATAACATTGCCCAAGTAACTACTTTTTTTTGTTCTTAATTTGTATCTTTTTAATAGTTTCCTAAATGTCTGCTAGTGTTTGCACCTCTGATGTAATGTATTACTCAAAAGCTAAGATACACAACTTCTTTAAAAAACAAGAAGAAATGTTCCACCTATTCCTTATACCCAAATAAAAATAGCCATCAATGGGATAAAAAACAGTGCACGAAGACTTTCCCAAGGGTCTCAGCAATTGCCTGCCAGAGATCTAGAGCTGTTTTTATTTTTAATTTGTTCCAAAGAGCTTTCAGATCATTTCTATATCAGTGCATAGTTTAACCCTCAGATTTTGAGTAGTCCTTTACAGCAGATGTGCAAACATGACCTAGACAATTGCTTATCAAGATGGTATCAAGTCTAGAGGGTCCCTCACTGACAAATAGAGAGAAGATGAGGAAACAGTATTGATTTGGTCCATAGCAGACCAGATTTGGACGGTGGTACTTGAACCCAGCAAACAGTAGAAAAAAGTGCAAGTAATAGCAAAGATAATGGGGAAAGTAATGACTAGCCTCCAAAGTAGTATCTACATGAGAGTCAACCCCATCAGCAGCAGAGACACATTGACATTGGATATGGCATTGTGTTGCCAGGCAACAGCCCAGATCCTATAAGTAGCAAGAAAGCAGAAAGGGAAGTAGAGCACTGATTTGGAGACCTTAGTCAGCTGGATGAGAAGAGGGAAGGTGGGATGGAAACAGCTATAGAAATGCCCCCAGCCAATGAGGAATCCTAGAAGTAGGACTGCTCCAAGTGGTGGAATAGGAAAGAAATAGAAACAGGTCCAACCTGGCTAATCTGTAGAATTGTGTTCTAACCCCTGTTCTACTGCTTTTATAATCGGTTGGTCTTAGGAAAATCACTTCAACATGACTGAGCATCAATTTCCTCATCTATAAAATGGAGACAATTATAATTCCTAGATCACACAGAGTTTGTAGGATCAAAAGAGGCACAAATATCCTATGACATTTGGAAATGAAAGAGTCATATCGGTGTAAGGTATTGTCTGTCACTTTCTGCAAGTCACATGAAAACTATAAAACTGTCACTTATTTATATATTATTTTTTGAATGGGAAAACATAGGCTATGATGATGAGAGAGATTGAGGATATTCTGCTCAATATAACAATAGGTTCTGAGCCAAAAATCAGTCTTTGAATCCTTTATCTAACTATTATTAGTTGTATAACCCATGTTAAAGTCATTTCTTCTCTAAGCCTTTTCCCTTTTCTATAAGAAGCTAATAAAACTTATACTACTTAGCTCCCAAGGTTGTTGTAAAATATACTTAAGGAATTATACAATTGGACAATTAGGGATAGAAGGTGAAGAATTATTCCTGTTTATGGGCCCCACCTTTGGAATGTAGTTTTTCCTAGTCAGGTAGTGTCACAACTGTCTTCTGCTACTGGGAATTTCCTACTTCCTTTTTTTTTTTACTCCACACCTAGAATGAGCTTTCTCTTCATGAGGAAAGTAGGAAAGAGAAAACATAGACCAGCATTTCCCTGGAAAACAAAATCGTCTCACTAACTATTTTTTTATCCTAGAGCAAAAGAAAACAAATTTTCCATATAGTTTATCTTTTTGGAAATTTATAAAAATATGTTAGTGGCCAAAACCACAATATCTTAAGATTCTTACTTGATTTAGTTCACCCCTCAACTAGGAAAAAGACTGATATTATTGGACAAGAATTTGAACCCTTCATCCTTTCATTTTCGCTCTATTCCAGTAACAGATATTGCCTCTTTTTTGCAACCCCTCTGTTCCAAATAAAAAAGCTTAAAAAGAAGCTTAAAAACAAGTGGATGATATCTTTTATAAAAAGTCAACCTACTTTGATACTAAGTAAAATAACAACTAAACTATTTTAAAGACTAGAACAGGAGCTTTGGAAGAAGAGGAAGGGAAACAGTTTGGACCTCAGAGTTTTGGAGAATGTTGAAAGTTGAGTGTTGAAAATAATTGTTGCATATGTTTAGGGGAAATGAAATATTAAAAAAAGAAAATCCTGGATTTAAACATACATTCATTCCTACAAAAGAAAGGAGAGAGAGAAAAACTATTGACTAAAACTTTCCACTCTACTCATATCTTCCCAGTTTTTCCTGTTGAATAAAGGAGACCTCTTTCCTAGAACTTCTCTTATCATTCGCAGTTTTGCTACAACTGTGGCTACTAAATTCAACTGCTCACACCATTACTTCAGACACTTAGTTATAATATTCAGTTAAAAAGAATAATCTCATTAGCTAGTTTCTTGAAATACAGCCAACCATTTTAACTTTGTTGTTGTTCAATAATTTTCAGTTGGGTCTATCTCCTTGTGGCTCCACTTGGAGTTTTCTTGCCAGAAATACCAGTGATTTACCATTTTCTCATCCAGCTCATTTTACAGATGAGGAAACTAATGTAAAATTGAATGACTGTCACAAGATCATAGCTCAGAAGAAACCAGATTTAAGAGGCCAGATTTAAACTCAGAAAGATTTGTCTTACTGACTCCAAGACTAATACTCTGATGACTGAGCCACCTACCAGCCCCACCTCAACATTTCAGGGACTCACTTCAAACTTCTGAGCTTCTTCACCTCTAAGTTTGAACTCTTGGGATGAATTAAAAAAATAGTCCATCAGATAAGAGACAGAAAGGAGGATCAGTGGAATAGACTTGGGATGAGTGACCTCAGCAAGACAGTCTATGATAAAACCAAAGATTCCCAGCTTTTGGGGAAAAAATCTATTATTTGACAAAATCTGCCTGGAAAATTGGAACACTGTGTGGGAGAGATTAGGTTTGGCTCAACATCTCATACTCTACACCAAGATGAACTCAGAATGGGTGAATGGCTTGAACATAAAGAAGGAAACTATAAGCAAATGAGGTGAACACAGAATAGTATACTTGTCAGTTCTTTGGGAAATGAAGAGCTAGAAAAAAGAGCTAGAAAAAAATCACAAAATTTAAAATCAATAATTTTGATTACATCAAATTAAAAAGGTTTTGTACAAACAAAACCAAATGCTACCAAAATTAGAAGGGAAGTAACAAATTGAGAAACAATCTTCATAACAAAAATCTCTGACAAAGGTCTAATTACTTAAATTTATGAAGCGTTAAACCAGTTGTACAAAAAAATCAAGCCATTCTCCAATTGAAAAATGGGCAATGGACATGAATAGGCAATTTTCAGTTAAAGAAATCAAAATGATCAATAAGTACATGAAAAAGTGTTCTAAATCTCTTACAATCAAAGAAATGCAAAGCAAAACAACTCTGAGGTACCACCTCACACCTAACAGACTGGCTGACCTAACAGCAACAGAATGTAATGAATGCTGGAGGGGATGTGTCAATGTTGGAACATTAAAGCTTTGCTGGTGGAGTTGTGAATTAATCCAAACATTCTGGAGGGCAATTTGGAACTATGCCCAAAAGGCGCTAAATGGCTGTCTGCCCTTTGATTCAGCCATAGCAGACAATAAGGAAAAAGACATGTACAAGAATATTCATAGCTGAGTTCTTTGTTTTGGCAAAAAAAAATTGGAAAATGAGGGGATGCCCTTCAATTGGGGAATGGCTGAACAAGTTGTGGTATCTGCTGGTGATGGAATACTATTGTGCTGAAAGGAATAATAAAGTGGAGGAATTCCATTGAGACTGGAACAACCTCCAGGAAGTGATGCAGAGAGAAAGGAGCAGAACCAGGAGAACATTGTACACATACACTGTGGTATAATCGATTGTAATGGACTTCTCCATTAGTGGTAATGCAGTGATCCTGAATAACCTGGGGGGAATCTATGAGAAAAAAAAATACTATCCACATTCAGAGGAAAAATTGTGGAAGTAGAAATCCAGAAGAAAAACAACTTTTTGAATAAGTGGGTCGCGGGGATATGGTTGGGGATGTAGACTCTAAATGAACATCCTAATCCAAACACCAACAACATGCAAATAGGTTCTGATCAAGGATAGATGTCATACTGAATGAAATTGCATGTCAGCTACGGGAATGGTGGGGGGAATGGAGGGAGGGAAATAATATGATTCTTGTAACCAAGGAATAATGTTCTAAATTGACTAAATAAATTAATTTAAAAAAACACCTGGACAACCCATATGAAAAATGCCAGTTTTATAACAATAACCTATTATGGATTCAGATCCATAACAATGATGGATTCATCATTTTGTGAACCAATACTTGATATGTTTCTTTGAGAATTGGAGTGCTTATCTAATCCAAATAAAATGGTCAAAGAATATAAATAGACAGTTTTCAGAAGAATCAAAGCAATCAATAAGTATAGAAAAATGAAATATCTTGTACTTTTTGATTAGGGAAATGCAAAATAAAACAACTCTAAGGTACCACATCACATCAGATTAAGTAATATGACTAATCAAAAGGAAAATAAATATTGGAGGAGATAAGGGGGGCAAGAATGAAATTATTGTACTGTTGACTATGATGTAATTTGGTCCTACCATTCTGGAGAACAATTTAGAACTATACCCACAGATCTATAAAGTATGCATACCATCTATCACAGTTCTATCAATACAAGTTCTGTGTCTCAAAGAGATCAAACAAAAGATGAATCTCTACAAGTGTGGACAGCTCCTTTAGTCGTGACAAAGTACTGGACATTGAGGAGATATCCATCATTTGGAGAACTGTTGAAAGGATTGTGACATATGATTGTATTAGAATAATTTGTGCTATAAGAAATGCAAGTAGAATGGGTTGGTAAAAACCTGGGAAGACTTATATGAAGTGATGCAGAATGAGCTCATTATTTGACAAAAACTGCTGGGAAAACTGGAAAAAAGTCTGCCAGAAACTAGATATACACAAATATTTTGTACCTAATACCAAGATAAGATCAAAGTGGGCAGGTGATTTAGACATAAAGGATGATACCATAAGTAAATTAGAGAAACATAGAATAGTTTACCTGTCAGATTTGTGGAAAAGGTAAGAAATTATTTTTTATTTGAAACATTTTATTAAATTAATTAATTTAGAATATTTTCCATGGTTACATGATTCTTATTCTTTCCCTCCCCTTATCCCTCACTACCCATAGTTTATGTGCAATTCCACTGGGTTTTACATGTGTCATTGATCAAGACCTATTTGCATATTATTAATAATTTCACTAGGGTGATCCTTGAGAGTCTACATCCCCAATCACATCCCTAGCAAACCATATGATCAAGCAATTGTTTTTCTTCTGTGTTTTTACTCCCACGGTTCTTCTGAATTTGGATAGCATTCTTTCTCAAAAGTCCCTCAGAATTGTCCTGGATCATTGCATTGCTGCTAGTAAAGAAGTCCATTGTAATTGGTTGTACCACAGTGTATCATCAGTCTCTGTGTACAATGTTCTCTTGGTTCTGCTCTTCTCACTCTGCATCAATCTCTGGAGGTTGTTCCATTTCACATAAAATTCCTCTAGTTCATTATTTCTTTTTCAGCACAATAGTATTCCTTCACCAACAATACCACAATTTGTTCAGCTGTTCCCCAATGGAAGGGCATCTCCTCATTTTCCAATTTTTGGCCACCACAAAGAGTGCAGCTATGAATATTCTTGTACAAGTCTTTTTCCTCATTATCTCTTTGGGGTACAAACCCAGCAGCGCTATGGCTGGATCAAAGGGCAGACAATCATTTAAAAAGGGAAGAATTTATGACTAAATCAAAAGAGAGAATGTTATGACATTTTAAATGAATGATTTTGACTATATTGAATTTTTAAAAGGTTTTGTGCAAACAAAATCAATGTAACCAATATTAGAAGGAAAATTTCAAACTGGGGAAAAATATAAGAAATTTCCACACTTGTAGAGATTCATCTTTTGTTTGATCTCTTTGAGACACAGAATTTGTATTGATAGAATTGGGATAGATGGTACATGTTTTTACATGTAATTGGGAAAAATATTTAAAAAAAAACACTCAAAGCTTGCCAACAACTTTCCAAATGCCACAGAGGGAAAAATGCTTCAAAATGAATACTGGAGCATCAGAACAAACAGGAGAAGGGGTGAAGCAATGCTCTATCCAAAAACCACTTCATGAAACAGTAATAAGGATTCATCTCCATGGAGTACAAAGAGGGAGCACTAAACAAGTCTCAGTGGAACTTGGGTCCACTTTAGGGCAACCTGATAGAGCAAAAGAACAGCCTGCTTATTAAAGCCTCAACAGGGAAAGAGCAAAAAGTAATATGATACGGAACAATCAGCATTGGTAGGAAAGTATCCCAGCATAATCCAGCCAGAACAAAGGCCAGGCAGAAGTGAGAGGTGCTCAGTCTGACAACATCCAGCAGGCAGTGGGCAGGATTGGGGCAGATCCTGACTCCAACCAGTTGAACTGAACAGATGCAATAACCCACATAGGAAGTCACCTGTGAAGAGAGTTCAGTCTGAGATGGCTGATTCCAGACTAGGTCCAAGTGCAGGGCAGTACTCTTCACCAGAGGAATGGAGGTAAGCCTTAAGAAATAGACAAAATCAAGGGGAAATATAACCCACAGAATGTGCAAAATACAAAGAAAATTCATGACACTAGAAAAAATACTAACAAGAGAGATATCTGGATAAAATAGAACATCAGAAGAGGATAGCAATACAAAAATGAAAAAGTGCAAAGCCTCAGAGAAATATGACGGGATGTCAAGTCCAAAATGAACCTGTAGAAGAGCTTCAAAAATGGACTGAAAAAAATGAGAAACTTAGAATGCATGAATGAATGGTTATATAAAATGATTTTAAATCTCTTTTCTACTTCCAATTTTGTAAATTAGAATGTCTCTGCAACATTATTAGTTGATGCTGTCAGTGTACAGACTTAAACAAACCTACTATTTATCCAATATTCTTCATGAATTACCAGAGAGCTCTCTTCTGTTAGTCTATTGCCATAGAGTGAAGAAGAAGGAATGGAAATTCAGGAAATAAGTTAACTTCTCCCCCTGCAGAGATGCAGCTTGAAGAGGTCACTGAATTTGGAGGTAAAAAGACCTATGCTCAGATTCTTTTCCATATATTCATTAGCTATATTGCCATGGGTAAGTCATTTAATCTCTGACGACCTCAGACTCCTCATCTCTAAAATGAGGGGACAAGATTCAATGGCCTTCCAGTTCTAAAATTATAATCATGTGATTTGAGCATTAAAATTGCAGTAGACCTCATCATTTTTGTGTCTTGAAAAATGGAGAATTGATCTGAATAATCAATCTCAGAAAAAATGGAACATTTCAGTCTCTGCCTATCTTTTTGCATTGCCACTGTGCTTGCTCTCAGCAGAAAACACTTTCAGATGCTTCTTGAGAGAAACATTGAAGCTTTGGTCCTCATTAGTTCAGTTTCTGTTGTAATGATAAAAATAAGCTTTAATAATTTTCCCTTTTGCCTTCTCTGTGTTCATGTGGGAACCTGAGAGACTCTACAATTCCTCTGAGACTCACTAATGGAGTAGCAAGATGAGTTGTCAGTGCTGTCAGGGTTATAGGATAAGAACATAATGACACAGATCTCTACATCAAATGTTGGCTTACAAATGAAACACACAATCTGCTCCATGTAAAATCTGCTTTTCAGTTGCTATCTATAAACAGCTGATCTTTGATACCATAATGTTTGTGAACTGCCTAGGTGACCTTTCCACTTCCATCCCCTTCCTCTCTCTGTCTTGAGTCTGTGTAGACCAATTTTCTCCATGGTGTTTTATGAAAGGGATATTGAGTCCTTGGTTGTAAAGAGGGAAATCTAATTAAAGCTTGATAAATTGTTTGTCACTGACTCACTGTAGATAGTCACAGTGTCTGACTTCTCCTGAACCTACAAGATTGAGCTAAGGATTGGTGACTTTAAAGGTCAAATGTAATATAAGGGCATAGAGATCCAAATGCTTTCTGAACACTAAAGGAGTTATAGGAGACTGCAAATTCATTATGTATCATTAAGCCATACTCAATGGCTCCAAAGAAGTGATTGATTATGGAGTATCACAATGTCTGTAACATGCTAACATTCAAGGAGCATCTTAAAGCAATGGATTTTGAAGATATATATTATCCAGTTCTGACAATTTTTCTATCCTACTGCATTCAGATTCACAAAGACTTCCCCACCTCCTTCTTTTTTCTCCCTCTTATGTTCTTACCTGGGAAGGAAAATGAAATTGTCTCCCTTCCACTTTGCACCATTTGCAGATGAAAATGTATAATGTTTTTCAGAGCTAAATTTGAATATCTATCATAAAAGAATGACAAAGCCACCAAAACAAAAATCTCTGGTTGAATAGTCTGGGGGAAAAGTCCCTCAAATTGTCTGAGGAATGGGATCAATCCTTCCTGTTAAGCTGCTAAGATGGTCCTAATAAGGTTTACAGTATTTTAGTAACCTTTTTGGTATGAGTACTGCTTCGGCAATCTAATGTAATTTATGATCTAGTTTTCAGAATGATGTTTTAAATCATATTTTGTCGATAAAACTAAGTATATTTGAAAATGTAGTTGAAATAAGGATTCCCCCCTCCCCATTCAAGTTAACAGATGCTCTGAAATCTATCTCTGGGAACCTAATGGATCCATGAACCTCAGATTAAAGATTCCCGATCAAAGATAAATTAAACAACACTGACAAAGAAGAAAAAAAAAAACAGAGTTAGGAGATAGTTCAGTCGGAGGTTGCCATTCTCGTGACCAGATTGTGGTAGGAAGCATACAGAACATGGTCTGAAAAGGAAAGAAGGTTAGAGAGCAGTATACTGGAATTGGTTCATGCCAGAACCAATTTCTCAATTCTGAATAAACATTTATTGTGGGGTGGGAGAAAGCAGATGCCATAAATGAGTAATGAACTCATTGATTTGTTGATTATCCAGGCTCAAGAAAGCAATAGAGGAGATGGAAAAATGCAGATTATTATCTTAAAAGTGTCCCATAAATTTAGTTGTTAAGCCCTTATTATCATAACTTTAAGATTAGCTACATAACATATATGAGTTAAACAGCTAACTTGAGGGACTCAGAGGATATCTTAGGCTGGAATGGTCCTTCATGAAACTAACAATGGACTAGAGACTTTGACATCTGCCAGAACCAAACATGTTGAACCTGGATAACAAAACTTCCAACTGGCAGCATCCATGAACTTTGCATAACTCTGTATAACTCTTATGTTCTTATCTGGAAAGGAAAACGAAATTATCTCCCTTCTGTATATTCTGTATAACTTACATTACTGCTCTTTCGACTGTTTCCTGCATTCCTGCTGATTCTTGAACTGGTGCTTTTTCCCGCTTTTAGTATTCATTATCCTGAGTCTGATGGTCTCAGTGAGTTCCACTACTAGTGTCAAGTTCATTTGTGATGGTTAACAGCTTGTTCTGAACCATAATTGGAGTCATCTAGATTTCTGGAACCTTAAATAGTGTGTATTAATGGAAAGATGGTAAAACTGGAAATAGGTTGAAAGGTTGAAGGAGAGGTATTTGAGGTTGTGAAATTGTTGAGAGAAAGAAAATTCTTTTCAATGAAGTTTTCAATTTATTAAAAGGGATAATTGACTTGAAAAAAATTTAATTAATTTATTTAGCCAATTTAGAACATTATTCCTGGGTTACAAGAATCATATCATTTCTCTCCGTCCCCACCCTCCACACTTACTGTAGCCGACGCACAATTTCATTGAGTATTACATGCATTCTAGATCAGAACCTATTTCCATGTTATTGGTGTTTGCATTATTATGTTCATTTAGTCTACATATCCAGCCATATCCCCTCGACCCATGTGATCAAGCACTTGTTTTCCTTCTGTGTTTCTGCTCCGACAGTTTTTCCTCTGAATGTGGATTGTGTTCTTTCTCATAGATCCCTCCAGGGTGTTCAGTACCACTGCATTGCCACTAATGGAGAAGTTCATTACATTATACTGTGCTACAATGTATTAGTCTGTGTACAATGTTCTCCTGGTTCTGCTCCTCTCACTCTGCATCACTTCCTGGAGGTTGTTCCAGTCCCCATGGAATTCCTCCAGTTCATTATTCCTTTAAGCAGAATAGTATTCCATCACCAACATATACCACAATGGGTTCAGCCATTCCTCAATCAAAGGACAGCCCCTCATTTTCCATTTTTTTTTGCCACCACAAAGAGCGCAGCTATGAATATTCTTATACAGGTATTTTTCCTTATGATCTCTTTGGGGTACAAACCCAGCAGTGCTATGGCTGGATCAAAGGGCAGGCAGTCTTTTATCACCCTTTGGGCATAGTTCCAAATTGCCCTGCAGAATGAGTGGACCAATTCACAACTCCACCAGCAATGAATTAGTGTCCCTACTTTGCCACATCCCCTCCAGCATTCACTACTTTCCTTTGCTGTCATGTTAGGGTGTGAGGTGATACCTCAGAGTTGTTTTGATTTGAATCTCTCTGGTTAGAAGAGATTTAGAACACTTTTTCATGTGCTTATTAATAGTTTTGATTTCTTTAATTGAAAATTACCTATTCATGTAAATTGCCCATTTATTGATTGGAGAATGGCTTGATTTTTGTACAACTGGTTTAGCTCTTTAGAAATTTGAGTAATTAGACCTTTGTCAGAGATTTTTGTTATGAAGATTGTTTCCCAATTTTTTACTTCCCTTCTAATTTTGGTTGCATTGGTTTTGTTTGTACAAAAGCTTTTTAATCTGATGTAATCAAAATTATTGCTTTTATATTTTGTGATTTTTTTCTAGCTCTTGCTTGGTTTTAAAGTCTTTCCATTCCCAAAGATCTAAAATGTATACTATTTTGTGTTCACCTAATTTATTTACAGTTTCCTTCTTAATATTCAAGTCATTCACCCATTCTGAGTTTATCTTAGTGTAGGGTGTAAGATGTTGATCTCAACCTAATATCTCCCATACTGTCTTATAATTTTCCCAGCAGTTTTTTTTTTTAATCAAATAGTGGGTTTCTGTCCAAAAGCTGAGATCTTTGGGTTTCTCATAGACTGTCTTGCTGAGATCATTTACGCCAAGTCTATTCCACTGATCCTCCTGTCTCTTAGCCAGTACCATATTGTTTAGATGACCGCTGCTTTATAGTATAGTTTGAGATCTGGGACTGCAAGACCTCCTTCCTTCGCATTAATTTTCATGATTTCCCTGGATAGCCTTGATCTTTTGTTCTTCCAAATGTACATTCTTATTTTTTTTTCTAATGGCACTAAATAAGTAAAATAACTTGGATAGGATTGTCATTTTTAATATGTTAGCTCGTCCCACCCATAAGCAGTCAATGTTTTTCCAATTGTTTAGATCTAGTTTTAATTGTGTTGAAAGTGTTTTGTAGTTGTGTTCATATAGTCTCTCTGTTTGTCTCAGCAGATAGATTCCCAAGTATTTTATAATTGTTTAGAGTGATTTTATATGGAATTTTTCTTTCTAATTCTTGCTGCTGAGATGTGTTGGAGATATATAGAAATGTTAATGCTATATGTGTTTATTTTGTATCCTGCAACTTTGCTAAAGTTGTCAATTATTTCCACTAGCTTTTTAGTTGATTCTTGAGGATTCTTTAAGTAGATCATCACATCATCTGCAAAAAGTGATAGCTTGGTTTCTTCATTGCCTATATTTTTTAAACCCTTACCTTCTGTCTTGGAGTCAATACTGTGTTTTGACTCCAAGGCAGAAGAGTGGTAAGGGCTAGGCAATGGGGGTCAAGTGACTTGCCCAGGTTCACACAGCTGGGAAGTGTCTGAGGGCAGATTTGAACCCAGGACCTCCCGTCTCTAGGCCTGGCTCTCAATCCACTGAGCTACCTGGCTTCCCCCTTCATTGCCTATTTTAATACCTTCAATTTCTTTTTCTTCTCTAATGGCTACAGCTAGTGTTTCTAGTACAATGTTAAATAATAGGGGTGATAATGGGCATCCTTGTTTGACTCCTGATCTTATTGGGAAGACTTTCACTTAATCCCCATTGCAGATGATGCTTGCTGATGGTTTTAGATTTATACTGTTTATTATTTTTATGAAAGACCCTTCTATTTCTATATTTTCTAATGCTTTCAATAGGAATGAGTGTTGTATTTTTTCAAATACTTTTTCTGTATCTATTGAAATAATCATGCTATTTTTTCTTTGAGAAAGGAAATATTTTAAAACCAAGCAACCCTCCCTTCTTATTCCCCTCTTATTTTCTTTACAGTTTTTTTATACTACCCCCCACCCTCTTCCTCCCTTGAACTGCTTCCCTCCCCATCAGTCCATTCTACTTCCTTCTACTTCCCTATATGGCCCAAATCAATTCCCTGCCCCAATATATTTGATTGTTCTTCCCTCTTTGAGTCAATTTCAATTCACATAAGAGTTGAGTATTTCTTGTCTCCAACCTCTTTACCCTTCCTGTGTATTGATGTTCTCCCCCCTCCCACCATGAGCTTCTTTGTGACATAAATGTATCCCCTTTTATTTATTTTCCAATTTCTTTTAGTATTAACCTCTTTATTATCTCTAGTTGTATATATATATATATAATATATATGTATACATATACATATATATGTATTTATGCAAACATATATCTATATACATATTTATGTCTTGGCATTTCATCCTATACAGTTTGTCACTATTCCCCCTAAGTATAAATCTTCTTGCTGCCCAGGTGATAATAATAATTTTTAAGAGTTACCAATAACCTCTTTTCTTATAGGGATACATATCATTTTAACTTATTGGGTCTCTTTTAAAAAGTTGTAGTTTTTTTTTTTTGGTTTTGTTTTTCTTTTTTCCCTCTTTCTTAATTACCTTTTGATGATTCTTTTGAGTTCTGTGCTTGGACATCAAATTTTCTGTTCAGGTCTGGTCTTTTCTTTACAAATGCTTGGAATTCTTCTATTTTGTTGAATGACCATATTTGCCCTGCAAGAATATAGTCAGTTTTGCTGGGTAATTAATTCTTGGTTGTAGATCTATGTGAATTTTAAAACTACTCCACCCTACTCAGACTCTACTTTAGAAGATCTGATTTATCTAATTTCCCGAGTAGTAACAATGGAGATACTTGGTCTAACAGAATCAAGTCTTGGGAACTCTACATTTCTCCACCCTACCTAGTTTAACAAGGTCAGGAATATCTGCACCATACTCAAGGATTAAGTAAATGGCCTTCAACAGATATGTGCAGGAAAAAAAAACAAAAACAAAAACAGTGGACAGACCCCTAGAATATCCTAAGTCAAGCTAAACTATCAGTGGCACAAATGAGACACAGGAAAATGACATAAAACCATCTATATAAGGCATGTTACTTCCTCTCTTTGCCCTTTTTTCCCAGAGAGGCAGCTCTGGCTGGCAGCGTGCTAAGCATTCCGACATTTTGGTGTGGTGGCAACTATTTGTCTGGGCTTTGGCAGTGGATTTGCCCTTTAGCTAATTCAGGTTCAGGCATCTTGGCTGAACCCTCTTGGAGTTCAGGCTGATTCCTTCCTCTTTTACTTCCCAAAACCTTACCGTCTAGAGCCTCTAATCTTCCCTCCTGGCACAAGTCAGGGGGGAAATCCTACACCCTTTTCCTTCTCCCTTCTTCTTAAATTTCTTTCCACTATATTAATTAAATCAACATAAATTTCCAGACTGATTTGGGTAAATATTTTTTGTTATTTGGGATATCCATGGTGGCCAATAATTAATATAGTTTAGGTCACAATGCTAAAATTAGCCTTTACACCTAGTTGCCTTACTTTCCAGAATATCATATTCTGTGCCTTTTGGTCCTTCAGTGTAGATGCGGTCAGATCCTATTTTATACTCACTGTGGATCCATGATATCTGAATGACTTCTTCTTAGTAGCTTGTAATATTTTTCCTTGATCTGATAGTTCTTGAATTTGGCTATACCATTCCTGGCTGTTGTCAGTTGGGGATTAAGTACAGGAGGTGATCTGTGGATTCTTCCAATCTCCACTTTTCCCTCTTGTTCTTGAATAATGGTTTTCTTAGATAATTTCCTGTAGAATGATGTCCAGGCTTTTTCTTTTGTCATGGTCTTCTGGTAGACCAATGGTTCTTAACTTGTCTCTCTTGGAATGATTTTCTAAATCTGTTTTGTGGATAAAGTGTTTCATATTTTCCTCAATTTTGTAGTTTCCTGCTGCCTTGTTAAGTCACTTGCTTCTAATTGTTGTATTCTGGTTCTTAAAGACTGGGTTTCATCCCTTACTTTTTGGTCATACTTCTCCTTGATTTTCCTTGGTGGTCATTTTTCATCCTCTTTGCCTCATCTTTCATCTCCTTTGCTGTATTTTCAAGCTGGTTGATTTTGACTTTCAAGACACTATTTTCTTGTTTTAGTTTAAGTGCCTCTGTTTCTTAATGACTTATCTTAGTTTTTAAGTTCCTTTCCCAGTTGTCTTCAGCCTCTCTTAATTGTGTTTTGAATTGTATTTTGAGTTCTTCTAGAGTCTATATCCAATTCGCTGTTTTTTTTTTTGCTTCTTGTTCCCCCATCCTTCTCTGTTCTGTTTGCTCTTTCTTCATTGCCTGTATAGAAGCCGTTGATTGTAATTTCTTTTTTCTTTTTCTCTTGTTTGGTCATATTTACCCCTTCTTTACTCCCTGCAGTTGCCTGAGCTCTTGCTCCTCTCATTTTTTTTTGTGTGGTTTGAGGATTCTCTTTCCACCTTCACCCTTGGAGATTTATCAGTAAATCTCTCAGTGCAGTCTGTGGGGATGGGGTTTTGGAGCTTGTGCTTCCCTGCCCTCTTGAGGCTTTGATGAAATTTAGTCCAGCAGTATGTGGGGGAGGGGTTTTGGAACTTGAACTTCCCTGCCCTCTGAAGACTTTGATGGGATTAAGTGAGGCTGGGCTGCTGGATGTGTCCTGACATCAAAATCTTGGTGGGTGTGTGTGTGTGTGTGTGTGTATGTGTGTGTGTGTGTGTGTGTGTGTGTGTGATATGGAGTGTCACTGCTGCTGCAACTAGGCTGCCCACTCTGTGCTCTACATTTCTTCTTTAACTGCTTCCCCACTGCCTGTGTTGGATGCTCTGACCCTGGCACAGCTTTGCCCACAAGGTACTCCCTCCAGGCCAGCACTTTTGCCTGCATAGAGTTCCAGTTGCAACTGGAGGCTTAACACTCTAGTTGGGGGAGGTGTCCCATGACCTTCCTTTTTCCTTCCCCTTAAACTGGAGTGTTCTTGAATTCTGGCTTTTGGGGGCATATCTTTTAAGTTGAGTCCAGGAGGAGGGTTCCTTGCCTCTGTCCTGTTGTTTGGCTTGATTTTCAGTCCCCTAGGAGCATTCAGTTTGTGATCAGTAAGGAAGGGTTTTCAGAGGTCTGAACTTTCACTGCCTCTATGCTGCCATCTTGACTCTGCCTCCTGACTAGAAAAAAATTTAACTTGTTGCTTAATCTTTAGGTGCAAACACCCACTATTAGTTCAAAAGAATAAGGCTCACAATTTCAGCCATTATAGAGAGTAGGGGCAATTATGCAATGGTTTGCATTAATATGAAGTACTTATAATGATGTAATGATTCACTGGAATGTTGTGTTGCCAGAGTAGCCTGAGAACCCCGGAGAAGAAAGTGATGAGATTTGGAGATGCCCTTTCTACACGTCAAGTCACAAAAATTAAAGATGTGCACGTAAAGGAAAGTCTTGAACCTTTTCATTGTATTAGATGGTGGTAAAAAGTTGCACAAAGAAAAAAGAGAAGGAAACAACAACCACTCAATTAGACTCTGAGAACACATTTAAGACTATTTCTGATGCTCTCAAGAAGAAAAAAAATGCTTGTCCTCAAAAATAATGATAAAGCAGAGCAAAAGAAGATTTCTGGTGACATGACTCACTAAGGAAGCAAAAAAAAAAGGAATCAAAGGAAGCAAAGAGCTAGTCTGTTGTTAGCTCAGAGTCACAGTCAGCTATTTGTTAAGATGATTGCAATAGGATAGAGATTTGCTACTTTTCTGCAGCCATATTGATGACATAACAGATCATCCCAAGATTTGTGAAAATAGATGGAAAATTAATCTGATGAAAGTAGAAAAGCTAATAATTTCTTGACTTGATTTCACAATAATTTCATCCTTGAAAAGGTGGAGGAACAAACAATTTGAAAGGCAATTCAGTAGATGATTGGCAGTAATAGGGAACAAATGCTTTTTGAGGTGTAAAGATAGAATGACTAGGGATAACTGACACTTTAGGTCCTTTAGTTTAAGATCCAAAGGGAGTACAAAACCACAATAATCTGAAAGTTGGCCTTGATGTAGAGTCAAGACTTGAGAGTACAGAAGAATGATGAAAATAATTTCATGGAAAAAATGTTCAGGGAAACTTTCAATTGGATAGCATCCTGGAATGATTGAAATTCTGAAAAATGTAACCCTGCCCCTACAATGTTCAGTTCCAGATATTCCAATCCATTCCCCTTCTTTCTGGAATAGCTTTACTGTGAATCATAAAAAATAACAATAAAAACTTCCTTTTACCTTTAAATAGTCTCCCCTTTCATATTCTTTTCATCTTGGGACCTTCCCAGAAACCTGCCTCCTTCTAGAAAACAGGGTAAAATAGCATGATTTCATCACAATAATATTTAACACCTTGTTCAACTATTTCCCGATTTCTGGACACCCTGTTAGTTTCCAGTGTTTTAACACCACAGAAGACTTGCAATAATGCAGCAACAACGATTAGTGTCCAATTTTTGTCACATCACCTCTGAAATGTACTATTTTCCTTTATTGTCACATTGACCAATCTGCTAGGTGGGAGGTGGGAGCTCACAGTTGTTTTGATTTGCATTTCTCTACCTAGAACACTTTTTCATATGATTATTGATAATTTTGATTTCTTTGTCTGAGAACTACCTATTCATATCCCTTGACCATTTGTCAACTGGAGAATGGCTTGTTTTTTTGTGCATTTGACTTAGTTCCTTAAATATTTGGTAAATTAAACCTTTATCAGAGAGTTTTGTTATAAAATTTTTCTGTTTGTTGTTTTCCTTCTAATTTTGGTTGCATTGGTTTTGTTTGTACAAAACCTTTTTAATTGGATGTAATCAAAATCATCCATTTTACGTTTTTTAATATTTTCCATCTCTTGCTTGGTCTTAAATGTCTCACTTTCCCATAGATCGGACAGGCATACTGTGCTTTGTTCACCTAATTTATATATGATTTCACTCTTTATAAGGTTTAAGTCATTTATCCATTTTGAATTTATCTTAGTATACAGTGTGAGATATTGATCTAAATCTAATTTTTTCCATACTGTTTTCCAATTTTCCCAGGAGTTTTTGTCAAATAGTGAGTTCTCCCAAAACTGAGATCTTTTGGTTTATTGACCACCAGATTGCTGAGGTAATTTATCCCTTGTCTAGTCCATTTATCTACCAATCTATTTCTAAACCAGTATCCAATTGTTTTGATGATTACTGCTTTATAGTACATTTTAGGATATTATAGCTAGGCTACCATCTGTCACATTTTTTTTTATTACTTCCCTTAATCTTCTTGGCTTTTTCTTCTTCCAGATAATTTTTGTTATTATTTTTTCTAGTTCTATAAAAGGGTTCTTCCATAATGTGATAGGTTTGGCACTAACTAAGTAAATTAATTTGGGTAGGATTGTCATTTTTATTATATTAGCTCATCCTACCCATGAGCAATTAATATTTTTCCAATTGTTTAGACGTTATTTTAATTGCGTGAAATGTGTTTTGTAGTTGTATTCATGTAATTCCTGTGTTTGTTAAAGTATTGTTTTGCGATCTGGTAATAATCAATGCACCTACCTTCTTATATTTTTCATTAATTCCTGCATATTCTTGGTCTTATTCTTCCAGATGAATTTTCTTATTATTTTTTTTTATTTTATGGGATAGTTTTTGGTAGCATGATTGGCATAGCACTAAATATGTAAATTAATTTAGGAAGAATTGACATTGTTGTTTTCATTATATTGACTTAGACTACCAATGTGCAATCAATTTGTGTAAAAGACATTTTTTAGTTTTGATCATATAGTTCCTGGGGTTTTTTTGGCAGGTAAATTCTCAGGTATTCAATATTTTCAACAGTTATTTTAAATGGAATTCACATTCTATATCTTGACAAATTCAACTTCATTGGTAGTATTGAGAAATGATAAAATTTTTGTGTGTTTTTAAAAATCTTAAAAATTTGCTAAAGTTGTGAATTGCTTCAATTATTTTTTTTTGGTTGATTCTCTAGGATTTTCATGGAAAATGGTCATGCAATCTCCAAAGAGTGATACATGCCTCATTGTTTATTTTAATTCCTTTGGTTTTTCCTTCTTTTATTATTAGAGCTAACATTTATAATATATAGAATAGTATTGATGATAATGGGCATTCTTGTTTGACTATTGATTTTATTGGGAAGCCTTGTAGCCTATCCCCATTAAATAGGTTTTTGATGGTTTTAGATAGATGGTATTCACCATTTTGAGAAATGTTCATTTATTTCAAAATTCTGTCATGTTTTTAATAGGAATGATCTGTAGTATTATTTCTCTGTTTTTGTTCTTTCTAGATTAGGTATCAACGTCACATTTCTGTCATATAAATAATTTGGCAAGGTTCCTTCCTTAGCTATTTTTATGAATGATTTATGTAGTATTGGAAGTAAGTAACATGTTCTTTACATGTTTTATAGAATTCACTTATTTGGCCCTTTATTCTTTTTTTTTCTAATGGAATTCATTGACAGTTTATTCAATTTCATTTTCTAAGATGACATTAAGTAGACTATTTCCTCTTTTGTTAATCTGTGCAATTTATATTTTATTAAATATTCATCCCACTTAGATCATAACATTTTTGTCATATAATTGGGCAAAATAACCTGAAATATTTGCTTTAGTTTCCTCTTCATTGATTGTAATTTCATACTTTGCATTTTTCAACATTGGTCATTTGGTTTTCTCCCTTTTTAACAAATTAAACAATGGCTTATTTATTTTATTGATTTTTCATAAAAAAACAACTTCTTGGCTTTGTTAGACCATTTTTACTTATAAATTCATTAAACTCGTCTTTGATTTTGAGGATTTCTAATTATTTTAATTGGGAGTTTTAAATTTTAATATCAAAATTATTAAAGAAAATTTAAATGAATTACAGGAGGAAATTTATATTAAACTATTCTATTGGGGCAGCCCAATTTTTCCTCCTCAGAACTATATAAATATAACCATAAAGTAAATAAGAAAAAGTCCAAAAAATGAATAGGATCTTAGAAAATTTCATGTTAGATAATAATTCCTTTTTTTCAAGGGTATGAGAGCCTTTGCAATAATTGACCATTTCTTTGGGCATAAATATCTCACTATGAATTAAAAAAAAAGAAATAATAAATGTACCCTTTTCATACTACAATGCAATAAAAATTAAATTGGACACAGATCTATGAAACACAGGTTAAAAATCAATTAGAAACTAAATTACCTAATGCTAAAATATGAGTAAAAAAATAAATCATTGGAATGACAGTTTCATTAAAGAGATTAGCAACAAAAAGACAATATCCCCAAATTTGTGGCATTCGGGCAAAGTAATATTTAGGGGAAAATTTATACATTGCATACATTGATAAAATAGAGAAAGAAGTAGTCTATGTATGTATGCAACTAAATATCTCTAATTAAACACACAAATGGAAATCAAATTACACAAACACATAAATCAAATCAATGGAAATCAAGGAAGAAATTAATAAAATTGATGATAAAAACAAACATTGAACCAATAAATAAAAGTAAGTGTTAGTTTTAGTTATCAACTAATGAAATAGATCACTGGTTAATTTGTCTTAAAAATAAAGAAAAATATTATTATTAGGGAAAATACTAAATGTACCATATGAGTGAAGAAGAAATTAAAGAAATAATGGGTATACCTTCTAGATCACAATTTTCCCCTTAGTGGTATCAATATATCCTCCATCTGCATAAAAAAAAGAGTATGGTAATTGTGGGAAGTTTTGTGGAACTCAAAAGGCCAGCAGACACAGGAATAATTTTGGAAATTAGAAATACATATAGTTAGAGTATTATACAATGACTCCATATTTTATCTTTTAATATCATATATGTATATATATACAGTTTATTTTTTTAAAGTTAAAATAAGTATAAAGTTAGGAAGTCAAAATTTGATGGACATTGTTGGAAAGAGTAGAAAAATGTTTGGTAGAAATCAGGTATAGACCAACATCTCATACCATAAATCAAGATAAGTTGAAATGGTTACATGATTGAGATATAAAGAATGACATCATAAGTAAATAAGGAAAATATACTATTAAGATATATAGATAGGGGAAGAGTTATGCCCCAACAAGAGACAGAGATAGGTATTAGACAGGAGACTGCAATATATCACAAAGATTATACCTTATGATCAAACAGGTTTTACACTATGCAAGTATGGCTTAATATAAAGAAAAGTAATAATATACTTGCTTACATTAAAAAAATTATACAAATAAAGCCAGATTTAATCAATTGGAAAAATAGTAATTGTTAATGGATGAACAGAGCCAATGCAATTAAATGATAATATTATATAAGCTAACATATCTGTTCAATACCGTCACAATTCAATTGAACCCCTCCCCCAAACCTCATTATTTTATTTTATTGAAATAGAAAGGTAACAAAATTCACTTGAAACAAAAGGTCAAGAACATCAAAGGAATTAATGAAAAGAGGCTAAAGAAAGAAAGTCTTGTAGTTCTACTTTTTAAATTATTTTGAAGGAGTAATTATCAAAACTGGTGCTAGCTAAGAAATTGAAAAGTAGATGAGTTGAACAGAACAAATATAAAACAAAAAGTTTCTAATATATGTCAAAAATCATCAGCAAACAGCATCTGCAATGGGTTAAGCTAGAAGTCTTCCCAAAAAGATCAGGAATGAAACAAGGATGCCTATTATTCCCTCTATTAATTAAAATTGTACTGGTAACACTGGAAGTAGCAATTAGAGCTAAGAAAAAGAAATTGAAGGTATTAAAATAGGCAATGAGGAGACTAGGCTATCACTCTTTGCAGATTATACGATGGTCTACTTAAAGAATACTAGAAAATCAACTAAAAAGCTAGTGGAAATAATCAACAACTCTAGCAAAATTGCAGGATACAAAATAAACTGATATTAAGTCATCAGCATTTCTCTATATCTCCAACACATCTTAGCAGCAAGAATTAGAAAGGAAAATTCCATTTAAAAGCACCCTAGACAATACAAAATACTTAGGAATATATCTGCCAAGACAAACAGAGGAACTATATGAACACAACTACAAAACACTCTCCACACAATTAAAACTAGATCTAAACAATTGGAAAAACATTGACTGCTCATGTGTACAATGAGCTAAGATAATAAAAATGACAATTCTACCCAAATTAATTTACTTATTTAGTGTCATATCCATTGAACTACCAAAACAATTTTTTACTGAATTAGAAAAAAAAAAACACAACAACATAACAAAGTTCATGTGGAAGAACAAATGATCAAGGTTATTCAGGGAAATAATGAAAAAAAAAAAGCGAAGGAAGGTGGCCTTGCAGTACCAGATCTCAAACTATACTATAGAGCACTGGTCATCAAAACAATAAGGTACTGGCTAAGAGACAGAAAGAAGGATCAGTGTAATAGACTTGGGGTGAGTGACCTCAGCAAGACAGTCTATGACAAGTACAAAGATCCCAGATTTGGGGACAAGAAAAATCACTTTTTAATAAAAACTACTGGGAAAATTGGAAGAAAGTATGGGAGAGATTAGTTTTGGATCAACATCTTATACCTTACACCACGATAAACTCAGAATGGGTGAATGACTTGAATATAAAGAAGGAAACTATAAATAAATGAGGTGAACACAGAATGGTATACATGTCAGGTCTTTGGGAAAGGAAAGATTTTAAAAACGAGCAAGAGGTAGAAAAAATCACAAAATATAAAATGAATAATTTTGATTACATCAAATTAAAAATGTTTTGTACAAACAAAACCAGTGCAACCAAAATTTAAAGGGAAGCAACAAATTGGGAAAAAAACCTTCATAACAAAAACTCTGACAAAGGTCTAATTATTCAAATCTATAGAGCTAAATGAATTGTACAAAAAATCAACCCATTCTCCATTTGATAAATGGACAAGGGATATGAATAGGCAATTTTCAGTTAAAGAAATCAAAATGATTAATAAGAACATGAAAAAGTGTTCTAAATCTCTTATAATCAGAGAGATGTAAATCAAAAAATCTCATACCTAGCAGATTGGCTAACATGATAGCAAAGGAAAGTAATGAATGCTGGAGGGGATGTGCCAAAGTAGGGACATTAATGTATTGCTGGTGGAGTTGTGAATTGATCTAACCATTCTGGAGGGCAATTTTGAACTATGCCCAAAGGGCACTAAAAGACTGTCTGCCCTTTGGTCCAGCCATAGCACTGCTGGGTTTGTACCCCAAAGAGATAATAAGGAAAAAGACATGTACAAGAATATTCATCGCTGCACTCTTTGTGGTGGCCAAAAACTGGAAAACAAGGGGATGCCTATCAATTGGGGAATGGCTGAACACATTGTGGTATCTGTTGGTGATGGAATACCATTGTGCTAAAAGGAATAATAAAGTGGAGGAATTCCATGTGAACTGGAACAACCTCAAGGAAGTGATGCAGAGTGAGAGGAGCAGAACCAGGAAACATTGTACACAGAGACTGATACACTGTGGTACAATTGAATATAATGGACTTCTCCACTAGTGTAAATGCAGTCATCCTGAACAACTCGTAGGGATTTATGAGAAAGAACACTATCCATATTCAGAGGAAATCTTTGGGCATAGAAACACTGAAGAAAAAGAACTGCTTCATTACATGGATCGAGGGGGGATACTTAGGGAAGAAGACTCTAAATGATCATCCTAGTGCAAAAATCGACAACATGGAAATAGATTTTGACCAAGGACACATGTAAAACTCAGTGTAATTTCAAGTGGGCTACGGGAAAGGGCGGGAGGAGGTGAGGGAGGGAAATAAAGTAATCCTTGTAACCAAGGAATAATGTTCTAAATGACTAAATAAAATTTAAAAACATTGTGTGGAAAACTGGAAAGCAGCCTGGCAGTAAGTAGATATAGTCCAATATCTTACACCTTTATGAAGATAAGATCAAAATTTCTGCATGACCTAGATATAAATGGAGAAATCACAGGCAAATTGGAACAATAGGGAATATTTTTCTTGCCTGATTTATAGATAGGGAAATTTTTTATGAATAATCAAGTGATAGTAAACATGGCAAGATTTTGAATCCATTAAATAGAAATGGTTTTGTGTAAATAAAACCAATATAGTTAAGATTAGAAGGAAAACAGTAAATTGGGGGAACTCAGGTCTCCTATCTAAAACAGAGAGACCATTTTGAGAAATATATAAAATTTCAGTCATTCCCAAATTGATGATATATGGCCAAAAGATTGGAAGACAGTTTTTTGATGAAGAAATTGAAGGCTGTATATTACTATATGAAAAAAATGTTCTAATTCACTATTGATTAGAGAAATGAGAGTCAAAACTACATTGATATAATTTCATGTCTATCAAATTGTCAAAAGTGAAGAAAGGGCAAAATGACAATGTTTGAGGAGCTATATGGGGGCACTGGTGGAACTGTGAAGTGATCCAACTCGTTTTGAAGAGCAATCTGGAATTACGCTGCAAAGTAATAGACCCATGATTACCTTTTGATTCAACAATACTACTATAAGATTGGGTTTATTTCCAAAGAAGGTCAGAGGGGAAAGCAAAGAAGCTACATTTTCTAAAATGTTTATAGAAATTCTCTTTGTGCTGTCAAGGAATTGGAAATCTAAGATATAACCATCATTTAGGGTGTAGAAATGAGCTTGGACAGAGAGGGACCATTTGGAATGATGGAAGCAAGGACAAGAGTGCCAGTTGGAAGGAGCAAAGAGGCTTTTGGGAAATAGAACAAAGGAGGCAGTCTTTTGGTCTCTGGACTCTGAGGCAGAAGGGAGTAGAAGACCTGAGCTCTAGACCTAAAAGTAAGATACCTGAGATTTGCCTCAATTTCCCAGTGCACTGAAGGATAAGAAAGATTCCTGAAACTTCTGAAGCATCTACCGAAGGAACAGAGATACCATCATCTGTTGTTGAGGGGCGTTTAACCCGAAACCTCGCAGGGGTTACCCCGAAGACTTGTCCTGACTTTTGCCTTCCAAAGAAAGACATTAGTGACCTGCTGTAATGTAGTCTAGTAGATAGTTTAGGGAGAAGGAAGAAAAACCACAGAAACCTTAGCCATTTGGCTTGAATGAGCAGAGAAGACACAAACTGCTTGGCTACCTCTTGGGGTTTTCTAATCCCTCCTTCCTATCCATCCCCTGTTTTATAACCAATTAAACCAGCCCTTCCAAGTAAGTCACAGCCAGAACAAGGTTGCCTTTTAGAGAGTAAGAAAGAAGGATAAAAGGAGAGAGAGGGAACTGGGAAAGGCTGCCTACCAAGCTTTGGTCAAAACAAAATCCAGAGCTGACAGCCATTCAGCCTTTCCAGACAGGGCTCTTCCCAGAGGAGGCTTTCTTGGGTCCCAGGTTTCAGCAAAGCCCTAGGAAAAAGTCTATTCCTCAACCCACAGAAATCTCTTGTCTAGGCAGCAGTCTCTGACCATCCCTGCTCAAACATCATCACAGGGATACCCATCTTGAGTCCTTTAGTGAGAGGGAGGAAAGCTAAATGGAATTTAACTCATTGATCATTTCTACTGGACACACTTAGTGTCTCTCTTTCTCTCTCTGTCTCTGTCTCTGTCTCTGTCTCTCTGTCTCTCTCTGTCTCTCTCTCTCTCTTTCTCTCTCCCTCTCTCTCTCCCGCCCTTTACCTTATTCCCATCTCCTTCCCCTCAACTGTTATAAACATAACAAGGGAAATGACTAAACAAGATGTGCCATATGTGTGTGAGAGAAGGAAACCCAGAGGCTTTCTGGACATGGAAAATGTCTGGAGTGGTTGCAAAGATTCCAGCAGCAGCAGTGGGGGATGGGCAGAGGTTTGGAGTTCTGAGGAGAGGAACCCAGAGAGGCAGTTGGAGCCAGGGTTTCTGGCTTGCAGACAGCTACTGAGAAGGTCCAGTCTTTGACTGGGTCCTGATCCCAAGAAAACCTCTTCTTTCATTGACTCCTGATCTCTATCCCCCCAAAATTCCCCAACAAGTGGACAGAGACTGAAAGGCAAGACAGTCCACAAGAAGAATCATCCCAACCTCCTCACTTGAACTGAGGCACCTGCTGGGCAGGGCAAAGCCAGGGTTCATCACTCTGATCCCCGCAGAGGCTTGAGGCCATTAAGCCCAAGTCACCTCAGCTTGGGGGGAGAGTTTAGACAGTTAGGGACTCCTCCTTCCTCTTCCCCTTTGCCTCAACTTACCAGCCTTTCCTCCCTTCATCCTACATTCTTGTTACCTTAGAATAAATTCTGCTATCCACTACAACTGGCTAAAGACTGAATAAAGGGCAGTTATAACTGGGGGACAGAGTGAGGGAATCTCCCTCTTTCCCTAAGGAAAGAACTTTGCTGGGTAGAAACAGCTTAGCTGTGGGGAGTAACAAGGCAGGTTTAATGAGGGGCCATCACAGGCTGAAGACTGAAGAGGAGAAAAGCACATACTGGCCCTCCTTCTCTTTCCTGGCCAAACTTCAATATCAGATATCCCTCCTTTGCCTTGCCTGAGGGGGAGAGGACTCCATTCTCTCTCTTATACCATCAAATACGCTCCTCTATTACAATGATTGTGACAGAATACTAGGATGCTGTAAGAAGTGATGATCAAGTGAATTTGGGAGAAAAACCATTGAAAGAGCCGCCATATGAAAATATGAACAGTGAAATGAGCAGAACCAAGAGAACATTATTTGCAAAAAAAAAATAGTGCTTGAAGAATGACTTGTGTGTGTCCACCTGCAGAGAAAGAACTTAGAAACAGAAATAATTAAAATATTGTTTTATATATGCTTCTGTCTTTTTTGTCAAATGATGCCTCCTCTACTGGGAGGAACAGAGGGAGTAAGGGAATTAACTGAGTATTTTGATATAACAAATAAACAAATGGGATTTTTTAAAAAAAGGGCAGAGAATTATGAGAAGCAAACTTAATAATTTGATTATATGAAACTAAATAGGTTTTACACAAACAACATATTACAGCCAAAATTAGAAAGAAAATAGGAACCTGAAAAAATTAAAGCAAATTTCTCTGGGAAATAGACTCATTATTCAAATATATAGGGAACTGAGCCAAATTTATATTTCAAAAAAGCCACTCTCCAATTTATAAATTGGCAAAACATATGAACAAGCAGTTTTCAAAAGAAGAAATGAAAGCTATATATTGTCAAATTAAAAAAATATAACCTTCATGATGAGAGAAATGCAAATTAAAGCAACTCTGAAATAACTGCCTCAAATCTATATGATTAGGTAACATGACAGAAAAGGAAAATGACAACTGTTTGAGGTACTATGGAAAAGGGACACATTCACTGTTGGTTGAGATGTGAATTAATCAAACTGTACTGGAGAAAATTTTGGAACTATTCCCCAAAGACTAAAAAACTGTGTATACCCTTTGGCCCAATAATAACACCGCTAGGTTTATATTCTGAGGAGAACAAATAAAGGGGAAAAAAGATTTAGTTGTATTTTTAAAATTAATTTATTTAGAATACTTTTCCATGTGTAGGAATTCAGAAATTCCCTCAGACTTTTGTGACAGTTAACCCTAGGGAGGGAGTGATCTTGCTATTTGTTCTCCACCAACATGTTACACCTGAATCTCCATATTATTCCTCACCACTTGGTACACCCATCTGTGTCACTGGTGATTAGATCTTTCCAGTGAGACAAGCCATCATCCCTCTCCATTAAAAAAGAAGGAAAGCCAACTTCTTTTTTTTACACATGGCTACATGATTCATGATTTTCCCACCCCCTTCCCCCTCCTGGAGTTTACAAGCAATCCCAGGGGTTAGAAATGTAACATTGCAAAAATCTTAAACGGGATACTAGCAAAAAGACTGCAGCAAGTCATCACGAGGATTATTCATTATGACCAGGTGGGATTTATACCAGGAATGTAAGGATGGTTCAGTATTAGGAAAGCCATCCACATAATTGACCATATCAACAAGCAAACCAAAAAAAACCACATGATTGTCTCAATAGATGTAGAAAAAGCTGTCCATAAAATACAACACTCATTCCTATTGAAAACACTAGGAAATATAGGAATAGAAAAGCCTTTCCTAAAAATAATAAAGAATATATGTCTAAAACTATCTAAAACTATCAGCAAATATCATCTGCAATGGGGATAGACTAGAAGGCTTCCCAATAAGATCAGGAGTGAAACAAAGATGCCCATTATCACCTTTACTATTTAATATTGTACTAGAAACACTAGCAGTAGCAATTAGAGAAGAAAAAGTAATTGAAGGTATTAATATAGGGCAATGAGGACACTAAGCTTTCACTTTTTGTGGATGACATGATGGTCTATTTAAAGAATCCTAGAGATTCAACCAAAAAGCTAGTGGAAATTATCAACAACTTTAGCAAAGTTGCAGGATACAAAATAAACCCACATAAGTCATCAGAATTTCTATATATCTCCAACACATCTCAGCAGCAAGAATTGGAAAGAGAAATCCCATTCAAAATCACCTTAGACAAAATAAAATACTTAGGAATCTATCTGCCAAGACAAACACAGGAACTATATGAACACAACTACAAAACACTCTCTACACAATTAAAATTAAATGTAAACAATTTGAAGAACATTAACAGCTCATGGGTAGGATGCGTTAACATAATAAAAGTGACCATGCTCTCCAAATTTATTTACTTATTTAGTGTCATATATCCAGGATATCCAGGGAAATCATAAATAAAAAGGCAAAGGAAGGAGGACTTGCAGTACCAGATCTCAAACTATACTATAAAGCAATGGTCATCAAAACAATTTGGTACTGGCTAAGAGACAGAAAGGAGGATCAGTGGAATAGACTTGGGGCAAATGACCTCAGCAAGACAGTCTATGAGAAACCCAAAGATCCCAGTTTTTGGGACCAAAACCCACTATTTGATAAAAACTGCTGGGAAAATTGGAAGACAGTATGGGAGAGATTAGGTTTGGATCAACACCTCGTACACCCTATACCAAGATAAACTCAGAATGGTGAATGACCTGAATATGAGGAAGGAAACTATAAGCAAATTAGGTGAACACAGAATAGTATACTTGTCAGATCTTTGGTAAAGGAAAGCCTTTAAAACTAAGCAAGAGCTAGAAAAAAAATCACAAAATGTAAAATCAATAATTTTGACTACATCAAATTAAAAAGGTTTTGTACAAACAAAATTAATGCATCCAAAATTAGAAGGGAAGCAACAAATTGGGAAACAATCTTCATTACAAAAACCTCTGACAAAGCTCTAATTACTCAATTTATAAAGAGCTAAACCAGTTGTACAAAAAATCAAGCCATTCTCCAACTGATAAATGGGCAAGGAACATGAATAGGCAATTTTCAGTTAAAGAAATCAAAATGATTAAATAAGCACATGAAAAAGTGTTCTAAATCTCTTATAATCAGAGAAATGCAAAGCAAAACAACTCTGAGGTACCACCACACACCTAGCAGATTGGCTAACATGACAGCAAAGGAAAGTAATGAGTGCTGGAGGGGACGTGGCAAAGTTGGGACATTAATGCATTGCTGGTGGAGTTGTGAATGGATACAACCATTCTGGAGGGCAATTTGGAACTATGCCCAAAGGGCACTAAAAGACTGTCTGCCCTTTGATCCAGCCATAGCACTGCTGGGTTTGTACACCAAAGAGATAATAAGGGAAAAGACATGTACAAAAATATTCATAGCTGCGCTCTTTGTGGTGGCCAAAAATTGGATAATGAGGGTATGCCCTCCAACTTGGGAATGGCTGAACACATTGTGGTATATGTTGGTGATGGAATACTATTGTGCTCTTAGGATAATACAGTGGAGAAATTCCATGTGAACTGGAACAACCTCCAGGAAGTGATGCAGAGTGAGAGGAGCAGAACCAGCAGAACATTGTACACAGAGACTGATACACTGTAGTACAATCAAACGTAATGGACTTCTCCATTAGTGGCAATGCAGTGATCCTGACCAACTCAGAGGAACCTATGAGAAAAACCACTATCCACATCAAGAGGAAACATTGTGGGAGTAAAAATACCAAAGAAAAACAACTGCTTGAATACATGGGTTGAAGACATAATGTTGGGGATGTAGACTCCAAATGAACATCTCAGTTCAAACAACTACATGGAAATGGGTTCTGATCAAGGACACATGTAATACCGAATGAAATTGCGTGTTGGCTGCAGGAAGAGTGGGTGGAGGGCAAGGAGGGAAATAATGTGATTATTGTAATCAAGATATAATGTTCTAAATTGACTAAATAAACTTATTCAAATAGGAAAAAATAATAAAAAATAAAAAGTTAATTTGAAAAAAAACTATTTTATTATTCCTGTAATTTTTTTGTTTCTTTTGAAACATAACTAATATGGAAATATATTTTACATGTCTTCACATATATAACTGATATCTTATTGCTTTCCTTCTCAAGCACTGAGAAAAGAGCATAAATGTGAGAGAAAATTTGGAACTAATAAAAAGCATTGTAAAATTTATTTACATATAATTGTGAAATAATTAATGATATAAATAAACTCATAAAAAGTTCACTGTCTAGTTAATTTTCCTAGGGATCTATTTTGGCCTTATTCTGTCCAGAATAAACTGAAATAAATCTTACTGGATGTATTCAAGGTATTGTTGAATGATCCCTTTTGAGGTATAATGCAGTGGTATTATACCTTTTGTTGTGGGCTGAGTTGGATACCTCCTAATAGTATCTGTGCCAACTTCTGTTGTTAATGTCTTCATTAGCTTGGCTTGGAGACTTTATTTTATTTGGTGTCTTAGCTAATAAATTTTTTGCCACACTACAGTGAAAATTTATTACTTTACCTTGTTTCATTTTCATCATAATAACAACAACAACCATAATAATAGCTCTTGCATTTATATGCATTTATATTATACTTTAAAATTAGAGATGGGAGGTCCTTGGTTCAAATCTGGCCTCAGATACTTCCTAGCTGTGTGACCCTGAATGAGTCACTTAACCCCCAGTGCCTAGCCCTTACCACTCGTTTGCCTTGGAGCCAATACACAATATTGATTCCAAGATGGGAGGTAAGGGTTTTTAAATAAATTTTAAAAATTTTCACATAACTTGATGAAAATTATCTCATTTCTTCCTTAAAAGTACTCTGTGACTTACAGGTTAGTATTTTCCTCATTTTATAAATGATGAAACTGTGGCAGACAGAGGATAAATGACTTGTCCAAAGTAAAAAGAAATGGTAAATATCTGACTGGATTTGAAGGAAAATCATCTTCAGATATTATTTTTTAACCACAGGGGGATAATGCTTACAAGCATGAAATCAAACAATCCCTCTCATCACTGTTTTTAGAATCTGCAAATTTAATAGTGAAGGAGTCTTTTATGACTCTTTCAAGCCCATATGTAAGGTACACATTTGTATGGTTAGTTATGACCAAATTTAATGCTTAAATAATCTCAGACCATAATGGGAGGAGGGAGGTATTGTAGCTCTGCTCAGTACTTATTTATTTTTAAGTTGAAACCCCAAAGGGGAGAGGGAAGAAACATTCATTCAACTAAACCCTAGTTTGAATTAGTTTATGTGATCACCTCCCATTCTGACAGGCAGAACTTGGGGTACTTGAGAGGACTGGATTGTTTTGGGCAAGAATACGTGCCAAAGGAAATAAAGCCATGCAGTAATTGTAGGTTGGGTTGCCAAAGACACATTTTGCTTATTTTACAATTTTGCCTAGACTCTGACCCCACAGCTCAGACATGAAGTCACCATTACTGACTTACAGCTGAGAAAGGATGAAAAGACTTTTGGGAAAGCAAAGCTGCTGAGTGTGAAGGGCTATTTAGTGTCATGGAGTAAGGCGAGAGGAGAAAGGAAAATAACAAATTACGAGTTACTTTTCATGTTCAAGAAGTCCAAATAGACTTTCAGTGCCCTTGAAGGAAAACCCATGAAACATGTACATCTTTACTATGTATGTAGATATGAAAATGCATTTAGAAATATTGCAGAGAGTTTCTCTTTTAAGAGTCATTTTCTATTTTTTTTCTGAAAGCAAACAAGGCTGTAAGTGATGTATGGGATGACCCAGTCTGCCTCACTTTTAATGTTCTGTGTTGGAGATGCTCTTATAGTGTTATAGACCTGTAGATTATTTTTCATGAGAGTCCAATTTAGACAATAATAATGTTCCCTTTGATACTTGAAAAAACCTTAGAAGTATAGATGAATTTAATGTTTTTCCTCTTTATTTTTTTTATTTCATTCAAAGTCTTCATTTAAAATGTATATTTTACAAAAACAAATCCCTTAAAAGGTTTTCAAATTGTTAAAAGTGAGAAACCGGAGTCATAAATTTAAAATTACATAGTAGTCTAATATGCTATTCTTTCTTCTAATGCATCTGATTAAACACACATATTTACACAAATATAGACATCTCACACAGAGATCATCTGTCTGTTGGTCTGTTTATCTCTCTATCTCAATATTTGATTCTGTTATGATCCAATTCTTTCCAGAGGGTGTATACCTCTTTTAAGTATTCTGGAACTCTGAGGAAGTCCTTACTATTTATGAGTCACACCACAAAGTTTTAAATCTTTATGAATAGTAATTAGCATTTTTTTCTTTGGTTTCCATTACCTTTGGAATGGATTAAAGACTGAAAATTACTTTTCAAACTTCCATTTATGTCACAGCTTTTCCAAGAACAAAAGACAAAATTTCCTTGTTGATTTGTCTTCCCTGTCTAACCTATATATCATTTGGTTATTTGTATATTTTCTTTTTTTCCCAAACTTACTTACAGGTAATATAATAATAACCAACACTATCTTTTACTCCAAGCAAATTAATAGGAACAAAATTATTAGCAAATTTCTATGTCTTTATCTTAATGCAAATATATTTTTCTTTCATTCAGATATGAATACTGCATTCTCAAGGAATGTAAACTCTATTTGAAAAACATGACAAAAAACAAGACTGGAAAGTCAGGAAATGAGCTCTTAAGAATGAGTATGGCTGGCTTAAATTCTGAGAAGAAACTTCTCAATTGGAATAATTGGATGATGGGGTATAGGTGGAAAATTTGAGACACTCAGGAGTTATAACTATTCATAGTTACAATGAAAAGAAGAAGGTTGTTTTTTATAATAATAAACTTAGTTGCACTGAATAAAATGACATAATGCTCAAGGGGATCTGCCATCTCCCTAATGAAAGTACCTTTCTTTTTCTTTTACTTTTTTTTAACCCTGATCTTCCATCTTAGACTCAATACTGTGTATTGGTTCCAAGGCAGAAGAGTGGTAAGGACTAGGCAATGGGGGTCAAGTGACTTGCCCAGGGTCACACAGCTAGGAAGTGTCTGAAGTGTAAAAAGGAATTCTTTAATGCTTTTTTTAATTTAATGAGGAACTTGGAGGTCCTCCTACTATAGAGATGTGCGGGGATTAACAAGCCCATAGTGACAGGAAGTAGGAACTGGGGAGCCCCTGCTGAGCCAGGGTCAGTTGCAGGCTATCAGTTGCTGACAGAAGAGTCATTTGCTGACAGTTAGGGCTGGTAGTTGCAGGGAAGTTGGCTGCTGGGTGTGAGTTGGTGGTTTGTGTTTAGTTGCTAGAATATAAAGGTGGGTCTGAACTTACTGATGGGACTTTTAGCTTTAGCCTTTAGAGGACTTTTTGCCTTTTAGGTTTTTGGCTTTTGGTTTGTGCTGTTGGGTTTTTTCCCTTCCTTGAAATTTTTGAAAGGTGGCTGGTCTTTGGTGACAGACTTAATCGGGGTTGGATTAAACACTGATCGGGTTGGTTTTGATTGGGCTAGATTGGGTTAGAACTTTGTGGGGTGGTTGTTATTAGCAGTATATATAGGTACTAATAGGATAACTAGTATAGACATTAGGAAATTTTCTTTCTCTACCTCTTTCCTATATTTCCTTCCTTTACTATCTCTAATTTAATTAAACTAAATGGTTAAATGTTAAAAGCTGCCAGAAGCCCCCCCCCCAGCTTAAAGGGATAATATTAATTTACAACTCTACTATATTCTCATTAAAAGTTAAACTTTTAAAAGCTGCTTCAAAATCTCTAACTTGACCCTTACAGAGGCCAGATTTGAACCTAGGGCCTCCGGTCTCTAGGCTTGGATCTCAATTTAATGATCCACCCAGCTGGTACCTAAAGTACTTTTCACAAGGATTCATATGACAAACTATTCACACCAACTGTCCTGTATGACTTATGTTTATGTTTTATCTTAAATTTACAAAAGGGGCATGAAATCTGTTGTGTAAGTACTTAAGAATTGCTTTATTTAATCTAACTTTTTAGGATAGTTTGGTTTTATTTATATTATCTCAAAATGGTTAATATGATTGAACTCACAGAGGATCCATGGGAACTATTTCTAAGCTTGTTCGGGAATAGGACCTATATTCCAGGTGGAAAAGTTGACACAACTAGGAACACTATTAAGAACTCATTTCTGTAGCACACACACACACACACACACACACACAGACACACACGTACAAGAATCTCCTACTGATGAGTTTAGCCTGATTGCCCTCCCTACAATCTAGAAAATCCAAGTACAACATTTTGACTCCCTTTGTGCCAGAAAAGAAATCTAATTTTTTCATAGGTTGTTTACAATACCATATATGTGTTCATTAATAACTCAATTTTTTAGGATATCTCTAGTTTGCTGGTCATTACCTAGTGATTTCCATGTTCTCTTTTTGCAAACTTTAACTTTTTATTTTATTTATATTTCACTTTAATATTAAAGAAATTGTCTATATTTATGGTACCAAAAGATGAAAAATATGTTGATGTAATATAATACGGTGCCAATGTTTTATTCATTTCTGAGTTTCTAAACATTTTCTGTGTCATCTGCTGGCTGTTATGTGTCATCTGTGGCATCCATAAAGCTCCTGCAAAATTCTCATTTAATTTTTCATGCTGTCCTGAAATATACCGAAACCATGATGGCGGAAGTCCACATGGAAGGGATACCTGTATACATGTGTGCACATGTGTGTATATAGACATATATTTATATATATATATATATATATAGAGAGAGAGAGAGAGAGAGATCGATAGTCTTAATTTTTAAAAATGTAAATGTATCTTTCATTTTTTCCTTAAAACATGACACTATTGCTAACTGTAAGTTTTTAAGTGATTATTTTGGAGTTTGATGGAGGGAAACACCTATTGGCCCTCTGCACATTGTGGTCACTATTTCTCATCCTCTCAATTTCCTTTAGGCTCTCTAGTCAGGCAATTCCTTCACACCTGACAGATGAACTCAAGAATTTAAATCAGGAAGTAGAGAAGTGAGGAAATTTCAGAGCAGAATAAAACATAGAATCTGAGATAAAGTGTGTGTGTTTTTTTTTTTTTAATTTTGGTAGGTTGTTCCTAGTAGAGTTTATTGTTGGCTGAAATAAGGACATTTTAATTAGTGAAGTAAAGTGGAAAGGAAGCTGTGATCTTGTGCTCATCTTCTGTCCTCATTTTCTAAAACTATAAACTGTAATCCTATGAGGTTTTTGCAAGTCACGTTATATGGAGTATGAATTTGAGTGTGCACGGTGTGAAAACTAACGCCAACTGATTTGTTTTTACATAAAAACTAAAAATAGACTTAATAGGTTTTCTTTGAAGTTCATAAACAAAAATGTGTTTAACCTGTGTACCCCAAAGTGTATCTGTGTACCCCAAAGTTCTTGCACCCCAAATCTAGTCTGCTAATGAGTGTGTATTTGAAGATCATGAAGAATATGATACAAAAAAGGCTTAATATAGTAAAATAAACAGAGGACGAGTATAATGTTCATAAATAAGCAGAATCTCCTCACCCACACACACAGAAAAATGCTCATCAGGTCATAGTTTTTTTTAGGTTTAGATTTAGTATTAGACTTCTGCAGAACCAGATGTCATCTCATTCTACTTACTCACTTTATAAACTAAAGGAAAGAGGCATAGAAAGAATAGTTTCTTTTCTCTTTAGATACGCCTGTTTATAGGATATTAGCTTAGACATCAGCAATGTAGAAGAGTAGATAAAACAAGCCTCATAACCAGGAAGACAAACTGAACATTTGGCCCCTCTGTGAGTCCTTGGGCAAGTCACTCTTTCACTATTTTCAGTTTTCCCCCCTTCAATTTTGGAGACTGCTTAGATGGGGAATGAGAAATGGCTTCCCTCACAACGCCCCTCCAGGTGTTCCTGATTCCTTAAGGGAGACTCAATGGAGATCTCCTCTCAGATTGCCCCTTGGTGGCCATGCCAGCCCTCAAAGGCAGTGGGGAAGTCTTCTTCTCTACAAGGAGAGGTATGTGGAACCCCAATCCAGATATGTGCTACTTTGGGGTGCTCATAAGCCTCCCCTCCGTGTCTTCTTGAAAGCTGGCAGCAAGATGGAGTCTGCCAACAAGCTTATTCCTTTGATGAAAATAAATAAGATTGAATTCAGGATGTGACTGCTCCATGTGATTTAATTGTGAATTGGGGTAAAGGAGAAGTAGGTAGAGGTCAGGGGGTTGCAGGTCCCCTTTGCAAAGGTCCATCCTCTGAGTGGGCAGAATTTGCCACTTCTCAAAGTTCACCTTTCCTTCCCCGAATCTATCCTAAATCTCTATTTCTAAATAATCCATTATAGAATTAAAAGGTCTTACAAAAAGTCCCACCCATGTTTCTGAAACTGTCCCATTGGGCATTTCCTATTGCGCCATGGCAGTCTATCCCAGCCATACACAGGCACGACAATGCGCCGTCCGTCTTCATTTCTACGAAAAGTGTTTTGTCGTTGCTTTCTTAGAGTTCTGGGCAGCGTCTTGGCAGGTAGACTCTCAAATGTTTTATACTGTCTGCCAGTGAAAGCCAAATGACACAGTGACAGTCCCTTAGGATGGGGGGCAGATCTGTTCCATCCCCAAAGGGGAAAAAGTTGTGTTTAACTTCAGGTCTCTGCATTAGTGACGATGGTCCTTTGAACTTACCCAAATCTGCCTTGCAGGCAATGAAGAACGATGAGTCTTGAGTGACTGAGCAAAAGTTAGTGAGTTTTTATGACATGTCGCTTAATTAATTCTTCATATACTGTGTAAGCTCGAGTCAAACATTCTGCAAAGGCTACGTTTCTAAGTGGCTTTTGGTTCAGCATCTTAAGGCTCAAGAAGAGTAAATAAATTCTCACAGAAGAAATGAGAGACTTCTTGCCAGCAGAGCCATTCTGATTAAAGCACGACCTTCCCTCCCTCTTCCCCATGAATGGTGTGCAGAGAAGCGCTGGCATCGGCTTTGTAGATGATAACTTGCTCCTTCCATATAAATAAAGCTAAAGGCCAACAGGAAGATTAAGAGAATAAAACAAGTGGATAAAAGAAATCATGAACCAAAATGCATATTTTGGCTTAGACGGAGCTTCTTTACTTTCAATAATCTATTTCATATTTGTTAATCTTCTTACTTAATTCTGCATGTGTGAGGGAGCAGTGGGGGTGGAAGGAGTTGTGTAGAAGGGCAGGGATGGAATCAGATTAACTCACTGGGACTGCATCCTTTTGTTTGAAGGGCAAGGAATTCCCTTCAAAAAGAAGCACACATTCAAAATTCAAATATGAATGATTTGTTTTATCTATGACTCTGCTCTTCTCCATTACCATCAATAATCTTGGGTGCATTGATGAGAGAAAAAATATATAATGTTTGTCATCATAGCAGAGATCATTCATTATCTTTCTCCAAACTAAGGAATAATCATATCTTCTAAAAATGAAAATAAAAGTCTATGCAGTACTTTTTTACTCAATCAACTCTTGATAATAACTAATAATTTTAAAAAATAGAATCTAGGTGTACTATTCATTTTGCTCAAATTTATTTGTAAATTCTATGTCAATAAAAGAGTTTACCAATCTTAAAAAGTTATATGAGTCTTCAGCAAAGCAATAATCAAAAATGGATAACTCATTTGATTATTGAAAAATAAAGATAATAATATTATTGTTGGAGTTGGGAAAATGGTGTGTTATCTTTCCCTTTATTACAATTTCATAATTATATTAGTAATTTTCTCTCAATGTCATCATTATGAGAGCAAAGCCAATTTTTAAGTTCATCGATGAGAATAGATATTTCTATATTTACACCCACCAAAACATAATCATATTAAAATTAGAAAAAAACTTCATTAAAATGAAAAAAAGGAATAAATATAGAGTAACTGCTCTGGGATATAGCATATTTAGATGGAAATTAATCTACTCTTATCAGGCCCTCATGGAGCTTATGGTCTAGATGAGGAAATTATGCATACATTCACATAAAATTAGGTAAAACTCTAGAGCTAAATGACAAGAGAAAATTGTGATCAGATGATTAATTTTCAAATTAATGATGCTACTTGATGGAAGATTTGATTTGAAAAAAAAAAGTTTTAAATAGTTAAAACCCTGACTTCTACTTGCTATCTAAGAGACTCTGGGAATTTTATCTTATCTCTTCATACCTCAGTTTCCTTACCTATAAAATTAATGATCTATTTTATGTGAGTTCTTTAGTCCTATGTGATTCTAATTCTACTCTCTCCAGAATTCTTAGTTCAGATAAAGGGAGAGATCACTGTGATCTATTCTGGCCACTTACAAAGAGGTATATATATTAAACCATCAGCACAAAATAACCTTCTGAGTTACAATTCTATCTAAAAATTGTTTTCCCTTTTTGCTGCTCTGATTCATAGTAGAGCAAAAGCAAATGTCCCTTTCACCCCACCTTAGAAATAGACCAAAATGGCTAATAAATGCCAGTGCCTCCATATTTCTTCTCGTATCAGATGTGAATACTCTATGGAATTTTTAAGCTCTTCACAACCTTATCCTTTATCTTTCCCATCATCTTACATATCACTTTCCCTGTCCTTCTGATTTGCCAAAATCCAGTGTTTTGGTCCTCCTAATTTCCTAGCTCATTCTTGTTTCTGGAATAATCTTGCTGATCTCTTTCTCTTACAATCCCTACCATCATACAACTTGGCTCAAATGCTATCTTTGAAAGGAAGACGTTCCCTGTTTTCCTACTCACATCTCCTTTTCTGGGGTTACCTTGTATCAGGCTCCTCACTATTATAATGTGAGATCCTAGAGGGTAGGGATTGAATTCTTTTTCTTTATTTTTCCAGTGCTCAGCACAGCACCTGGCACAGCATAAGTAATCTAAGTAAAATTCCAAGAATCCAAAATTAGAAAATATAGTTTTTTTCTCAAAAAAACCCCAACAACTATAAAAAGAAAGTCTTCAATGTGCTTTATTTATTAATCTCTCCATAAAGAAACTGATTTCTTCACTGGCATTTTTAGACATTTTGTGGCTTGTTATTGTAGGAATAGTTGTGAATACAAAAGTACTACCATCTTTCAAGCATTCTTTTAGAGGAGGGTAAATCATGAAAGTGTTAGAAAAAAAGAGATAAATGTTGTGCATCAACTTCAATAAAAGAGATGAATAAAAAAGTATGCTGCCTGTGTTTATTATATCTGACAAATTACCTCTTGAGGTTTTATTTCCTTATGACAATTTAAAAAAGCAAAGTACCTAGATTACTTAGCTGCTCACCAAACTTTACAATGAGATCATCTGTGGCAATGGCTTCCCTATACTAACTCTGCCTATAATGGGCTGCAAAATCATTCATTCTGTTTAACTGTATACTAGTATATGTTTTTTTTAATAATCAAGTAACTTAAGACGGGTACCAAAATAGTTCAAGTTTAAGATGTTCCAATATACATATTTTACCTTTTTGGGGATTGTGAAAGGGATCAGAACAATGAAATTTTCTACTTCAATGTTTGGACTTCACTTAATTGAAAACATTGATCAGGAGAACCAGAAACTGAACCTAGAATATTTTTGCTCTTTCCCACACCCTCTATTTACCTGCCCTAAGGAATGGCCTTAAACTATTATTTTCTTTTTCTAATATGTTTCTTCATCCCATTATTGCAAGATTATAGATAGATAGATAGATAGATAGATAGGAGGGAGATAGAGAGATAGATAGATAGAAAGATAGATAAATATATACAGAGATAGATAGATACACATATGCACATATGTATGTATATTTCTATTCAAGGAATTAAATAATTAAGAAAATGTTTAAATGTTTAGTCTGTTTCCTATAAAATGTTCTGCATCATAAAAATAGAATCCTATAATCATTTAATAAAATTTAAGGGAAACAATATTTCATTTAGTCATTCAGTTAACTAGCATATATATTAAATACCTCCTAGACATCTAGCATTGGAGATAAAAAAATTGTGAGTAAAAGACAGTCTCTGCTCTCAAGATGCAAAAACTCTATTGGGGGAGACAACAAGCAAACATCAATTAGAACTAATCAAGAAGAAAGATGGCACCAACATTAAGGGGTTTTATAAAAGGATTTTTGTAGAAGTTGGGAGCTTAGAAGTTGGGAGACTTAAAGAAAATCAGCTAAGTTAAGGGATGGAGATGATGAGGGAGAGTGTGTGCATTCTAGGAATGGAAGATGACCAGGAAAATGTCCAGTCTATTAATAGAGAATCTTGTATTAGGTTGAAAAATGATGTCACCGCAGTTGTGGAGAGAGATGACAACCAAGAAGATAGAAAAGGACCTTGTGCTATAAGATGTTTGAAAGCCAGACAAAATATTTTTTTTTATTTTATCATGGGGGGTACTAGGGAGCCACTGAAGTGGCATGGTGACATCTGTGCTTTTAGGAGCATCAGTTTGACCACTGAACAGAGGAAGAACTGCAGTGGAAAGAGAGCTGAGGTAATGAGCCTAAATGAAAATTTGCAAAGCATCATAAAGATCTGTACCTCAGTATCAAAACAGCATCAGCATAGAGAATGAATAAATCCAAATATGTTGAAAATGTAAAGCCTACAGGATTTTGCAATTGATAAGATATGGACAGTGTCTGATGAGAATGAACGTGAATTGACTAGGGGCTTACCCTTAATATTAATAAAGAAGTAAGAAAGCCCCAAGAGTTTGGGGGGAAAGATCATAAGTTCAGTTTTGGGCATGAGTTGTCTAATATGGCTACAAAATATCCAGACTGAGATATCCAATAAGCAGTTGGAGATATGAGGTCAGAGATAAGAGAGAGATCGAGTCTGGAGAAATATCTGAGAATAATCTACACAGCGATGATAGTTGAATACATGGAAATTGATGATATCACCAAGTGAAATAGAATAGAGGGCTCAAAGTTCTCCTCTAGAACTTTAGAGGAAGTCCATTGCTAAGGAATATGATTTGGATGAAGATCAAGCCAAGGAAACCTGGAAAAAAAAAAACCTCCAGAAAAGTTGGACAAGAACCAGGAGAGATGGGATACAATATTCCCTGTCGTATCAAAAGCCTGCTAAAAATGAAGCACACGTATGAAATCCTTTCTAACCAGATCCCTGAATTTACCTGCTGTCAGCTCTACCTCAATCCATTTGGAAACTCAGTCAGACAACTATTGCATCTGGAGTTGGACCCCTAAGTTGTGCTCTATTGAACTGAGCACAAAGTCGTAGCATATGTCATCCTACTCTGCCAAACCTTAGCCATGAAATCATATATTAGCCAGGATTGTTCTTTCAAAGGGAACTTTTATACACATTAGCACAACATTGTTAGTGTGGTCTGTTGGTCTGAACATGGCAATAGCATATTTTTGTAGAAGTAGGTGTTATAATAGTATTGATTAAAACAACATTTTCCCATTTCTAATAAAGAGTGGGGAGAGTGTAAAAAAAAGTAAGAAATAGAGAAAGCAGGCAGTTTTTTTCAAAGAAAGGGGAATTAAATATCAAAGTCTAGTTAAAGAAAAACAAAAACTGCTTTTCCTTGCTTATTAGCACACCTACGAAATCATTGGTAGTTTGGCAAACAATGGTGCACATGTAGATGAACAGCTTTTTAACAGCTGGTGGGAATCAGTTAGAGTGACCTCATCATGGCTCCGGTTCTCTTGGAAGGTTTGATTTTTGGAGCTATTTTTGTCCACCCCGTAAATTTAACATTTGAGGTGGGTTTGGGGAATATATATCTATATATGCATATGTGTGTATGTGTGTGTATATATAAATATCTATAAAAATCAAATTTCTAATTTATATGCAGCTAAGGATATTGACAAAAATTATGACTTTTTTAAAGGTATGTTAGAAAAAATGAAGAACCCTTAACCTTAATGAATTTGGGAAATAGAGAATTCCATTTCTTAACAACTCTACTGCCTTTCATCAGTTCAGCTCCAATGCCAAGATTATTTATATTTGAAGGATATACTGAAGCAAATCCTATGTAAGTTCACCAAATAGTAAAATGATGATCAGAGAATTTAGAGAATTAGTAGTTAGAATTCCTATCCATACTTAACATGTTCCTATATAATTTACTAGAATAAGCACAAAACAACACCTAAAATCAAAACTCAAATTGACCCTCTCCAACCCCAATAAACATACTCTTTATAAAAAATCACATTCATTGAGAATACGTCCAGCCTAACCAGGACCAGAGTAAATGATATGTAATTGAGCTATAAATATTCATTCATTCAGTAAATATTTATTAGTCTTCTATTCTGTGCAGAGTATTATAGTAGGCGCTGGAGGGAGACAAAAGGCTCAAAGAAAGCACTGTCTTTCAATCATAAAACTTCATATAGCTTAGTAGATAGTAAAGATATGCATGCAACTAAATTACCTGAGAAAATTGATCAGAGGTGTAAGATAAGAATCTTAAAAATCTGCTGTTATAGAAAAAGTTCTGGATTTGGAATCAAAGAACCTGAGTTTGAAATCTGACTCTATTACTTCCTACATGTGTGATCTTACACAGAGAACCTCTGGACTTAAAAGTAAGGAGACTGGATTTCCCTTCTTGCTCTAAATCCATCATCTTGTACTATGTGAAATCTGAAGAGAAAGACTGAAGTCAGAGGTTGAATAACTGGTGTGATATTTATGAATATTTTCTGCTAATATTAGTATTAAGAAAATGCATAAACCAGGGCAAAAATTAATCATGGAGATAAGACAATGAAGGATAGTATTGAGACAAAGGCAGGGAGATTAGAAGACTAAGATGGTGAAAAGGGAAGACAAGAATTTTGAAGAAAATCTTAGGGAATGTGTAGGTACCAAATGTTAGTACAATGGAATTTCAGGTGAACAGCTTGACAAGAAAAGAGAGGAGCTGAATCAAATTATTGAGCTATAACTAACATAGTTATTAAGATGATATATTCAACTTAGAACCTTGGAAGAACTTGGGACCTGCTAGAAAATACTTTACTTTCTTTATGAAGGGCATAGTTGATGTGAATACCTTTTCCAAGAATAAATTAATTGGTTAAGAAACCAATTTTCAGGCTTATGTAGCTAAAGCCCCATTCCTGTATGGTACCTATCAGCACCGAAGAATCACATATACAGATGTAAGGAGAACACTGACCATTGAGGAGCTTATGATCACTTTCTGTATTTATATCCCTAAGATAATAATAGCCATAAAACCCCTTAAATCCCACTGATGTTTGATTGTAAAGAATAATGACTTTCTATCCACAGATGACAAATTGGAAGTAGAACAAAGGCTTAACTTAGAACCATCTATACTTATGGTTTCAGACCTCAGGCTTGCCTGTTGAGAGCGTACTTGAGAGTGTCTTCTGAAATGCTTCCTTATCTCACAGTTAGACTATAATCATTGGATAAAGAAGCAGCAGCAGGTATTTTGGACTTGGGGAATAGAAGAGGAGAACATGAAAGTAACACAATTCCAAAAACCTGCTGAACTGCAGTGAAGTGTCAGATGAGTTGCATTATGCTTATCAATGGTAGTTTGCAATTTGAAATTCACTTGTAGCTAATTAAAGGGCTTTCAATATCTGCCTGAATATGATGTGTTGTACTGGAAATATTGAAGGAGATGGCGGGAAAGTGGAGAAAGTGGAGAGAGGGTCTTGAAAGTGGAGTCCATTGAAAGGGGTGGAGCCTCTTGGACAAAACCTTATTCCTCTTTTTTATATTGACATCTACCCAGCTGTGATGTAACTTGCTTTGCTTTTGGGGAGCTGTCCTAGTCCCCAGATTTGTCTGAATAACAAATGCTATTTTTGCTAATATGTAAGTATATGAGGGAATAATAGGGAGAGATCAGAGAATAATTGTTTTATTTCATTTTCTATTTAGTTTTGTTAACATCTCCCACAAGAATAGAATCTCAGTGAAATAGTGTTTAATAATAAATCATATTTTTGTTATCATAGATGAGCTTTATAAAAACAAATAATTTATCCCCTTTGGTGAGAATAGAGATATGTTCTATTACCAGCATGTAGCAATCAATAAAAATACGTTTTTAAGTGCCTATCATGTACCAGAATAGGGGCAGCTAGATGACTCAGTGGACAGAGGGCTAAGCCTAAAGTCAAGGGGAACTAAGATCAAATCTTGCCTCAAGTATTTACTAGCTGTATGAGCCTGGGCAAGTTACTTAACCTTGGTTTCCTTAATCCACTGGAAAAGTAAATGGCAAATCACTACGGTATCTTTACGAAGAGAAGTCCATAAGCAGAATGGCCCCCAAGTCACAAAAAAATGGGCTATGACTGAACAACTGAACAAGAACATACCAGAATAAACTAGAAGATTAAAAATGTTTACATAGATTATCTGATAATAAATATATGAAATAGGTTCATTCATATTATAGACTACTCTAATAGTAGTTAACATTCTCCTTTCTAATAGTTTTTTCTAATAGTTGCTATTCCAATAGTGTTCAGATGTTTACAGACCACTTGTACATTTGTTGCTTCATTTGATTGTCACAAACTTCTACTTAAGTACTACAGATATCATCATCGCAGTTTGACAGATGTGAACTCTTAACATCTGTGACTTTGTGCCAGTGGAGGGATGAGTGTTCAAATACTCTAGTCAAAGCAATAGATAGGCATTTCCTTCCATAAATCAACTCTTGGAATTACAGACAGATCTTTGTTTCTGTGAGAAGTCTAGGAGTCATTAAAGTAGCTTTACCATTCTCTAAAGACAATTCAGCCTGCTTCCCTTCTCTTGATCAACCTCAGACCCAACTTGTTGAAAATCTGGGCCATCTGTGTAAAATTAAGCCATAGATGAATAAAATTTGTAAAATTATTCAAATGCATGCCAAAACCTTATCAATTTATGTTTTTCCTCCACTTGGTATTTCTATTGTGGATAATGAGACCAAAGTTTAATTTTTTTTAAGTTCCAAGAAGTTTTGCTGTTTCAGGGCTTAATACCAACCAACAGAAAATTTCTACAAATAAAAGTTTCTTTAAATTGTACTATTATCTGTATCTCCTCCCACCAAGTTGTAATTACCATTAGTAGTGCCTGTTTTATTCCTCTTTTGCCATTTTTCATAAGTGGATCATTGTAAACAATCATTTCTATTGTTAGATCTTTGAAAGAATCTTGAATGATTTTGATGAAAAAAGATGGAATATTGTTTGGGAAAGACTTTAAAATTGTTTGAATTATGAAGTCAAATGATTTTTTTCATAATAAGCAAAAATAAGCAAAATGGGATATTATAGTTTTCAGTTAAAACTTGGGTTCATAAGTAGTTGTGTGACCCTGGTCAAGTCATTAACCTCTTTTTGTCTCAATTTCTTCATTTTTTAAAATTGGGCCAATAGAAGTATTTACTTTTCAAGGTTATTGTCAGGATTAAATGAAATAATTTCAAAGTGCTTAGCATAATGTCTAGCATATGGTGATAGCTATAGAAATATTAACTATGATTATTGTTATTGTGTCTTTCAGTCAGTACTGAAATGATAAAGATTTTTAATTATTGTTAATTATCATTAAAAAACTACAAATTCTTTTCTATTTCATCTAGATACCTAAAAAAGGTTATTTGAAGAAGACAAGATAGGTTGATAGTTGTGGATCCTCATGTATTCTTTTTGTTTATTTCTTTTCTTTTCCTTTTTGGTATTAAGATGATCTGAAAAATCTTCCATGCCTTCTCATTTGGATTTCTTGTATGTCATTCCCTCAGATTCCTCATAATTGTATCTTCTCCAATGCACATCTTCTTTATATGAATTGTTCTCCTCACTGACATTTCTATCTCTTCTATGAGCACAATTGAGACTGTGATGTTAGCATCCAAGATTAATGGTTCCAATATCCTTAATGGGGAAAATAGATTCTTACAGTAATATTTACTATCTTTTCCATTTTCTTTTATTCCCACCTCCAATTTTTGGAACCAAATTGATTTTAGAAACCTTTTTGATTTCTTATTAACTTACCTAAAGAGTACTTTAGAATAATGATGAGATCATACATGTTGTGTAGGTTGGGTTATCAGGATGTATCTTGATTTCTACAGGGCAAATAAGTAAGACTATGTTTTGTTGAGGTTTGTTTAATCATCATGCAATCTCATATATAAAGCATCATCTCCATTACTGAATCACCAATCACCTTCTGCCACCAGACAGTTAGGATACTCCAAATATTTGTCCTGGGCATTTTAGTTATTGTTCTTGTTATTCAATCATTTCAAACTCATTGTGACCCTATGAATGATAATGTCCATGAGATATTTTTTGACAAAGACACAAGAGTGTTTTACCAGTTCTTTGTCTAGTGGATTAAGATAAGCAGTATTAAATAAATTATCCAGAGTCACATATTTTTTAGTGTTTGAAGTTGGATTTGAGCACTGAACCCTCTAACTATCTGTGAGAGCCTTTTAATTTTCTCTTTATAATATATATGTACATATATGTATAATATAATGATCTAATTTAATGATCTAATATTAGATGAGATGATCCATTCATTCATGAATTCCAGACCCTTCTAATTTCAATATATTTCTGTAGCTCCAGTCCCATATTCCCTCCTGTTGATAGGACATAAGCAACCCAAACTCAATATATTCAAAAGAATTTCTTTGACTGTATTGTAGAATCCCTAGCTTTATTTTAGTAGGAGTTGAAGTGCCACCTCCTATACAGGAGGTCTATCTAACCTAAAATGAATTAATGTTGATTTTTCATTTGATGCTTTTATTTTTTAAATAGAGCTGACATTTCATCATAGATTTAGAACACAGAGAGTACCTTATAATTCATCAAGTCTAAAGCTCTCAGTTTATTAGATGAGGAAAAAAATGAGAGAAGTAAAATTGACAAAAATGCCCAAGGTCAATAGCTTATTCACACTGAAGATGAGAATTGAAACCAACTCAAAGTATAACCTGATTTCACTTATATAATGTTCCAATGAATATCTACTCAAGTATAGATATAGTTAGACAAAGATAGATTCATTAATCTATCTAATCTGTCTTTCTATATATATATATATAGCCTTCATTTCCTGGTTTGCCTAGGGCAATGATAGCAAATCTTTTAGAGACCAAGTGCCCAAACTGCAATCCTCATGCTGCATGTGAGCTACCCCCTTACCACAGATTGGGGAGGGAGGAAGTGCTTCCACTGGACTGGTGGGCAGAAGGGTGGGTCATATGAGAAATGTCTTCAGGGTGCATGTGGAGAGGAGAGCAGCCCTTCTGTCACAATGCCACAGGTTCACGATGTTCTTAACTAGATCTAACTCTTCTTAGTTTTCAAAAAGCAGACAAGATCTTGCCTTTCAGGATTTAAAAGTCATAATTAATATCATTAGCATAGGGATCATTCTGTATATATACACACAGATACGTAGTTTGCATTTGTAAGAGGCATATGTTTCCCCACCATGGAATATAACATCCTTGAGGAACTTTTCTTTCTTATGGACGGATTTTGAAACATAACATTGAAGTTGGGCATGCATCTTAAGTAGATGAGAGAGAGCTGCATAGATATATAGGTAGATAGAAAACTTCATAAGTTCTTATTATGTTCATGAAGACATGTTTTTAATTCAGTTATGGGGTCATAAAGATTTGTAAATTCAATTTTTTCTTCTGAAATTAGATTTCTAAGAGAACATTAACAGCCACTTAAAGATCCTTTATGAACATAATTATTGTTTTATTTCTTAATCCTTTTCTATGTCTCTCCATCATGGTACTTCGATATTCAATATTAAAGTTTGCAGAATATACACATGACTCAGAAAATTATTTTGAAAGTATTGATTGTATCTCAAGTTACTCTCACTTTGATTTTTCTGGAATAAGCAAAGAAAAAGGCATGTGGCTATCACTGCTAAAATAATAAAGATATTATTCAGATTTATGGTCATGTCCCAATCTTTATGACACCATTTGAAGTTTTTTGGCAGAGATACTGGAATGACTTGCCATTTTCTTCCCCTCAAACATTTGTCATTTTGCTCTTTTATCATTTTATCCATTCTAATAGATATCAGATAATATCTCAGAATTGACTGGGGGACTTCCAGGCTACAGTGTAGAAGGATCTTTATGACTCTTCCCACAACTGATCACAAAAGGACAGATACCAAAATCAGACAAGGAAAGGGATTCAACGTTAAGGCACAGCCTCGAAGGTAGGCAGGGTTTGGGAATTTCCACTCAATAAAGGGGTAAAATTACACCTAGCAAAGCTCTAGTTGATCAGCCCACCACCACCACAGCTACTGTGCCAGTGTCACAGCAAAGGCCAGGCAATCTCTAAATTTTGGGGAGCTGACTGAGGCCACCACAGTCTTACCCTGGAGGACAGTGCAAAGCCTTAGCAGCAAGACTTGGGACCCACAGAGCATGGGAGTGGAGATAGCATAGAGACAAGCTGCCCACAGCAGACATGGCAGACACTTGAAAAATAGTCTCAGGGCAAAAACATTCTGCAAGTGCTGCATGCCCTCCTCACTCAGACTTCTGTCTGAGAAGGAAAGACAAAACTAACAAAGCAATGGCCACCAAAACTCAAGAACTACTAACTACAAATACTCAAAAAAAAAAAAAAGAATAATAAGAAGAAAAATAAGAAAAAGCCTCTGACAGTGGATAACTTAGATGGGGAAAAACAGCAGACTACAGAGGAGACAGCAGAGAGTGACAAACAAGCAAACACATCCAAACTTTCCCCCCCAAGATGAAAATTGCTCACAAGCTCTCAAGGAACTCAAATTGGAGTTCCAGAACCAAGTAGGAAAGATGGAAGAACAATGGGAAGAAAAATAGGAGAAAGAAATACAAGTAATTCAAAAGGAAAATAACAGTTTAAAAGACAGAATCTCACACTTGGAAAAAGAGGCACAGAAAACACATGAAATAAGCAAATTGGAGACCAGAATTGACCTGCTGAATGAAAAGCAGGTTAGACCAAACTGAAAATAAAAATAAAAATATCATAGTGTAAAACTAGTCTTTAAAGACTAGAACTGGGCAATTAAAAGCTAATGATCTTACAAGACAGAAAGAATTAATAGAGCAAAGTCAGAGGAATGACAAAATAGAAGTAAAACATAAAATATCTCATTGTAAAGAAGATAGATTTGAAAAACAGGACCATGAGACACCATTTGAGAATCATAGGTCTACCTAATAACCTAGAAAAAAACAAAAGCCTTGACATCATATTACAAGAAATTATCCAAGAAAATTGAGCTGATATTTTTGAACAAGAGGGCAAAATAGACATTGAAAGAGTCCATAGATCACCCGCTATATTGAATACTCAAAAGGCAACTTCCAGAAATGTAATTACCAAATTCAAGAGCTTCCAAGCCAAAGAGAAAATATTGCAGGAAGCTAGAAAAAAAGACAATTCACATATTAAGGATCCCTAGTCAGGATTACAGAGGATCTGACAGCTTTCACACTACAGGACTGAAAAACTTGGATATTACATTAAAAAAGGCAAGAAAATTGAATCTATCACCATGGATTACCTACCCATCAAAACTGACTACATATTTCCAAAGGAAAGTATGAGCATTTAACAAAATAGAAGATTTCCAAGTGTTTGTAAAGAAAAGACCAGAACTAAATGGAAAATTTGATGTCGAAATACAAAATTCAAGAGAAACATGAAAAGGTAAACTTAAGAAAGAGGGGGAAAAGTTTTCTTAGGGGCTTCAGTAAGGTCAAATTGTTTATATTTCTATATGGAAAATGATATTTTAACTCTCAAAAACTGTTTTCATTATCATAGTAGTTAGAAGAATTATTCATAAGTAGAGGTTGGGGAACTAAGCAGTTTAAGATGATATGTTAAAAAAAAGGAGGGAATAGGAGAGAGCACAAAGAGAACTTGAAGGAAGAAGAAAGGTAAAATAAATTATACTACATAAAGAGGCATGCAGGAGTGGGAGGGGAAGAATTCTATTACAAGATGGAGAGGAAGAGAGTGATAATAGGAAAAAAGTAAAAATTATATGTAAATTAATAGATTATGGGTTATAAACCATTTTAGATACTCTGCTTGCTGTGCTTACATAGTATCTTCAGTTTATATCAATGAAGTGAAGCTCATAAGTGAACTTCCCCTCAGGGCCAGGCTCAAGGATGGTAAAGAGACTCTTTTTATGAAAAATAAAGTATTTATTGAAAATATGAGGATAAAAAGAATTTCTACCTCTAAGGGATTCTATAACTCCACCCAAATACAACTCCCTGATTTTGCAAGGAACTGCTTCTCCTGTTTACACAGGCTACACTGATCCTTCCTGATCAGACTAACCCAAATTTTTACTATTTACTATATATATCTTACTATAAACTAACACTATTATCCTTTTGATTCTTAACTTCATTGTCAAATTATAAAAGTGACAAAGGCTAGCTTGCTGAGCCTCAACAAGAACCATGTTAGGACTCTGAGACTTAGCAGACTCAAAGTCCAAATAAAAGACCACTTTTTTTTGGTCTTCTGAGAGCTGAAACAATCTATAAATATATCAATAGATAGTCAATTGTGTTTCCCAAGTTGGAAAAGGAAAACACTTAGCTCCTTCAGGTCTTTCTCTCCTTTCTTTCTACCTCAAATAGGAGAGAAACAGAGAGAAAACATGTTACTTCCTCCAAACCCTCAGAGAGAGAATCTTACTCTGCCAGCTGCCCAACACCAACTACTACACCCCTGTTACAGAAAAAGAAACAAACATTAGACTTGAAACTGATACACTGTCTCAGTTCTTTTGGAAACTCTAATTCTTTCTCAAACCAACTTCTCTACTTCTTACCTCTAAATGAATATAACACAATTTAATTTCTAATATGATCCTTATAATACTTAAACCTTACTCTCAGTGGAATCAGTTCTGAGAGGGAAGAACATCTAGATGCATTGGGATATAGAATTCTATTTTACCCTACAGGGAAGTTGAGAGGAAAAAAAACAAAGGGAGAAGTAGGTTGGGGTGTATGAAATGGGAGAGAAAAAGAGAGGGGGGAAAAACTTAATAGATCCTAAAGAAAAATAAGAGGAGAATAAGAAGGAAGGGAATGGGAAGGGAAGTAAAATAAGGGTGGGGATTAGGGGGAATAATTAAAAGCAAAACATTTGTTTAGAAAGAAATAGTTAAAGAAGAAAGGGCAGGACTAGGAGAGGAAATCAAAATGATGTGGAATGCACAGGTGATATGTGAATGGGATGAACTCACCCATAAAACAGAAGCAAATAGCAGAGTGGATTAGAAACAAAAATCATACCATATGTTTTCTACAAGAAACACACATGAGGCAAGTAGACACACAGAGTAAATGACTGGAGCAAAATCAATTGGGCATCGACTAAGAAGAAGTCAGTAGTCACAATCATGATATCTGACAAAGCAAAAGTAAAAAATAGATCTGATTAAAAGAGATGGAATTCAGTATAGAAAATGAGGAAATATCATTACTCAACATGTATGCACCAAATGGCATAGCATCCAAATCAATAGATAGAAAAACTATACTAGTAGGAGACCTGAACCTTCCTCTATCAAATCTAGATGAATCAAACCAAAAAATAAATGAGAACTAGGTAAGATATGTGAATGAAATCTTTTCAAATTTAGAGTATTTTGTGAGGTAAAGCTCAGCTGGCTAGTCTGGGGTTTCACTTCTAGGTTTTGCACAAGTAAACACTCTGGAGACTGATATATATATATATATAAACTTGAACTATTTATTAGTTTAAAGGTTGTAAGTAGAAGAATATAACAAGAGGGTTCCCTATCTCTAAAGGGAAATGCTAAATAAGACCACCCACTTTCTTTTACCTCATGGTGAGTCTTCAGTCCTGGGTTTAGCCAGGGTATACTATTACTTCCTATGCTAACTACCCAATTTTTCTATTCTACATTAATCTATCACTTTTATTATTATTGTATATAAATTTTAACTTTATCTATAGATATTAAAAGCAGCAAGGGTAAACTGACTGAGATAGTTAATTTGGGGCTCTGAATCTCACCAGAGCTTAGTGAAAGATAAGATCTATAACTTCTTAAACTTTGAATAATTAGTGAATAGCAGTAGTCAACAACTGTGTTCAAATCCCAGTAGTCTCCAAAGGTAGTGAAAGGAAAGACCAAGATCTTCCAGAATTTATCTTCTTTCCCTCCCTCCAACTCCAAGGCTGATATCAGAGAGACAGAAAGTAGCTAGCTCTTCTCCCGCATCCAGAGAAAGACCAACCACCTCAAAAAATCAGTTAAACATCTCCTCTTTCCAACATTCCACAGAATCTTCTGCACCAACCATTCTGCAGCTCCTGAGACAAATTCTAGAATACTTATGTATAAATCTATCTCATTGATACTCAATATTATTCCAATAGAACTAATGTAAGTTGTGTAGCTCCACCGTCTGACTTTTTTTTCCCCCTTGTCCTGGCTAGTAAAGCTGGTTTTACTCAGGCTTTTACTTTTGTCCTTTAATTTCTTTTACTTCAAGTGATTATTAATAAATTTTATAAAATATAATACCGGGAGTTATGGGATATTAATTTTAATCTTACACCACTATTTGACAAAAACTGATGGGAAAATTGGAAAACAGAATGGGACAGATTAGGTTTAGATCAACATCTCACACCTTACACCAAGATAAATTCAGAATGGGTGAATGACTGAAATGTAAAGGAGGAATAAGTAAATTAGGGGAACATAGAATAGTATACCTGACAGATCTATGAAAAAGGCAAGATTTTAAGACCAAGCAAGTGATAGAGAATATTACAAAATATAAAAGGAATAATTTTGATCACATTAAATTTAAAAGGGTTTGTACAAACAAAACCAATTCAACCAAAATTAGAAGGGAAGAAACAAAATGGGAAAAAATCTTTATTACAAAACAACTCTTACAAAGGTCTAATTACTCAACTTTATAAGGACCTAAATCAGTTGTACAAAAAATCAAGTCATACCCCAATTGATAAATGAGCAAGGGACATAAATAGGCAATTTTCAGATAAAGAAATCAAAACTATCAATAGGCACATGAAAAAGTATTCTTTTATAATTAGAAAAATGCAAATCAAAACATTTTTGTGGTACCACCTCACACCTAGTAGATTAGCTAACATGACAGCAAGGGAAAGTCATAAATGTTGGAGGGGTGGCAAAATTGGGACACTAATCCATTGCTGTTGGAGTTGTGAATTGATGCAATCATTCTGGAAGGCAATTTGGAACTATGCTCAAAAGGCTTTAAAAGACTGCTTGTCCTTTTGATCCAGCCATACCACTGCTGGGTTTATACACCAAATAGATAATAAGGAAAGAGATTTGTACAAAAATATTTTAAGCTGCACTCTTTTCGGTTGCAAAAAATGGAAAATGAGGGGATATCCTTTTACTCAGGAATGGATGAACACATTGTGGTATCTGTTGATGATGGAATACTATTGTACTAAAAGGAGTAATGAACTGGAAGAATTCCATGTGAACTGGAAAGACCTCCAAGAATTGATGCAGAATGAAAGGAGCAGATCCAGGACAACCTCATACACAGTGTCACAATCAAAAGTAATGGACTTCTCTATCAGCAGCAATGCCACGATACAGAAGAATTCTGAGGGACTTATGAGAAACAACATTATCCACACCCAGGGAAAAAACTGTGGGAGTAGAAGCACAAAAGAAAAACAACTGCTTGATCACATGGTACAATGAGTATATGATTGAGGATGTAGATTCTAAATGATCACTCTAGTGCAAATATTAATAATATGGAAATAGGTTTTGATCAATGACACATGTAAAACCCAGTGAAATTGCTCATTGGCTACAGGAGGGGAGTGGGGGTGGGGGGGAGAACATTAATCATGTAACCATGGAAAAATATTATAAATTAATTCATTAAAAAATAAACAATAAAAAGATAATTGATTTGATTTCCATTTGTCTATTTATGAATTAAGCTTATTTTCATATATATATATATATAAACATATATATATATATACCTATACATATGGCTTTTATTCATACCAAAAATATCTTTATATATCTTTAGCCTATTTATAAATTTGGAATCCTCTTATTCTTATAAATTTACTAAATTCTCTTTAGATATGAGACCTCTGAGGGAATATCTATAATTATTTTCACAATTTTCTGCATGCCTCCTATTTTCTCTAGATATTTCCCATTATAATTCCATTTACACATTCAATAATATAGTTTTATTTTAATTTTCCAGATTATATGTGAATACAATTTCTTATTATTAATTTTCTGATATTATGCAATGATTGTTCTTTCTCCCTTAAATTCTTCTCACCTCCCCAAGAAGGCAGGTAAGACAATATAGGTTGTACACATATTATCACATAATACATATTTCCGTGTTTGTCATGGTGTTATAAAAGAAGACATATTCTTACATCAGAGAAAAATCCATGGAGGAAATAAAGTAAATAATTTGGGACTCCATTTCTTCCTTCTGTGGTGGGGTATATATATATATATATATATATATATATATATATATATATATATTTTTTTTTTTTTTTTTCAAGAATCTCTGGAAGTTGTCCTGAATCCTTGCAGTATTAATTGTTCTTACTGGGTACAACATTTCCCTGGTTCTGCTCATTTCTCTTTGCATCATTTCATATGTCTTTCCAGGCTTTTTGTACCTGTGTGTGTATGTGTGTGTGTGTGTGTGTGTGTGTGTGTGTGTGTGTGTGTGCGTGAGAGAGAGAGAGAGAGAGAGAGAGAGAGAGAGAGAGAGAGAGAGATTGAAAGATAGAAAGAAATAATTTTGTTTGTCTTTCTTCTGGTACAATAGTATTCCATTACAAGTATGTACCAAAACTTGTTCAGTCATTCCCCAATTAATGGACATTTCTTCAGTTTCTAATTTTTTACAACCACAAAAAGACATGCCATAAGTATTTTTAGATAGGTTCTTTCCCCCTCTCAATATCTTTGGGATACAGATATAATAGTGTTATTGTTAGGTCAAAGGATATGCAACATTCTATGAACCTTTGGGAATGGTTCCAGATTGCTCTCCAAAATTTTAGTATCAATTGACATCTCCACCAAGAAAATATTTTTGTCTTGATCTTCCACATCCCCTCCAGCATTCATCATTTTCCTTTTCTGCCATTTTAATCAGTCTTATGAGCTGACATATACTCAAGACTAGTTTTAATTGGTGTTTCTATAATCGATAGTGATTTGGAACATTTCAGCTGTGAATTTCCTGTTCATATCCTTTGACTATTAGTCAATTACAAAATTCTTTGCATTCATGTAGTTTTAGGTTCAACTCTTCATATATTTAAGAAGTTAATTCTTTGTTAAAGAAACTTACTACAAAGATTTTTTTTCCCAGTTTCTTGTTTGCATTTTAATGTTGGATGCATTGCTTTTCTTGTGAAGAAACATTTTAATTCTGTATAATCAAAACTATCTATTTTACATCTTATAATATTCTCTATGTCTTATTTTATTCTAAATTATTCTGTTATTCATAGATCTCACAGATAAACTATTTTGTCCTTCCCTAATTTGTTTAAGGTATCTCTCCCTTGGTATATAGTATGAGGTGTTGGTCTATGCATAATTTCTGCCATACTCCTTTCCAGTTTTTCCTGCAGGCTTTGTCAAAAAGTTATTTCTTCCTTTAGAAGCTTCTATTGTGGAGTTTGTCAAACACAAGGTTACTCTTGTAATTTGCCCTTACATGTTGAGTTCCTTATCTATTTCCTTGGTCCTCCATATTGTTTATTAGCCAGTACAAGATTATTCTGATGATTTGTCCTCTATTCTCATACTTGAGATCTGGTACAGCTAAACCACCTTCCTTCATATTTTGTTTTATTAATTTCCTTGTTATTCCAGGTTTTTTGTCCTTCAAAATGAATTTTGTTACTAATATTTTTAGCAATATGAGATTTTTTTTTTACTTTTATTGGTATAGTACTAAGTGAGTTAATTTGGGAAGAAATATAATTTTTATCATATTGGCTATGCCTACTAATGAGTAATTAATGTTTTCCCAGTTAAGAACTGACTTTATTTGTGTGAAAAGTATTGTGTAGTTATGATCAAATAGTTCCTGAGTTTATCTTTGGCAGGTATACTGCCGGGAATTCATTTTGTCTACATTTATTTTAAAAAGGATTTCTCTATCTCCTGTTCTTGGGCTTTATCAGTAGTACAGAAAAATGGTGATGATTTTTGAGGGGTTTATTTTATATTCTACAACTTTGCTAGTTATTGTTTTTTTGATTAGTTCTTTTGATTGGTACTCTAAGATTTTCCACATATACCCTCATATCATTTGCAAAGAGTGATAGCTTTATTTTCTTATTGCTTATGCTAATTCATTCAATTTATTCTTTTCTTGTTGCTATAGATAGTATTTCTAGTATAATATTGATAGTAGTGGATATATTGGACATATTTGTTTTATTCCTGATTTTATTTTGAAGGATTATCTTTCTATATTTTTAACTTTTGATCCCTTCCTACATTTTCTTTCACCAATGCCTAGAAATTCTCAAGTCTTCATTAAGAATCAAAACAAAAAAATATCATTTTCAGCTTAGCTATCATCTATCATCTATCTTGCCTAACAACTAAAATCCTTTAAAAGAAAGTATCCACACTCATTGTTTTTACATTATCTGTGCACTCCTCAATTTTTCTTGACTTCATCATTCAACTGAAATTATATATTTCCACTACAGCTCTCCATTGGGAACCCTTCTACTTGTCTTATTTCTCCTCAGTATTCCTCATTTATCTGTTATTTATGACATTTCTTTTAAGCATAGATTTTTCCCAAAGTTCTGTTCTGGTACCTTATCTTTTAATTTTTTAAAAATCATCTCTCACTATCCGACTTCAACTCCTAGTATGGTTTCATTTTACCATATCTTTGGCAGTCTCTACAGTATCTTGGTACTTAATTTCATTTTATCTGCCATTTTGGTTCCACATCATGAATTGCCTATTGAACACTTCAAAATGAAAACAAAGACAGACATGTCAAACTGAACAAGGCCAAAACAGAGCTCATCTATCAAACTCTCTTATTACTATTGAAGTTACTCCTATATTCCCATTGACCAAGGTTCAGAATTCAGTGCCATACCAGCAATTTATTCACCATATTGCCTTTATTTTTTCCATCTACCACATCTTTTTTCTAGAATGACCTGAACTCTTCTCCTGAGAGCTTGTGATTAAGTAGGGGAATTTTGACCTCATCTTGTCTCCATATCATTTTTTAGCCATTTCCAAATCATACCAAATGTATGTGGGTTCTCTCATATGTGTTTTCTTCCCCCAGAAAATATGCCACTTTTGAGATAGGACTTTCTAGTTTGTGTGACCATTTTTTTCAAATAAAATATCTTCTACAATTAGAGGTAAAAATAATTTTTAACATTTTTAAAAAAATGAAATTTCAAATTCTCTTCCTCTGTCCCTTTCCCTCATTTGAAAGAAAGTAATATAATGTAGATTATACATGTTATTTCATGCAATATATATATATATATATATATATCCATAATAAACATACTGTGAAAGATAAAAAAAAACAAAAAAGAAAAAAAGTTTATTTTTTAAAGTATACTTTGGGGAAATAGTATGCACAATAATTGAATCATTGTGGGATAATCAAATGTAAAAGACTTTGCAATGAGCCAGAATGATTCCGAAGATCTTATAAGAAAGATTTTAACTAGAGAAAAAGCTGTTGGAGTATAAATACAAAAGAAAAAAATCATTTGACACTTGTTTATATGAGTATATGATTTGGGATTTTGGTTTTAAAAGATTACTCTATACAAAAATGAATAATATTGAAATAAGTTTTGTGTGATAATACAAGTATAACCCAGTGGAATTGTTTGTCAACTCTAGAAGGGGTAAGAAGAAAGGGAGCAGAGGACAACATGAGTCATGTAATCATGGACATTTTTAAAAATTAAAGTATTGTTTCATATGCATTGAGATTGCATTAATTCTTTGTTAGTAGTTTGAGAACAGTTTTCATCAATAGTCCTTCAGGAATTGTCTTGATGGGAATAGCTGTCATTCACAGATGATCATTGTAAAATATTGCTCTTTCTCTTGGTACTATTCTATTGAATCTATTCTTTCTATTTTGAATCTGTTCTTGTAAATCTCTACAGGTTTTTATGAAAGCATCTTGCTCTTATATTTTAACACAATTCTTTTGTACATAAAAGTAATTTTCTTCTTTTTGGATATTTTTGGGATACAGACCTAATAGTGCTATTACTGACTCAAATGGTATATATGGTTTTATAGTCCTTTGGACATAATTCCAAACTGTCCTCCAGAATGACTGGATCAATTTGTAACTCCACCAGCACTGTATTTTTGTCCCAATTTTCTCTCATTCATTCCATAATTTATCATATTAATCACCCTGATAGGTATCAGGTGGTCCTCAGAATCATTTAGATTTGTTTTCATCTAACTAATACTGATTTAGAGCAATTTTTCAAAAGATTATGAATAACTTTTATATCCTCACCTTAAAACTACCTACTCATATCTCTAATCATTTATTAGTTGTACAGCTTGTATTCTTATAAATTTGGAACATTTTTGACATATTTGTGAAACATAACTTATCAGAAGAATTTGCTGTAATTTTTTCAGTTATTTTTGTATTTCCTTGACTTTGTAAAAATTGTACTCTCCATTCTGTTCATATATAATCTCCTTGATCTCTTTTTCTTTTTCTTATATACAATGCAATAGTATTCCATTACATGAATATACCATAATTTCTTCATCTACTTTGAATGTTTATTGGCAATCTCTCATATTCCCATTCTTTGTTATTTAAAAAAAGAACTCAATATATTTTTGTGTATTGTTAGAGTTTGTACTAATTTGCTAATTCTCTACCCCCACTTCTCATTTCTCTATTTCCATTTATAGTGAAATGCATTTCTTTGCCTGTGTGTGAATTGTCTAAGTATGTGTTCTTCCTTCCTTTAGCCAGTTCATGTGAAAATGAGATTAAAGTGCACTTGCTCCCCACAATCTTTTTTCCTTGTTTACATAGATGCTTATTTTGTCACTTTGATGAGACTTATTGAAACATGATGCATATGCTCTTTTTGTTTGTTTGTTTGTTTTTGTTTTTCTGTTATGGAATACAGGTACTCTAGTGATTCATTTTTTTCCTTCTTGAGCTATTTTCCAGGTTTTTTTCCCCTTACTATGAGATACTTTATATTCTCTTTTGTCAGATTATTCAGTCTTTTGCTTTTATTTTAATATTTCTTATTGGCACAGAAAAACTTTGACTCATATTTTATTCATTTTGATTCTCAAGGAAATTATTGCTTGGACCAGGCTTTGCTTTTCTCATGCAAGCTGTTGTCTTTCCAACTCTTTCTTCTATAGCTTTAATATATTTTCAATTTTTTCCTCAAGCATACACATTTTATCTACAAAATATTTTAAATCTTTTATGCTCTTTCTCTATATATTTCTTCTTTTTCATTCTGTGTCCAAGTATTGTTTTTCCTCTGAGGTTTTAATGGTAGATGTTTTGGAGTTGTTTCTTTCATTTAGGTTTTGATCTTAAGCTTTTTTGTCCCTAGTATTTTTTTATGATGAGATTTATTTTTTTGGAGGAAAATTATTCCAACCTACATATTGATCCTAGAAAATATATATAAAATATAAGAACATATCTTATACCAGATATATGTTATGTATATTACACACACATATTGCTCATTAATGCATTTTTCCTACAACCATTGAAATATGGATGCATCCTTTTTTTTTATCCTTAGTGAGTTCACTGATGATTTGTTCAATGTCTTTTTCTGAGATAGGATTGTTTACATCTTCTATTTCCTCTTCTATTAATCTTGGCATTTAATTTTTTAAAATATTCATCTATTTCACTTATATTGTCACATTTATTGGCATATATTTGGGTGAAATAGCTCCTAAATATGACTTTAATTTTGTCTTCATTGGAGGTAAATTCATCCTCTTCATTTTTTATACTGGTAATTTGATTATTTTCTTTCCCTCTTTAAGTCAAATTATCCAATGCTCTACCTATTTTATTTTTTAATAGAACAGATTCCTAGTCTTATTTATTAGTTCAATAGTAATTTTACTTTCAGTTTTAATAATTTCTTTTTTTATTTTAGGACTTTTCTGTTTTATTTTTTAATTGAGAATTATTAATTTTTTAATTTTATTTTTTTAGGTGCATGCACAATTAATCTCTTTTTTCTCTATTTTACTGATATAAGTACTAAGGGATATAAATTTCCCCCTGAGTATTGCTTTGGCTATATCCCATACATATTTATATGTTGTTCCACCATTGTCATTCTCTTTAATGAAATAAATAATTGTTTATAGATTTGTAATTTGACCCACTCATTTTTAAGAATTATACTATTTATTTTGCAATTAATTTTTAAATGACCTCTCAATGAACACTTGTTAATTATAATTTTTATTTCATTATGGTCTGAAAAAGTTTCCTTTTTATTTCTGATTTTCGACATTTGATTGTGAAGTTTTTATGGCCTATTACTTGATTGATTTTTGGTTATGTACTATGTGGTGCTGAAAAGAAGGAAAATTCCTTTTAATCTTTATTCAATTTTCTTCAGATAGCTATTAAATGTAACTTTTCTAAAATTTCATTCTTTACTTTTTTGTTAGATTTATCTAGTTCTTATAATGATAATGTAAGATTAAAAGTAATATCCAATAACTCCAAGTATTATATTTTATAGGATTTATTAATAATCACTTGAAGTAGAGGAAAAGCATAGCCTGAGTAAAGACAAGTTTACCAAATCACAAAAGCAGAAGTGAGTGAGGGATGGGGTCTACATAAAACCTATCTTCAAAATGTAAGGAATTAACATGAAGATGAAAGTGGAATGCTGTGAATCATAGTCAAGCATACAGAAATTCTAATTACATAATTCTGCCTGTGATTCCAATGAAAATTGATCATGTAGAAGTCTCCCAGATTTGCATGCCTATTTTCCCCATGGAATCAGAACACGTTACTGACTTATAACTCTAAAGATTTTCAACTAGAGGTACATACAATATTTCACTTTTAGGGGAAATTACAATATGTTGGACATAATAAGAAAGTAAAAGAGAAAAAGAACAAAACCAATTATTGCTACATTGACAAAAAGTCAATTTGGGGCAGTCCCCTTTGGCATAAGACTGTGCATTCAAAACTAATGCATTCAACCCCCCACATCAAATCACCACATTCCAAAGTTCACTTTGGATCTTTTGGTGCAGCTTGTGGTCTCTGCAGGCATTTTCATGGTGCCTTCTCCAAATAGTTTATTTCTGGATTCAGGGGAGGTTTCCAGTTTCTTATCGTAAAATTACTCTCAAAAAAATTTAAACTTTGTATTATAGGATAATAATACAATCCCCCCTGAGGAGTGTGTTGACAAACACACAGATCACTCAGGGATACATGGCTGAATTATAATGTATATGAATCAATTGTCAAAGAAAAATAAAAAAATAAAAAATTCAAATAAAAGAGAAAAACTAACTTTTGGATGAAATATAAAATATCAAAGTCTTATATGTAAAAATTCTAAGTAAGGAAAAATAATCCTATAATAGGTCCTTGAATCAGGGCCTAATTAAATGATTTTTGTCCCACAAGCCTGTAGTAACAATTATACACTCACCCAATTATCAGCCAAGACTAAAGAAAATTGTCACACTATGAAAGAAAGAAAAGGGACTAGATTTTAGCAGTAAACGGGGGAAAAAAACCATTCCTTGTTCTGATTTTACCTTTGTTTTAAGAGACAGTGGAGCCAGGATGGCAGCTAAACTTTGGTACTTGGTAGAATATGGCATGGGCATGGGGAAAACCTCTGATGTATGTCAAACAGCCACAACCTCAAAACTCAAACAAGTTCCAGTCCCATGTCTTGGTGCAGAATCTCAACAATCCCACTGAGTTTGGTCTGTCTCTTTGACCTTGTGCTCATTGGCACTGTGCAGCTTAACCTTGTGCTCCTTGGCATTTTGCATTGATTCCTTTGTGATCCCTTCTTCTGGAATCATACACAATTATCAAATGATCAAAGTCCCATAATATTTAACACTCAATGATAATTTTCCATAGACTAAAGCTTTTGGGTATGCATTGACTTTAGAGCTAATGGGTATTTTAGAATTACCCTAGTGCAAAACCAAAAAACCATTAAAACTGATAACATGTTCTTCGAGTACAAAAAATAAGAGAAAAATCTCAAATACAAAATGAACAACAAATGCAAAAGAAAACAATAACATAATTTAAAAAATTAAAAAATATATACAGTTCACATTCAGTGATACACTGTGTTGCCTAAGGGGAGGTAAAATACAAAGGTTTCTTACCTCAAAATGAGATTCATTTCCTTTTTAACTTGACCATGATCCACAGTGTGAGTGCACATAATTTTCAGCAAGTAACACATTTTTAAAAACAGTAGTACAGTATTTTTAATTTTATATTTTTAATTTTTAATAATATGAATATTTTAATATTTAATATAAATATTTTAATAATATATTTTTAATTTTACCTTCTTTTTATCTCATTATCCAGCTTTATCAGCTGATTAGGGATTATGTATCATGTTCTGCCTTCTCCTGTACTCTTGATATGGTGGAAAGGATTTGTTTGAACCTGATCTCTCGAATGATTTCCTGCCATGAGCTTTCCATTCTTATGTGGTCAGGCTCAGAGTGCTTGGAATAGTCAATGTTCTAGTCAAACAATATTCAAGTGGCTAGTTAGTTGATTTTCTCCAGTCAAGATGCTATCTATTAAAACTTCCTTGGTTTTTACTTAGTCAGAATGCTGTTACTCAGGGTCTTAAATTTTATTTTGCAAATCACTGATATATTCTATTACTCTATATCTTAGAGTTTTTCTCAGAGTACAAATACCAGGGCTTCTAGCCTGTTAATACACATACTTGCATTTTTGTTCTTATCCTGTTTTCTTATATCCAAATTTTATGGTTATTTTTCTGTTTTTTTGTTTTTGTTTTTGTTTTATTCAGCCTTGAATTGGTTAAAGGATTTTAGTGAAGTTTTTTTTTCTAATTTTTTGATTATTGCTTAATCTGAAGATTTTTAATGTAATTAATAGAGTCATGGTGAGTAAGTTGTACTCATACTTTTTAACAAGGACATAATAACTAGATATCCCAATGATAAATTGTTTATAATGATCATATTTAAAAGCCTTTTTAAATATAAATTTATTCACTTAATTAATTAATTTAGAATATTTTCCATGGTTAAATGATTCATGTTCTTTCCCTCCCCTCCTTTCTTCTCCATCCCATGGCCAACAAGCAATTCCACTGGGTTTTACATGTATTATTGCTCAAAAACTATTTACATTTACATATTACATATTATTTACATTTACATTTACATATTAATATTATTAATATTTGCAATAGAGTGATCCTTGAGAGTCTACATCCCCAATTATATCCCAATTGAACCATGTGATCAAGAAATTTTTTTCTTCTGTGTAAAACATTTTCCCGAAGAAAAATGAAGGATGAAGTAGGAGTAAATATACTTCAATTTACTTTAAAAAAGGGGAAGTATAATGATAAAATACAATAAAACAGTAAAAATATATATGATTTAGTACACTATAAACTTAAAATTTTACAGTTATAACTAAAGATGCCACAAAGAATAAAACAATATCCATAGTAAGCATGTTTAGCAAATGACATACAAAAGTAGTTGAATAGAGAATCTAGCTAACTTACAAAAATACAAAAAAATTGTTGATAAATTAATGTGTTCCTACTAAAACTAAACATCAATAGCAATAACAAAAGAATTATAAACTAAGTTAAAGTTCAGAGCGCAAAAATAGAAATATATGATCAGTGATGTTCTGGTAAATATTTTAACTATGCATTCTCTGAAAAAAAATACATGGCACATTTTAAAATGTAACCTGCATTACTAACATTATATCCATAAGCTTTGTAAATCTAAACAATAAAACTATCAAAGCTTGTAGTTGACTTCTTAGACATACATGTTCATATTGAAAAATTTAACAATTAGTTTTATTGAGATTCAAGTTGGCACCAGTGTACTCCTGAATATGAAAAACTCTAATATTACTAAGCAGAAATTATGAGCCTATTTTCAGCTCTGCTTGACATATTTACAAAAAATTGCTGATGCATAAAGAGCTCTAATCAAGAAAAAGAGAACAAATACTCCATATATTTTATAGGTATTTGTAAGAATAGTGAGAAAAATGGGCCCTTAGTCTGAGCTTGAATTGAATATTTGTGAGCACATATAAGCAATAGTCTCATCATATCCAGTCTATGATGAAAGATATCTTGTAGACATTCACAGTATTTTTATAGACTTTTGACAGTTGATATAAGACACTGATTAACAAAACCCACATATTCAAAGTATGTTAGCTATTAGTTGATAAATTCTAGGACAAGGTCCAAGTATAGTATTGATCTTATAACTAATATCCTTAGACAATAATTCTTAAAAAGAGATGTAAGGATAAACAGAATTATCTATCAGTCATAAAATCTGAAGATACTGTTATTGATATAAACTCCTAGAAAGCAAATACTATTCTTACTTTTACTACTGATTCTACATTTTCTTCTGTTATCTTTATCTTGAATCATGATTTAGTCAAGTTGTCTACTTAGCATTCTAAGATGATAATAAGAACTCTTAAGTTAATTCTTCTAGTTATCAATCATTGATTATACATAGTTAATTAACAAGTAGGACTGTCCTTTCTAACATACTGGTTACAGATATGACATGAAAGTTTATATGAGATAACTTGATTTTATAATAAGTGATAAAAATGAATAAATACAATTTCATCTTCTTAAAATGTGGCAAACTAAGTCATTAGGGAAATCTAATGAAAAAAATAATAAAAGTGATATACTAATAATGAATGTTTAAAGAATGAATTCTAGAAATAATAAACAATTTTATCAAAGACAGAGAGAAAAATAAGACAATATGCCAAAATATCTGGGAAGAAGATAATAAAATCTTTAGTGAAAAATATATAGATTTAAAAACCTACATCAATTTAAGTTGAAAGACAGATTGGTTAATTGATCAAGTATGCAAATAAAAATCTAGAAAGTAACAAAAATCTAATTGACAAATAGGCACAGAATGAAAATTTGAAAATTAAGAGTTAAAATATAAATTAAAAATAAGTAAAAATTAAAATTATAAACCATATTGAATATTATATCATTCAATCCACCAAATGTATAAACACAATTGTAAGAAGAATCATTTGGAAGAAATCAGAGTTTTAAGAGGAGAGTAATAGGAAGAAGTATAGCAATCTAAGTGTTCTTTTCACCACAAGAAACTTATCTTTAAAATATCTAAAGAAAACAAAGGAAAAATATCAATTTGTGCCAGATAAAATTAGGACAGAATGTTAAAAGATGATTATTAAAAATTAAGAGCAGTAAGAAAATTTGAGATTTCCTTTTAGGCAATAAAACAATGGAACCTAGAAAATTACACTTGAATTAGACCTAGGAAAGTGTAAAAGTTAATATTAAATCTCAATAATCAAATATTATATTTTAAGAGATTTATTAATGATTATTAGAAATCAAGGAATAAAGAAGACACAAAATAAAGACCACGTGCCCATGGTTGATCGCCCTGTTCAAACACCAGACTTACCACCACCAAGGTCACTACCAGAAGTAAAGGGGAAGGACCTTGCATGTCCCTGCCTAATATTCCCTATCTACAGGAAGTATATAATGACAGGAAGTCAGTGGGCTCCTGGAAAATGTAGTTCTTTTTTTAGGGTAACAGATTTTCAATTATACATCCCCCCCTGAGACCCAAGGAAGACTGGTCTCTCTCTCTTCTATTTCCCTCTTATCTCTAACTATTGTAGTTTCCTCTTAGAAGGGAAAATTTTCTATGCACCTACAGTTAGAAGAATTTAGAGGTGCAGGATAATTATGTTTAGTGATCAATTGGGGAGACTAGTCCCCCAATCATCATCAGGGGGGATTGTGAATTTTAGATTTTCTCCACCCTGATTAGTCTTTAAAATCTTAGCAACCAGGGATGTATACACCCCTACTTAAGGATTACCTGTTGAGGAGGATGGCCTATGACAGACGTGCTAGCAAGTGACAAATAAGAAACAATTGTCAGACCCCCTGTGCTGTCCTAAGTCAAACTTAAACTACCCTTAGTACCTGTGAGACACAGGAAGTGATGTAAAGAAAGGTCACTTCCTCTCTCTGGCCTTTCTCATTGAGACATTGGACTCTTTCAGGGTTAGGAGCTCATGGCAGCATCCTTAGCATGCTTGGTGAGTGGTTTAAGCTGATTCCTTTTTACCTTTACCTCTGAAAACACTATCCTTAGAGGAGACACTTCATTTTGGAGGAGGCCTCGTGGCTGAGGTCTCTGAACTTCCCTTAGCTTAGACTAGGCAGGAGAAACTTTATACAAAAGATATAGATTAATAGTATATTGCTGCTAGAATTAGAGGAAGATAAATGGATACTCATTTGCCTTTATATTTTATTGTTCTTATCACTTAAAAATAAAAGTAGATACAATGGGGCATAGCTCTCTGTACTGTTGAGAGAGGATAAGAAGGTTCATTTATGTCTTCCATATATTTTTATATAATAAATTCTACTTTGATTCGAATACGGATACTTTGGTGTGTCTTCATCTTGTCCTTTTTGATTCATATAGTGACTGATGTACAGAAATGGTCTCCTTATGGGTTTCAAGAGGAGAAAAATGAGTAATGATAAATTTATCATATTTATGTTGTTAAAACTCCTCAATCTTGTAGATATCTGAAAAAAGAGTGGCAGTGAGAAGGTACCTATAAATTTTTGCATACATGTGCAAAATGCATGTGTCTGTGTGTGGTGTGCATGTAAGACTTCTGGAAACAATGATTTTCCAGTTTTTCTTTCTTTAACTCTTCTCCCACTTTATATCCTCTTATATGCCATTAATTTATCAGATATAGCAGGTATAAATCAATTTTCCTTCTAAAGTTAAGTTCTGGGCCTAATAGTGAGTATATATTTTAAAGTATAAGTAACAGATTTATGTTATTGGATGGGTTTGGAATCAAGAACATAGTAATATACATTTTGAGCACAGATTCCAAAGTCATATTATACAAAAAAACAACAACAACAGGTGCCTTATTATTCTACTATCATCACTACTACACTCTGGACTGAATATAAGGTGACTATTGGGAATAATACCCTATATTTATAGTGTATAACATTTTCACATTGCTTAATACTTAGTATTCCATGGGCAGCTGATGACACAATGGATGGAGAGGTAGGATTGGGATTAGAAAAAACTGAATTCAAATCCAGAATATCAAATCAGATATTTAATTGCTGGAAGACTGGGAAATTCATTTAGACCTCCATTTGTCTTAGTTTCCTCTACTGAAAAAGGATGAAATAACACCTAACTTACACAGTTATTGTGGGGATCAAGTGAGATAACATTTATCTATAAAATATAATTAACATTGTTCTGGCACACAGTAGACTCTATACAAATACTTATTATCATCCCTTTCCACTATTTTGATTTTATATTTCCACTTCAGTCATCATATTCAGCTCTACAGATTAAAGCTCAGAGTACCAGAGATAGAATGAAAAAATTAAGATTTTAAAAACAGGATTCATTCCAATACTCTATGCTGATATTTTGGTAATAATTCAATTTCCTGAATTTTAAAAGGACTTTAAGTTAGAAATTTTAGATATTTACATTTTTTAAATGGCAAAACCTATGGATTCAGTTTTTAATTCCTCTTCCACTTATTACTAATTTTGGAATGAGACTTTTCATCGTTCCTCAGTTTACCTATTTCTGCAATGGTAATAATGATATTTGCATTAAAAATGTCCACAAAACTTTGTTGTGAAGTTTAAATTGAGATAATGTTATAAGTAAACACAGTTTAAAATTAAAATGGCACAAATAACATCATGTCAGTTATGAATCTTGTTTTATTGATTGAATATTAGTTTTAACAAGTGTTTACAAATGGGATTATTTTCTTGATTTTTTTATAAATAGAATTCTTGAAAATTGTTTAATCTTTTAAAAAATGCTATACATTGAAAAATACATGCAACTTGTCAATCTGGCAAATAAACTAATTGATGATGTGTAGTTTATTTTAGAAATAATTTGAAAGAAGTGTGATATTGTTGTCATTAATTGTCTTATCAACCTTTTTATGATCTCATGGATCTTAATACATACAAGGATCTTCTATCTTCCACTATTTCTCAAGGTCTATCCAAGTTCATGATCATTGTTTCCATACTACCTATCAATCTCATCCTCTCCAGTTTCATTTTCCTGATGGTGTGGTATATTATACAGAAATATTTCTTCACTTGCAGTAAGAAGAGATTTGCTTGAATTCACATCCTATTATTAGCTTGGTGACCCTGGGCAAATCACTTATCTCCTTCAGCCTCACATTCTTTATCTGAATATATCACTATGCTATCTTGGGCAAATCTGAACTGTAATAGTTAAGCATTTGAAAATGTATTCTTTCTATCCCCACCTCTATTTCCCCAGGACAAGAGGAAGAAAATTTCTACCAGATTTGGGGGAAGAGATCTGTAGTGAAAGAGGTCATTGGGCTAGGAATGGAAGCTAAACATATGGCCCATGAACCACAGATGGCCCACAACTTTCCCAAGTGCAACACACATGAAATTAGAATGAAAATGGGAAATATTTAACTAATAAGATAAAATAGAATAAAACACAGGTATTGTGTCAGGAGTTGACTAATTATTTGTGGATCATTGAACCAGGATGAGAAAAATGATTTGGGGGATTACAGGAGGGTCAAATCACCAGACATCCTCTTGCTGGTTGTCACAAAATTTATTGAGTTTCTGTATATACTTTATAAGGAAAATAATGTAGACTAAGGGATTAGGTAAGCCTTTTGCAGGAATAATGGTTAGTAATTTTTTTTTACAAATGGAAACAATGGATGTAGATTACCTTAGTGTCTCTAAGCAGTGTTTTCTATAGGATAATAAACCATTATGTCAGCATATTAATGTATGACCCAATACTGTATGTTCCTCTCATAGAACTCTTGAATCAGTAATTTTATTGGCAGGATATCTAGTATTTGGGATGGGGAAATTTTCTTTTCTCATGCTGGGGAGAAGACTACATGCTTTGCAATTCCTAGCTGATGACTCTGATTTTATTGGGTTCTACTCTCACTACCATGAGCTACAATATTGCATTTTAAAATTAAGTCAATAAGTAACCCTCTGGGATACTCCTCTATAGTTTAGGTGCCACCATCTCTTTTGGAGATGACTCCACTGTAGTAGAGTAATCAGCAGCCATTAGAATATCATGTGAGGCATTAGGCATGAAGAAAGAACAATATTCTAATCACTCCCTTAATACAAGTTTGGCTAGTTTTTCCTTAGAGCTATTAAGACCATCCTTAAGACCTGGTTGGCTCAGGTAACTAAAGAATCAGGCTTTTGGCACTACACCCTTATCACTTGAATGCAAAACAGCCCTAAGACGGGCTCTAATGCCTGACATCCATATCATAATGGTTGTCCTCAGTGGCTGTCCTTTCTGATTATCAGTCTCTCGATATGGAAAAGTAAATCTTCTTTTGTTAATTGTTGAATAAGTTCAAAGGACATCATTTAGTTCAAATATTAAACCTAAGAGAGGACTTTCAGTCAAACTCATCCCAGCAAATAATATTATTTTCCATGATATGTAGATGGGATTGCAACAATCCAAATGAAGAAGAGCCTACATGGTAATATGCTGGGGACTTCCCCACTTTAGTCATTGACTTGCTTTTAATGGTAGGAGAGGAATATCTTTTTTTGCAGCTGAAGATGGATTTTTTATTTGATGAAATTTATTTAATTAATTTAGAAAATTTTTCATGGTTATATGATTCATGTTCTTTCCCTCCCCTCTCCACACCCCTTCCAATAGCCAATGAGGGATTCCACTGGGTTTTACATGTATCACTGATCAAGACCTATTTCCATATTATTGATAATTGCACTAGGGTGATCATTTAGAGTATACAACTCCAATCATATCCCCATCAAACCAAGTGATCAAGCAATTGTTTTTCTTCTATGTGTCTACTTCCACAGTTCTTCCTCTGAATGAGAATAGCATTCTTTCTCTTATATCCCTCAGAATTGTGCTAGATTGTTGCATTGCTGCTAGTAGACAAATACATTACATCTAATTGTACCACAGTGCATCCTTCTCTGTGTACAATGTTCACTTGGTTCTGTTCCTTTCATTCTGCATCATTTCCTGGAGGTTGTTCCAGTTCACATGAAATTCTTCCAGTTCATTATTCCTTTTAGCATAAGAGTATTTGATGGATATTTTAATAGATGAAGGAATATATATTTTCTCTTCCCTCTATCTTCTTCTTGAATCATTAAACTGCTTTCTCTACCTTCAAGCATCAATTTTCCAATCATAGAGGATTTTGCTTCCATTGTGACCTCCTCCTCTTATTGGTCAGATCTGCCAGGACTTCCAGTATAAGGAAAGTACTTTGGTAGCTATGTTCATTTCAATCCTTTCTAGATTTCACTCTCAACTCTGGATTTTTTTCCCCACCATGTTTTTCAACTTCCTTTTATATGTTGTATTATCCCATTAGAATGTAAGCACCTGAGGGAAGCTGGGTGGCTCAGTGGATCGAGAGACAGGCCCAGAGATAGGAGGTCCTGGGTTCAAATCTGATCTCAGACTTCCTAGCTTTGTGAACCTGGGCAAGTCACTTAACCACCATTGCTTAGCCCTTACTGATCTTCTGCCTCAGAACCAACACCAAATATTAATTCTAAGATGAAAGGTAAGGGGTTTAGTTATGAACATTTTTTAAAAAATAAAAAAAAAGAATGTAAGCTCCTTTAGAGCAGGGATCACCCCCCTTCCCTTTTTTCCTAATTATATTAACCAGTATACTGTCTGGCACATTATAAACATTTAAGAAATTAGTATTGAATGAACGTGATTCCATTCATTTGTATGAGGCTGAAAATAGACATCATGACTTAATTTCTCCTCCATGTCTGCATGTGGTTTGGAAAACTGATTATTTTTTAAATGAATTTGTCCTTGTTTCTTGGAATGTCATTATTTGAAATTTTATAGTTTCACAGACTATCTATACTATGGAAAAAAGTTCTTGTGGACTATCAAGTCAGAGCTTAGTTTTATTAAGGAGCATATAACTTTCCGAAATAGTACCATAAAACTGAGCCTCAGGGCTCAATTTAGTTTCTTCTTGAAACATAGTTTAATTTAACCTGTGACATTGCTATGGACTTAAGTTCTCGTCTATGAAGGTAAAATCTCTCAACTTGAAGAGACAGAAGAGGTATAAGGGACTAGTGTAAGGATAATTTTAGGGTTGTGACCTAATCTAAATTAATTTGCTCACCAGAGAAAATCCCAAATAAAATACCCAAGTCAGTTTGGAAATTTATAGTGATTTTAATTAATATAAAGGGAAAGAATATAGGAGGGTATAGGATTTCTCCCACCTGGCCTGTGTCAGGGGAAGCTCAAAGACCTCCGCCACAAGGTCTTTGAAGAAGATTAGAGGCTTTTCTAAGAGGATAGTGTTTGGAAGGTAAAGGAGAAAAGAATCAGCCTAAACTCCAAGAAAGCTCAGTGAAGATGCCTCACCTGAACTAGGCTACTCAGCTTCTCCTAGTAGAGTATCAAGGAAAACTCACCGCCAACCCTGGACAATGGCTGCCACCATGCCAAGATGCCGAAATGCTCAGCAAGCTGCTGCCAGAGACACCTCTCCACGGAAAGAGCACAGAGAGAGGAAGCGACACAAAATATATGGACAGTTTTTACATCAGCTTCCTGTGTCTCACATGTACCAATGGTAGCTTAAGCTTGACTTAGGACAGCCCAGGGGTCTGTCAGCTGTTTCTGATTTGTCATTTGCTAACACATGTCTGTCATAGGCCATCCTCCTAAATACGTAACCCTTAAGTATGGCTGTAGACATTCCTGTTTTTGTTAGACTAAGTAGGATGGGATAATCTAAAGTTCACACTAGGGAGGAAAATTCTACCAAGCATTCTCTGAGAATATGTTAACTGTTTTCTTTTCTGGTTAGCAGGAAAAAGTAAGGATCTCACAGATATATTACTTTCTCCTTGCTAGGTGCCATAGTGATACCCATTATATATGAAATGACTATAATAAGGATAATATTAAGTCTTATTTGTATAGGTTGTTTTAAGTATCCTGTAAACTTTAAAGATCTAAAAAATAGAATTAATAGTATTATTATACATATCTGGTTTCTCACTTTTGTTTCTAAACATATCACAAAATGTTCAAATAATTACATCAGATTTTCATTATATCTAATTACTCCAACATTTTCTCACCAAAGATCAGCAAACAATCTCCAGAATGAATTTTTATATTCCATGGAATGTTTGGGGGAGGGTGAAAGAAGAGAATCAGTCATTTATTTTCTCCAGATTTGAAGATAGTTTAAAGCTTCTAATACTTGTCTATAATAATATGTTAATAGTAAGAATTGTGGCAGTTTTAAGTCCTTTAGAAAGATTTGATTTTTCTCTTGAGAATTAATTAAATTAACAAATATACAATGTCTAGAAACAAGTAGAAAAAAATAACTCAAAATCAACAAATAAAAATTCATGATACCCCTTCCCATCTATTGCATTTCAAGTAGTAAAGTCTTATTTAAAATAAAATGTATTCATTTTAACAAATTGTTCCTTACAAAGAAAAAAAAAGAAATATGTTTATGTGTGAAAAGTCAATGATTGCTTCAATAAACATATTCTGATTCATTCACCTGTACAATACCTGTCCAGGCAAGCCAAGAGACTTTTGCGAACTAGAAAGCAAGTTACATTAATCATGAAATGTCAGAAAGAAAAAGAAGGGAAACAAAGAAAGGAAGAAAGAAATTTGGATAACTTTATAGTAGGCTTTGTGCCATATTGAGAATTGTTCTTTATCCTGAAATATGTAAGTCATTATGTTGTGGACATGGTAAATTCCAGGGGTAAGAATGCACTGGTTGTTTCCAATTAGATTATGGAATGCTTTGAATTAATAAAAAAGAAGATATGGTAATGTTGTAGAATAAAGTGAACTAGTTTTTTAACATGTTCTTTTATAGTCATGTTTATCAAAATAATCCAGAACAAAGAATTAGATATGAAAGAAACATTTGTTATTTTCTTTCTAGAATCATAGTTACTTTAAGAATTAGAATAAAATAATACATGGCTATCAAAAGACACTTTAAGATATTATCATGACCTATGATTAGGAATGTATTTTCTTCATGAATTTAGACACAGTGGAAAAAGTGATGATAAATGTTGTTCAGGAATCCATAAATTAATCCAACTTTATAAAATTGTTTGACAGTCACTTATTGAAAATTAAGCATCCAAAGATGAGATTACTTAAAGCAAAGAAGCTCAACATTTCATACAGAAAATATATTTCAGTTCATTGGAGGGCTTTATTAATTAATTTATTTGGTCTTTATTTTATTCTCTTTATCTTATTTTTCGTTTTCACTTTTACTTAGAACAATGAATGAGGAATCATTTGCAGAGTCAAAGCCAATACTTCGATATGAAGTAGTCATGCAGAGAATGAATTGTAGTTTATTGAAAGCTCCTTATCATTAGCCCAATTAGGAGTGATTCTGCTCCGACCAAATTTTAAGACCATTTAGTTAAAAAACAAACAAACAATAAAACTGTATTTTTAATTAAAGTGTGTTTTCTTTAAAGGTTTTGTGTCAGGTGTTTCTCTTGCCTCCAAGAAGTGACTGAAGTAAATAGATAAGTGACAAAGCACAGGAGAATGAAAATGGGTTGTGTGCATATTTCACAACTTTTCCAGGTTATTTACTTCTTCCTCTTAAAGAGACTTCCATTCTGCCAATCTAGGTTATTCTTTGCAACTTAAATGAGAAACCTAATCACATTATTTTCATTTAAAAACATTTAAAATGGGCTTTGCAGATTCCTTCAGAAATGTATACTAGTATTTGGCAGGAGACGATGCTAGCTATGCTAGTTATTATCGTTGTTTCCCAGAGCAAGCCATCTCAAGATCTCAGTTATCTCATCTTGGACTATAACTTACAATGTGTCATTCAAATATGGTTTTATGATCCTGTGAGCTACTCTACCAAACTGAAAAATGATCACGACTTGTACTATTTTGGCCTTTCATGGTATTTGCAAGGTTGGTGATTCAGAAGCCATCCCAATTACCCTTTAAAAAGCCACATGGGTAAGAAAGAATAGAAAAACTCTCAGTAGGGTCAGATTTAAAACTTATAGGGGGAAAATATCAATCTCCTGCAATGTTAGTATGCCTTGTACAAAATTCAGAGTTCTATGAAAGTGGCTCTTTAGTATCTTTATGGTTGATTTTACTCCCCAAGACACACTTAATATTCAAAAAGAGCAGAAATAAAAGTTGATAATGATCCTCTTAACACATCAAGCAACCTTTCACCCTCCACAGCTGCCTTCTAATTCTTCAGTGCACTCTTGGCTAGAATGAAGTGCAGTTAATGAAGAAAATTAAGCAGAAGTGGGGGCATGTTATGCAGAAAAAGAGATATTATATGCATAAGGATAAAGGAAAAGGCCAATAAAGACATACAACTTATTGAAGAATTGTGTAAAAGGAACGAAGCAGAAAAGGAAATATTGAGTTTAAGAAGTGGAACCCTGGAAGAAAAAGCAACTCCTCAAATAAAGAAATAAATTGAAGTTGCCTTAAAATTAAAAAAGAGACAAATTGACAAAAAGAACTATAACTAGGTTGCCAAATAATACATTTAAAGCATTTTAATGAGTCAAAGTACAATCAAGTACAGCATTCATTTCCAAACTCAACTCTGAATGTGTTATTGACACAGCATATTCTCTGAAACTATGCAGCATAGCGATATGTAATCTAATATAATCGGTATCTTATTTCTGAGGTTAGAAGAATCTCCTGTATATCTGAAAAATATGAAGTACAGAATTGCTTTGAAGTTTCCAGCTTTCCTCCATCCAACTATCTTATATACAGTAAGTATTCTTTATTATAGTTATATAGTTATACTTTTGAGAGCTATGGGCAACTGAAATGATTTAACTTTAATTGTTCTCACTTAATTTTTTGTTCCTATGAATTCATCAAGTTAGGAGAAGATATCAGTAGTTATAACTGGAAGCCCAGTTGTAAGCCAGGCTTCATTCAGATCAGTCTGCTACTTCCAGTTCAAAAGTGGAATGAAACAAGATAATGATAGATGATTTAACAGGAAAAAAAGTTTTTGAGCAATAACTAGGGATAGAACATTAATTAACACAGCTTCACTGTTTCTGTGCCAGTCATACTGACCTGATTGTCAGATATGTCAGTGAGACCTTCTCTCTCCTGATGGTATGACTTTTTTGTTTAGATAACCAGAAAACTACAAAAAGTCTTAATCCCTCAGCCACTTAGTATAGGGAAAATAGACAAATGAATCCCTCCATCTTGTCCAGACTTCTTCCATAGTGATAGTAGGTGGGTAACACATGATCTATTTAAATAATATAACTTTCATACATAGTATATCTTAGTTTGATCCATCCTGAGATCTCAGATAACTCACACCCTAGAATTCTTGCCTGTGGTTGTCAGGAATGACTTATTCATTCAAGTTTCCTCTTCTTCCATCATGATTCATTTACATTCATTCTTATTGTAGTCGCACTGGGCATAAATTCAATCCTGTCCTCAAGACTGATTTTTAGATTGACAGATTACTTAATAAGGAGACTTCATTACTGTCAGGCATTATTATGAATAATTAAAATGAATTGTGCTTTGCAAATTATTTTTTTTCTCATAATGGATACATTTTCTTCATAAGTTGATTTCATGGTATAAGTACAATAGTATAATAAACAATAGGCTTTCCTTTCATTAGTGAACATTTGTCATTTACATCCAACAGGCTTTCTATTAACTTAGGTATTCTCCTCTTTTTCATATATTGAACATTTGAATTGTTTGGATGGATTTTGGGAGGTGATAAAGAGAAAAATACTTTACCAGTGGCTTTAGTCATTTAAAAATTGAGTTCTGTTCCTAACTACACGTCCAAGATAATTAAAAAGTCATGGATAGACCATCAATAATATTAACCACCAAGTTGTCACCATGCTTTACTATTTAATATGGCTCCATTTTACCCTTTTCCATTCTACCTCTTAAGTGACATAACAACCTGACAAAATCATATTAAATTATTTTTCATGACATTCAAAATTGGTTTGACGAAATTCTTTTTGTACCAAATCAAAACATCACCGCAATAATTCATCTTAAACACCAATAGGTGTTGAACCCTTTTGGAAGACTGAATGATATGTATACAAATAAATCAGCTATCCCTGAAGTCTGGGTGTTGATAGTTCATGTGGAAGGACTATTCTAGTGAGTTAAAAAGAGCTTTCAATTAAGCCTCTGATTTAAATACACATGTTCTGCATTATTTGTTGTTTGAAATCTACCTTTATATAACTTTGAGATGATTCATTATTGATGATGAATTGCCTTGTTTTGGTGGCTAGTTCTATATAACCTCAATGATCTAAATTACAAAATTATACAAATAAACAAATATGAGGAAGAAGGTCATGAAAGACTAAGTTAGTAGCATCTTTTCTATTGATTTGTAGACAATGAAAAAATATTTTTCTGTTCCCCCTATTTTTCTTTTCCATGAAATTAACTATTTTACCCTAATATGTGTGTGCTCACATAATGATACATACATATATAACCTTTCCTTGTGTTCTCATTGCATAGCGCAGTATCTGGCACATGGTAAGTATTCTATAAATATTTATTTAATGCCTAGATAGAGTGATCTGGGAAAGATATTCTGAGATTTTTGTAGTGAAAGGCTAGAAGCAGGTGGTGAGTCAATTATTACAAAGTAAAAAGAGACATTTGGATAATAATCAGGGAAAGGGAAATTCGTGATCTATATAGCCCAAGAGAATAAGAAACCAAATGCACATAAAGGTTTGAGGTGGCAAGGGGAGTGATTCTATCCTGAACTCAAATGAGACATTGTGTCTAGAATGAATGTGATCATTCTGCTATAGACATCACATAAAAAGAAGGTGATAGAAGTTGATTAGATCTTATCTGAAGTATTGTACTTATTTTAGGGCATCGTACTTTAAGGAAATGATTCATAATCATATTCAGTGCAAAAAGAGCAAAGTGCTTACTACTAAGAAGCCTTGAACTTATATACATGAGGATCAGTTAGAGGGACTGATAAGGTTTAGCCTGTAAAAGAGCATATTCAGTAGACTAATGATGGCTATATTTAAGGTATTTTACTTAATGTCACATAGAAGGGACGTCAGATTTGTTTTGTTTGATCCCAAGTGCCAGAAATAGAACTATTAGGTTTAAATTACAAAAAGGCAAATTTATAATTAATATAAGGAAAATCTTCTTAAATTTAGACCTATTTACAAGTGGAATATGCTTTTTGGGAAATAGTGGCTTTTTTCAAGATGATGTTGTATGACCATATTCAGGCAATGATGCCTACTCAGGGTAGAAGTTGAATGAATTGGACTTTTTAACTCATAATCTATAATTCTATAAATAAGTAATATACTTCTGCTGGCAATGTTTCAAGTCTCAACTTTTGGGAATAACATCATTTTACACTATCTACTGAACAAGGTTCCACTAGAGTTAGCCTTCTGTCTGCTAACATTTCTCTCTTTAAAACCAGTATATTTTGTGGCAACAGACAAGAGATAGTCAATGCTGAATCTGCAGAAAAATGGAAGACAGATGTGGAACAACTTTCTGTATTGATTTTAGGGATCACTTTAAGGAATAGTTATAACAAAACATTGCTTCATAAAGTTTTAGTCTATAAAACTATCTAAAACTGATGCTTTTGGGGAAAAAGTGATCTCTTATTAATGTTATTTAATAATTTAAATTCAGTCAGAAGAGATCCCAGAAGTCATCTAAATCAAAACATAACTGAACAGGGACAGTAAGAAGAATTTCACCTTTTTAAAGATGCATAAGATGGTCAGTCTAAAAATATCAAAATACTGTCATTATTCTTAATATGTAATAAGTACTCAACAAACAATGATTTGATATCTTCCCCTCTCCCCCATGTTTAAATTGATCTCTCTTCTCATTTTTCTGCCTTTCTTCAAGGCCCAACTAAAATCCCTTTTTCTGCAAATAGTATTTTCTATTCCTCTTCAGTGTTAATGTCTAATCTACAAGATTATCTACAGTTTCTCCTGGGTAAATCTTATGTGTACATGTTTGTTTGTTTGTTTGTTTGTTTTTGCATATTTTCTTACTCATTTGATTAATTCTTTGAAAGTAGTGACTTTGTTTCTTTCCTCTTTTTTTGTAATCCCAGTACTGGCACAGAGTAAGCACTTAATAAATTCTACTTGACTCTGTTGGGAAATAAATTACGTTGATATTATAATTTCACTATTATCCTTTTTATGAACAACAGCCTTGGGATAGGATCCATATCTACTGTACTTTCTTCTTTGTTCTTCAGGATATTTTTGTACCTAAAGAAAGGAAGACAATTGTACCCAAGACTTAATTGGTTCATTGCACTAAGAATTGGGCTGCTTTGTTATTGATTTACCTTCTTTGTGGCTTCAGTCCAAATTGACACGCCGTCCTGGCCACCAAAGCCATAAAGGAAGAAATATAGGGATTAGAAGTCCTTAAGTGTTGGTACACTACACATGATGGGCGACACAGCCTGCCATGCTACACTCACAAGGTCTAAGCATTAAGTTCTTTCTATTCCTTTTCTCACTTGATGGGTTATGAGTACCTTACCTCATTGCATTTTCGAAGCTATGTATTGAACCAACAAACTGATTCAAAATACATATTCTAATATATGTGCTATCGTGAATTTGTACATTAGTGCCTGGAGTGTGGTTCCAAGTTTTGCTTCTACTGAAAACCCTTTGGGCTATCCTCTTAATAAAATAGTTCACTAAGTTCCTTCAGTCTGCATCCTATTAGCCATCAGGTAATAGACTTATTTCACTCTTTTCAAAGGTATTTATTCAAAGGGTATTGTAAGAATAGTAGTTACAACTATTTCCCTTATAGACCTGAGGTATGTGCCATGAAAAATAAATAATTTCCATCGATAGAATAGGCTTAACTGTGTGTGGAATACATATCTAATAAAGGAAACGCAGACATCTTAGTATATGTGGCCTCTCTTCACAAGAGAAATGCCAGTTTGAATCTTGGACAATTTATCAATTCTTGTATAACTGATATTCTTATAAATTTGACTCCGTTCTGTAGTTATTTGAGAGATGAGACCTTTGACAGAGACAGTTGCTATCATTTTCCCCCAGTTTCCTTTTGTAGATTTAAAAATTAATATTCATTACTCCAAGTATTATATTTATAGATTTATTAATAATAAAACTTGAAAAAAGGGGAAATAAATGGCTAGAGAAACAGAGAGACCTCACCAGCTTCTTGTGTGTAAAAAGAGAGAGAGGAGGGAGGAGTTACAAAAACTTATATACAAACATGAACATACAACATGGTGTTGAAGGGAAAAAGATGCTGTGAGATGAAAAAGAATTCTGAAAGATGGAGTCCAAAGGTACAAGATTTTCTAATTACGCACTTTCTAAACTTGGTTGTTTTGGTTTTGTTTATGCAAAAATCTTTTAATTAATGTAGTCAAACATTTTTTTAAACCCTTACCTCCTGTCTTGGAACCAATACTGTGAATTGGTTCCAAGGCAGAAGAGTAGTAAGGGCTAGGCAATGGGGGTTAAGTGACTTGCCCAGGGTCACACAGCTGGGAGTGTCTGAGGCCACATTTGAACCCAGGACCTCCTGTCTCTAGGCTTGGATTTCAATCCATTGAGCTACCCAGATGCCCCCTCAACATTATCTTTTTAAAATATTATAATGTCCTCTATGCCTTCTTTGGTCACAAATGATTCTTTTATCTGTATGTCTGACAGTTAAATTATTTTGTGCTCTTGGAATTTGTTCTTGATTTCACTGTTTATTTCTAAATTATGTATCCATTTGATTTTATCTTGGTGTATGCTATAAGATGTTGGTCTACATCTAGTTTCTGCCACACTGTTTTCAGTTTTGCAAGCAGTTTTTTGTTGAATGATCAGTTCTTCTTCCAAAAACATGCCTTTCAGTTACAATTGCATGTTTTTTGCCTAATCTGTTCCACTAATCCACTACTATTTCCTAGTCAGTAACAGACTGTTTTTATTGTTGCTATTTTATAATACAGTTTGAGATCCAGTATAGCTGAGCCTCCTTCATTTTTTCCTTTCTAGACATTTCCTAGATATTCTTGGTCTGCTTTATTCCATATGAATTTTATTATTTTTTCTAGCTTTTTGAAATAATTTTTGGGTACTTTGAATCATATGGAACTGAATAAGTGAGTTGTTAGGGCAAATTATTATTTTCTTGTATTGTATTAGCCTACTGTAAGTGTTAAAAATTCAATATTGTATTAAATATATAAAAATGTGGTTGCCAAAAATATCTTACTCAAGTCAGGATGACTTTTTATGGTTGTTTATTTACCCACAAAGAGTGGCCCAGAGGTATATGAAACAAGGGTTCTAGCCACGAGGCTTCCTCCAAAACAAGAAGTCTTTCTGGAGGCTAGTATCTCAGAAAAGCCAGGAAAAGGAGTCAGCCTTTTCACTCACCCCCGTGGTAGTCCTAGAGGAAATCAAAGAGCAGTCCAAGATCCCTAGCCAGAGCTCCTTCAAGGCCAGGTTCAAAAGCAAAAGACCTCTCAGGAAGTTTTTCCCACTTTTAAATCCCATCCCTTTTGTCACTTCCTGTGCCTTCCTTCCACTGTATATGAGCCAATTGCAGCTTTAGCTTTGCTTAGGACTGCCCAGGGGTTTTGATTAGTCACCTACTCTAGCATATGTGGGTCATACTTAAGGATACGTGGGATGTATACATTTCTGTTGATTAAATCCAAAAGTGCAAGGAGAGAGTGAATCCCATCTTCACACTACCCATGAGCTATCAATGTTTTTTCCATTATCTTTATTCTATATCTCCATTTCATGTCTTTAGATGTGGCTTTATCTTAAAAGTGTTTTGTAATTGTTATCATGTAGCTCCTGCATTTCTTTTGACAGGTAGATTTACAGGTATTTTATATTATCTAGAGTAATTTTCTATCTCTTGCAGGTGTACTCTATTGATAAGATAAATAAATGCTGAAGATTTATGTGGCTTTATGAAATTTCTGCCACTTTGCTAAATTTGTTCATTATGGCAACTAATTTTTAGTACATTTGCTAGAGTTATCTAAGCATACTATCACATCATTTGCAAATAATGCTTCATTTCCTCATTCCTTATTCGAATGCCTTAAATTTCTTCTTCTCAGATATAGCTAGCATTTCTCCTATGTTATAGTGCTAATAGACATCCTTGCTTCATCCTTGATTTTATTGAGAATATTTCTACTTTGTCTTCATTATAGATAATCTTTACTGATGATGTTAGAGATTTTCTTGGCATTTTGGGAAATGTTCCATTTATTCCAATGTTCTCTACTGTTTTAACAGAAATTAGAGAGGTATTTTGTAAAAAAGTTTTTTTTTTGTACTATTCAGATAATTATTTGTATTAGTTTTAATATTGATATGGTCAGCTATGCTAATGGTTTTCCTAATGCTAAACCATCATTGTGTTCTTGATATAAAACTCACCTGGTAAGAGAGTATTGCTGTAATCTCCTTGCTAGTCTTTTATTTAAAATATGGATGCATATTCATTGGGCAAATAGGTCTATATTTTTCTTTCTCTGCTTTTTTTTCACCCTCATGGTTTAGGTATCAAACACATATTTATGCCATAAATGTAATTTGGTGGAATACATTTTTCAGCTATTTTCCCCAAGTAATTTATATAGTGTTGGAAATGTTCTTTAAACATTTTCTAGAATTTCCCTTTTCTTTTTTAATATGGGATTTCTAAATAAAAAATAGAACTGGACATTACAGCTACACTTTACTGAGATTGAAGTTCATTTTCATATAATATCTTGATATAGCATTCTCATAGTAAAAATGAAGAGATGTGGATTAGAGGATCATATAATGAAATGAATTCAGAACTGATTGGGAGACCAACTTAGAAAATGGTTGTTAATTGTTCAGTGTACATAGAGCAGAAAGTGTACATTGGACTACTCAAAGGATCTTTCTTTCACTGTGTTGCTCAACATTTTACTTGAGAACTTAGATAAAAGCAGAAACGACATGGTAATCATATTTTAAAATAACTCAAATTGAGAATTCAGGAATCTTGTGCACTGCATGGCATAGTCAATATCCAAAAAGATTTTGATAGACTTAAAGGTTGGACTTAATCAAATTGGTTCATCACTGTTCTTTGTTCTTGAAGAGGACTGACATACAACTGGTGATGCCTTTTGACTAATACATAAATTGAATTAAAGTGAAATGGAGTTACACTGAATTGTATTCCTTATTCTTTATTCTAGAGTCATTGAAGTCCAAGGGACAGACAGAAGTCCAGATGGAAGGTGATGGCTCTAGATGCAATTGTCATTTTTGTTGTCCAACAAAGCTCTAAGAGCTCCACAGGACCTGCTTCTGCTGCCTGCAGGAACTTTGGAATAAACTATTCTCATTACTCCTTGTGCCAAGGAACATCTTATACTTGCCTGGGGTAAACACTCCTCTCTCTGTTTGCCTCAGTTTTTCTCATCTATAAAATGGGCTGGAGAAGAAAATGGCAAACCACTCCACTATCTTTGCCAAAAATCTAAAATAAAGTTCAAAAAAGTCCAACATGATTGAACACATAACTTTTGAATGAAATAAAATCCAACAGAAGTGCAAATACTTACGGTCAAGGAGAGAGGTTGAACATTTGATTTTACTGGTATAGGGAACTTCTGGGTAAGTAATATCTCTCTACCCCTACAATTTATCACTTTTATCACAACTTCAAAAATTATCTAGAACACTGAGAGCTTAAGTGGCATCCAGGCTATAGATGAGTTGATTTATGATATCGAGTATGTTTTAAACTCACAACTTGAACAAAGGTCTTTCTAGATTTGAGACCAGCTTTCTTTTTAGCACGCCATGCTGCTTCTTAAACTTGGGTAAAAATTTAACTTCCCAAATTCAATATGTAGTATAACTTGTTAGATAATAAGTGTTCTAGAAAAGATATAGGGGTTTTATTGCAGTGGTATCACACAAACGTAGCCAATGGGACACAAAACTTCTTAGTGTCAAAAGGCTAGATTAAAATATATTTGTGAAATATTTAACAAAATGAATAAAAACACAAAAAATACATCTTACAACTCTGTCAATATAAGGCCCACAGAGATTTTTATACAAAGCTAAGGGGCCCCTCATTTCTCCTTGAGTTTGTCATTAGTTTGGATAAAGTGAGAACAGTGAAAAAAGTGAATATGGGGCTACATCAAAATAAGAATACTTTCTAGGAATAGGGAGGTGACAGACCTACTGTACTCTGCTCTCTTTAGACCCATTGTGGAGAATCTTGTTCACTGTGGTTCTGGGCTTCATGGCTCAAGAAAGAAATTGATAACTATAGAATGTTTAGAGGAAGGTAACAATGCTTATGGAGTCATACAGCTATACCTTATGAGGACCAGTTGAAGTAATTGGCTTAATTTTATTTTGATGTCAGTAAAACTTTCTTACAACTAGTACTGGCCCAAAGTGAGATGGACTGCCTTCATAAGTGTTGTGTTCTCCTTGATTACTCATTAGTTAAGTTATTTGGGAAATTCTTTTCATGAAGATTTTAAACTAAATCATTGAAGGGGACCCTTTGAGTTTTCAAAAATTAGTTATTCTGGAATTCCAAATGTGTTAGGATAAAAGTTTTTATTTTTAAAGAATATAGCTTCATATGCCACTTGCATGGCTTATAGTTAAATTAATAAGTTATATTTTCTTTAAGAAGTTAATCAGAAAGTGATAGAGATTGCAAGTATTAAATGGCTATATAGCAAAACAATATTGTCCACTTTTCTACAGGTAGGAAATGACACTGTAACTAATTCATATTTAAAACAGATCACTTTTTGCTTTGGACAAAGATCTGAAGAAATTGTTCATAAGAGAAAGACCATCATGAAGTTACAATAATCACAACTTGTTTTTTAAAAGTTATTGACTCAGAAAGGCTGAAAGAAACAAAATTAAAGATGCTAGTTATATTAAAGAAGTGTAACATAAAAATAGCTGTCATCCTTCCCCCGGAAAAAATGGTTTAAAAGAATCCAGAAATGACTGAATATTTATTTTGTAACTTTGCCAAAGGCAGAATCATGGAAGCCAAGAGCCTCTATAGTTGAGGCTGTTCCTTTATAATTTCATCTCACAAAAGAGTAGTTGAGGAGATAACTTTCCCAAGAATTTAAGGTCATATTAGCTAGAACATATAATCCCAAGAACATTTATAATGCTATTACTATATATAACTTATATGGTTCTTTAAGATTTTCAAGTTGATTTGCATATATTCTCATTTGATTTTTGGAACAACCCTGTGAAATAGGTTGAATTATTATATCCATAGTATAGATAAAGAAAATAAGAAAAAGAAAAGTTAAGGGATTTTCTCAGGGTCATACAAATATACTGTGTCTGAAGCAGGATTTGACTTTGGTTCTTCCTATCTTCAAGACCATAATAGGGTTACTATATTTAAGAGCAAATAGACATGGAACCAGATTTTCAAATCTCCATCGAGCAAGAGAATAGGTATAGTGCCACAAAATATATACTCTACGTAGTCAAGTACCTCAAATTGTTTACTCTTATTTTCCTTAGGACTGGTTCAGTGTCCAGGGTCATTCTTCTTCATGTTTCTGAACTCTTTCCTTCTGCCATTTTTTGCCATATTTTGTTAAGCTTATGCCTCCCTGGTTCCTATAGATTTGAAATTGGTTGACCCATTAATCAACATTGGCCCCATCTGCCCCTTTCTTCATGACTATGAAACTCCAAAGCAATTTCTTCCTTCTTATGGAAACTTTTTTCCAGAATTTCAAGTTTTGTTTGTTAAAAATGTTTAAGGAGGGCATGACATCTTTCAAGTACTTTGATATATTTTAGTTCCTCATCACATTGAGAATTTCAATAAATAAATACTTTTCTGTGCCTAATGATATTCTCAATCCAAACAAGGAGAGAACTATTGTAATTGGATGTTGCCACCCCAGTACTCAGTTTACCACATGAGTTACCACAAAAACACTTAAAAATGAAGTTTAAAAAAAATATAGACCTGATGAAATCCATACTGGAGGCAGGATTGTTTTTTTAATTTTTAAAATGTATTTTTTTGCACAACTACATGGAAAATCAATTTCCATCATCTTTCAAAAAATATTGAATCTCAATTTCTCTCTCCTCTTTACCATTACCCATAAACCCACTCCCCCATTTAGATGTTAAGCAATCTTATATGGATTTTGCATGTTCAATAATAAAAAATATTTTTTCTATATTAATCTTCTTGTGGAAGAAAACTCAAATAGAAAAAGAAATTAAGAATGTGAAAAAAATTCTTTGGTTTGGAGTCATGGATTTCTTTTTCTCTGGAAGTAGATTGCATTTTTTTTTTTATCATGAGTACTTTGGGATAGTTTTGGATTCTTATATTTCTAAGAATACCGGGTAGCCACAGTTATTCATTGTTAATATTTCTGATACTGTACAATGTTTGCCTGGCTCTGCTTATTTCACTTTGCTTCTGTTCATATAAATCTTTCCAGGCTTTTCTGAGCTCCTCTTACTTGTCATTTCTTTTTTTTTAATTTATTTATTTATTTTGAATTTTTTTCCATGGTTACTTGATTCATGATTTATCCCCCCACCCCCAGCTCTTCTGCTCTTTCCTTTCCCCTCCCTGAGCTGAAAATTCCACTGGGTTATACATGTATCATAATTCAAAACCCATTTCCATATTATTCATATTTGCAATAGATTAATATTTTAATTCCCAAACCCTAATCATAGCCCCACTAAGTTGCATGATTTGTATGTTTTTCTTCAGTGTTTCTACTCCCACTTTCTTTCTCTTTCTCATAAGTTCCTCTGGATTGTCTTGGATCATTGCATTGCTACTAGTAGAAAAGTCTGTTACATTTGATTGTCCCACAATGTTGCAGCTTCTGTGTACAGTGTTCTCCTGGTTCTCCTCCTTTTGCTCTGCATCAATTCCTGGAGGCCTTTCCAGTTCACATGGAATTCCTCCAGTTCATTATTCCTTCCAGCACAGTAATATTCTATCACCATCAGATACCACAATTTTTTCAACCATCCTCCAATTAATGGGCATTCCCTTATTTTTCAATTTTTTTGCCATAACAAAGAGTTTCTTATCATTTCTTAAGCAAAATACTATTGCATTATGATCATATACTATAACTTACTCAGACATCCCCCAATTGATGGGTAAGCCCTCATTTTCTAAAGCTTTGCCTTCCCCTAAAAAGTGCTGCTTTAAATATTTTTGTACATATAACTCCTTTTTGATTTTTATTTTCATTATTTCTTTGATACAAACCTAGTAATGGTATTGCCATTTCAAAGGGTATGTACTATTTCATAGCTTTTTCTATAACTTGCTTTCCTGAATGATTGAATTAATACACAACTCCCTCTAAAATTCATTAATATCCTAGCTTTCCTACAATTCCCCCTAAGTTTTTTTTTTCATTTTACTTTTCTGTTAAAATAACCAATCTGATATATGTTGGGTAGTACCTCAGAAATATATTAATGTGTTTCTCTTGTTAGATTTAAATTAGTTTTGAGCATTAAATAGTTGTAGATAAGAGAGTGGGAGCCATAAAATGTGATAATTAAAATGTTTGGGAGCAAGGGAAATATATGACAATTATGACCGCTGAAATATGTTTTCTACTGTGTCTTGGTTTTATATAAATATATGATGGTCACCAGGGAATATATTCCCAATTTATGAATATGCCCAAGCCAACTGGGTTTTATAGAGAAATTTAATTTATAATACACTGATTAATCAATAGAAAAAGAGAGAAAGTAAGAAAGGAATAAGAATGAAGGGCCTCAAGCCAATAAGGCCTAGACCTCAGTCCTAAGAGATAAATCAGTCAGTTGGTTTTATCACTCACCCAAGATCTCTCTAGATAAGGCTTCTCATGCCAGTCTCAGGCTCCACCTTCAAGAGAGCCTCCTTTCAAGAAATGTTTCCAGAGAATTCTCCTCCTGACTCCTCCTGAGTTCTCCTTCCACAGCCTCCTTCAAGACCTCTCCAGGAGCTCTCCCTCCAGGACCTCTCTCCTCTCAGACCTCCTTCAGAGTATAAACCTCCTGAGTTCCCCTTCAGAGCCACCTCCTCAGATCTTTAAGCAAACAATCTAAGTTCCCTCCCCTCAGTTCTCACATCTACCAATCACTGTCGATGTCTCCCCTGTGCCAATGGTGGCTCTAGCTTAACCCAGGACCTCCCAGAGGTCTCTCTCCTTTGCACATGTCTGTTGAAGGTCATATTCTCAAATAATTAAATCTTGATCTTTGTTGCAGCCCTTCCTAAATCCTGTTACTCTGAGTAGGGTGGAGATTATAGTTTCCAAGACCTGGTTCTGTCATTCCAAGTATCTCTATTGTATCAATTCTAAAATCAATCATGACTCAAAGAACTTCCTGTTCTATGCTTAAGCATAGGTCAAAGCCCTTTCCATTGTTTAGCAAAAGGTTTCTGTCCTAAAGTAGTCTTAAGTAGGGAGAAGAAGGATCCTCCCATGCCAAGGAGTTTCACATTCCAATAGAGTTCTTACTATCAGTAGGAAATTTTTTCAAGTATGAAATTTCCCAATGGGGAAATTTCCAACATTCATAAGTCTAAGAAATTTTAAGGTTTACACTCTAATTAATAGTGATTTAGAGAATTTTTCATGACTATAGAGAGCTTTAGTCATTTTTTTTGAGAACTACCTGTTCATATACTTTCACAATTTATTATTTGGGGAATGACTCTTTTATATTCAACTGATTTCTCTGTGTATTTAAGAAAAGAGGCCTTTATTAAAGGGACTTGTAAAATGTTCTTTTGCAACATTATGATTACTGGGTATTATTTATAACCCATTTATTTCTGTTTAGTGTCTGACCATCACCTATCCAAATGTGCCCTCTTTTCTGTCAGTCCCATGCCCTTTCTCTTATCCTTTTTCTCTCATGTTTCCTGTAGTAAGACAGCTTTTTATAGCCAAATGATTGTGTATGTTCTTCCTTCATCAAACCCATTCTTATGAAATTAAGGTTCACATACTTTTCTGTCCAAGTCCTCCATCTTCCCCTCCACTGTGAATGTTCCTTCCTCCTTCTTTTATGTTTAGTTTAATAATTTACCCCATAGTATTCAACTTCTACCCCCCCCCCATCTATTTATTCTTCTTCTAACTAATAATGCTATTTCCTTGTGGCTCCAAGTGCTGTATATGGTGGTGCTCTTCCTCACTTTATGACTGTTCCCCACAACTATAACCTGGTTCTGAGTATGGGCAATGTGACCTGAGTCCTGCACCCAGAGACAGTAAAGAGATCCCTGTAATCTCCTTCTGAGAAGTTGTATGAACCCTCTTTGATATCTGTGGTGGACAGTTCTGAAAGCCTTGGCTGTTGGTTCACTAGTGTGCAAGTTCTGTTGCCTCAGTGGGGCCTGCTCTGGTCTGCTCTGCTCCACTGGATCCCTCCTACTGGACTTATAAGTTATTTTGGGTTGAAAAATTACTTCATCTTATCTTTTTGTGGTTATTGCTGTTCCACAATTCATTTTGAGATAATACGTCATTTTTTTTTGGAGGGCAGAGTAGTAGAAAGAAGATAGGTCCCTGTACCTTCTCTTCCATCTTGGATTCAACTCCTCTTTTATTTTGAGGCAACACAATTTAAAGCATACTATTAAATATATTTAAGATATCTAAGAGTAAATGGTTACAAATATATATAAAATAGTAAAGACAATATTTTATCCAGAAAGAGACTAAGGAAACACCATTTTTGTATGTCTACTTTATATATATTTATATGTCTACTTTCTCATCTGACTAATAGCTTAAGTAAAATTTCCTATGTACATATTAAGTGCAACCTTGATAAAATATTAGAAATGGACAGAATTTCATAATCGATTCTCTAAGAATTCAAGTGTCAAGTAAATTTTTAATTTGTTTTAATAATGACTTGTCTCATATTTACAGGTAGCAAGAGAGGGTCACTTTTCAATAAGAACCATCATTTTTACTTAAAATCGGATTACAAATTAAAATGAATCAGGAGTATAAGAGGATAATACACTTGAATAGGCATAAGGAATGATAAAAATATATTATAGTAATAAAATTAAAATGAAATGATGTTTATCTAAGCTGAGCAAAGGTGGACTTAAAAGATTTGACTGACTCAAGATTTTATTAATTGTTATTTTGTTGGTCATTTAATAGTGGATATTGAGTTTACTAGCCATATAAGATAAATGATACTCAACAAGGATATTGAAGCACTTTCTACCTTGTTTATTATGTAAGCACTCTTAGTATACTGAGTATGGTGTGGCAAATGATATAAACTCTGGACACTGACAACTCTGAAAACCTCCATGTGTTTGGACCTTTTTAAGCCCTTAATCGACCAAGAAGCAGGAATGTGTTGAAATAGTTCATAGGTGCTCTTGAAAGATCATTAAATTTTCTGTGTGAAAATTTAAATTTAAATTTTAAAAGTCAATATTTACATTGAAATTTTCAAATCAAACACTGTATTAAAAAACATCAATAAGTCAATAAGTGTTGGAAGGAGGCATCACTAAGTCTTCATTTCTGTATTCCCTGAGATTTGGCACTTAGCCAAGTCAAGTATCCCACTTATCCCCCTATGCAAAGTCACATACTGGTGAGAGAAACCAAGTTGCACAGAACCACTTTTTTATGGATGGGAATCTTTCAAAATTTTACTTACACATTATGAAAGTTTTGTTAGTAAAAGCTGTCCCACCCTCACACCTGAGCTGATTACCACTGATCAGCCTGTCAACATGTTGCTACCTTGACATATTTTTATTAAATTCTTTTTAATTTCTTATTCTGAATTTTGTCTTATTAATTGGAGTAAAAGTTCAAAAACAGATTTTTTTTTTCTTTCAGCAACCAGAAATTGACAGACCATTTTTTAAAAATTTCATTCATTGTCTACATTTTTTTAAAGTGATGGAGAAATGTTAATAATGTAGATAAAGTCTAAAAATGTGTTCTGTGGTTCAGATGGCTGATTATTAAACATTTCCCAGCATGCCCTAACAGAGAAGCAATGTCAATAGGATCAGAGTCTAACAAGAAGATGCTTTCCCTAAAATTTCAGGTTGAGACTTTGCTCCATGAGTCAAATCACAGCTGTGAGGTAGCTTCTACCTTTTTTTTAAAAAAATAAAACCCTTACCTTCTGGCTTGGAATGACTACTGTGCATAGGTTCCAAGGCAGAAGAGTGGTAAGGGCTAGACAATGAGTATTAAGTGACTTGCCCAGGGTAAAATACCTTGGAATTGTCTGAGTCCAGATTTGAACCAAGGACTTCCCATCTTTGGGCCTGGCACTCAATGCACCTAGCTGCCCCCTTAGCTTCTACTCTTTTATAGGAAAAACAACAATCATCACAAAAACCTAGGTTCATCCTTTTGGGAGGAAGAGGAAATAACAACCCTGATAAATAATGAACATAGGACAAAATAAGGGAAGAAGTGTCCTGTTGGTGAGAGGAGGAGGAAACGAGGAATGAGTCTTATCTTTTAAGAGAAAAAAAATAAACAAAAAAATACAACAACAAATAGAGAAGTCAATGAGAATTCGTTTGATGAAATTAAGACAATAAATAGGTAGAACATTGTTTGGTTGAAGTCCCAGACATTTAGCTATATTTCTACATGACAGGAAAGAAAAATTCCCCAAAAAAGATTTTTTTAAAAATCAAAATTCTGAAGAAATTGCAGAATTCTAAGAATATCAGTGTCTCTAAAGTTTAAAAAAACATTCATAAACACACAAATCAATCCCAAGTGAATCCCCTATATTAAGCCACTGGGTGGTTATGCCAGCCACTCACTTGATCCTATTCAAAAAGAAACATACATCAAATTTTAATGATCATTTTCATAGTTATGGTGTTTGATTCCACTGAATAGAAATGTTAAATGACTCAGAAGGATTCTTTAGTCTAAAAGACTGCGTTTGTCCTTTACTTATATACTTATTTGGGGGCATCATTGCTTATCCAGAGAAAGGGTTCTTAATATTAAAACCATAGATGCCTCAATAATTTTTGAAAATTTTAGGAGGATCAGTGAACTTGGATAGGAAAAAATGCATTTTATTTTCATTAATCTCTTACTGAAATTTAGCTTTTCTTTCAATTATGAATGAAAGAAAAAAGCAAACATTCTTCTGAGGATTATAAAGATTCAGCAGGCTATCCAAGAGGTCAATGATATAAAAAGGATGCAAACTTTAGGAAACCACAAGGACTGTGTGTTTAGAGTTTTACCTATTCTCTAGGCAAGAAACAAAACAAAACAATTCTTCCTAGACTTGCATATTTTATTGGACCATAGTTACATGTCCATGGTATATGGTCCTACCATAAGAATAGATAGTTCCTTATTCCTTACATATGAACCATTAAAAATGCATGATATTATACCTTCCTGGAGGATATGAAACTGTAATCTTCCCTAGAACTAAGCAAACCAAATAGAGAAAACTAATTTCTCTGAAACTAGGAATTCTAGTGTTTACTTTGTCCCTCTTGCAAATGCAAAAAATAAAACAACAAAGAGCTACTGATATTATAGCACAATATTTACATAATATTTTATGTACAATTCAAATTATTTTTGGATGAAAAATAATGTAATCTGCATTTTCTGTAATTTCCTCTCACATTGTATTCAAGATTCAATGCTTTTCTATTTGGTGATCCTGTAGCTAGAAGAAATCTATGGCTGTATCTTATATCTCACAATGATTAGCTCATCAGTCCTTTGGGATGGGGTGGAGTGGTTTAGATTCAATGGTAGAACTGGTAAGGATTATTCTAAACACCTCCATCATTCTACCCTGAAGCCTTTAATACGGGGACCTTCAATTACAGTTTCTGGGGACGAAAAAACTACATCATATCTCCCTGATCTTTCTAATAGGCAATCAGATTTAGCCATTTGTTCCTCACATTTATTCCTTCCAGAGGATGGATGCTGGATGCTGTGAAATGAAGGGGTTACATATAGATAGATAGATAGATAGATAGATAGATAGATAGATAGATAGATAGATATAGATAGATATATATGTCTATATATATGTATATATAGATATATATAATAAAATTTTCTTTCTAACCATATGGATTCTGTTTCTTGGCATGACATCTTCTTCCCTACATATGTAGTTCTAGCTCTTATTAACACAACAGCAATATGTATTTGTGTGGCATTATTGAAATAAATATTGTAAGATTAAAATCTTCACAGATGTCTCTAAACATTACCTCTATTTTCAAGAAGTTTAACAACTTTGAAGTGAGCAATAGTGACTGAATAATCAGATCCATATTCAGTTGGTAATTCATAATTTGTCTCTTCTAAATATTGAACAAACCACCTGTTCTTGTGCTTTAAAAATGTTTCAAGGGATTAGGAAATGTATCTAGTCTTTGTTATTTAGTTGGCCCATTTTGAAAATTGGGGTCATGGATGATGGCTCTCCGAGTAGGGCAGTAAAAGCAATGGTAATGGAGAGATATTAAAAAGATTCAGATGTGTGCTCCGAAAAGGCATTCACAAATGTGTGAGTGCATTGAAATGCTTGATTATGCAAAATATGAGCAGTGCAAATCATAATAATCACTGTTTCTTCTGATATTTCCCACTTATACTCCATTGAAGCTAGAAACAGAAAATGCAGAGAAAAATGAGATTTTTCATAAAAGGGGATATCAAGAGAAACTTTTTCAGACTTCATGAGCTTCTAAATAAATGTCCAATTTATTTAGAGTTTAAACTTAAAGAACAGACCTAACTTGGCTTCAATAAGTCTTTTTTATTTGAGATGTCTATAACAAATATATATGACATAGTTCACTTGCTTCAATGATATAACTATTAGTGACAGTTTTTAAGAGATTAATGGACTCATTCATTTAACAATAGAAAAAACTGTAATTGAAAAATATAGGAAATATCAAGATAGGGCAGAAATAAAAATAAAGAAATATTTGAAAATAATTCAGATTTTCAAAAAAATTAGAAATGCATGAGGTTTTCTTAAACAGACATCTCAAATATATCAAATGAGGGTACCCTATTTTCCTAATGATAGTACCCTAAAATTAGGTTGTCGAATCCTTTGCCCCTTATTTACTCACATATTTAATCATATCAATAAAATCTTGTTAATAAAGGAGAATATTTAGACAGATGGTAAAATTATGAAAATGTAACAATCAAGACAAATATGAAATTTTAATTTTAGATCACTGCTTGAAAGCATTTGACATTTTCAAACAGTTCCATTTTTATTTCATAGCTGAAGAAAATGAATGTACAATATGCTATGAGAAAATGAAGTTTAAATTTATCCAATGAATCATCTTGGTTCATACTACTTTTTTCTATTTGGGAGTACTCATTCCTTGAAAGGAAGTGTTTGTGAACAGCAATACTATTTGTAAAGTACAGAAGCAGTGACATATATTTATACCAACTGTGCTCATTATATCATTTTTTGTTGAACTGCCTACATTAGAAATACAGTAACTTTAGAGGGAGAATGAAAGACTTTCCTTCACACCTGATAGAGAAAGCCTTGTTCTCAAATTCTAATAGTATTTGGAACAACAGTGGCCTTCAGACCATATGTATTTCTTCTTTCCTGTGTTCCCGGAGCCCTCATAATTGTATCAAGTTTAGTAGAGAAGGGCCACCATTTTAGTCAATACAGAACCAACCACTAGTAGGACAATAAAAACAAAAACAAAACAAACAAACAAACAAAAAACAAGCCTAGCTAAAGTTGCAAGCCTCCAAAGGAAGATATAAGAGAAGCGTGTGCCATATGGCTCATATATCTCCTACCCCCTCAACTACCATTACTCTTTGAACTACCACCTCCCTACATAACAAGGAAGCAACAGCCCAGATTGTGGAGTCCAAAAGCCCTATTTTCCAAGGCATGTCCCTGGAAGCCATGCTTGTAGAAATGTCACCTGTCAATTGCCACTAAATATGTTACAGCCTGATAGGAGGGAGTCAAGATGGAAGCTTAGTAGCAGCAAAAGCCAAAACCTCTGTGACTATTCTTCCATAACAGTCTTTAAAAACTTTATAAAAAGACAGAAAACCAAACCCAACAACAAGAAGGATCCTCAGGACTCTACAGCTGAACACAATTTGAAAGGTAGGCGTACAGAGTAAATTTCCACAGCATAAGGGAGAGAGACTAGACATCCCTCACCCAACTACTGCAATGAGATCTGTGATCAGCCTCTAATTGACTGTGGGATTCCCAGGTGGGGCTGCAACTGTGACAGAGCACCTCAGATTCACCACATGGGGTACAAGCTTCTGACAGTGGCTGGCAGGGAGGAACTTGGTGGGGGCAAGGTGAACAAATCTGGTTGGGCAACCTCAGCCTCATGGCAATTGGCTACTATGAAGATTAGCATGGCAGGTCAGCTCAACTGTTCTAATCCAGCATGCCATCAGAGGAGAGAGGAAACTGAAGATTCCCTCCAGGCAAGAGCAGCTCAAACACCCTGTTCCAGTAAACTAATAGAGGAGAAAGTTTACATTCCATACAGATGGGGAAGGGTAAATTAAAAAAAAAAGGAGGCAACCATTGAAAGCTTCTACCAGGATACAGGTCAAAGAAAAGAACTGGTAGAGGTTGACAGGATCCAATTAACTTCAAAGGAAAACCTAAAAAAATCTAGGGAATTGGGATCAAGCTCTGGAAGAGCTCAAAAAGGAATTTAGAAAATCAAATAAGATAGTTTGAAGAAAAATGTCAAAAGGAAAAAAACAGCTTAAAAAGCAAAATAGACCATCTGGAAACAGAGGCACATGAATTAAAACAAGAAAATAGTGTTTTAAAAGTCAGAATTGACCAACTGGAAAATGAGAGAAAAAGAAAAAGTCAAAAGATGAAAAAAATGACTTGAAAAGGAGAATGGAGCAATTGGAAAAGGAAGATCAAAATGCCTGAGAAGAAATTCAGTCTTTAAAAATTATAATAGGCAATTAGAAGCTAATAACTTCACAAGCCATCAAAAAACAATAAAAAAATTCAAAGAATGGAAAATAAGAAATAATTTAATTAAAAAAACAACTGGTAAATAAATTCAAGAGAGAAATTTTAAGAATTCTTGTACTATACAAGTCCTGACAAAAAAAAGCATAAACAATAAAATACAAGTAATTATTCAAGAAAACTGCCCTGATATCCTTGAACAAGATAGTAAACTAGAGATTGAAAGAATCCACAGAACACTTCTTGCATTAAATCCCCAAATAACAACTCTTGGGAATATTATATCCAAGTTCAAGAGCTCCCAGGCCAAGGAGAACATATTATAAGCAGCTAGAAAGAGTTCAGATATCTTGGAGCCCCAGTCAGGATCACACAGGATGTGGCAACCTCTATGTTGAAGGTTTAGAATATGATATTCCAGAATGCAAGGAAACTGGTCTTACAACCAAGAATCAACTACCTATCAAAACTGAGTATATTCTTACAGGGGAAAGTATGGCTATTTAATAAAATAGAAAATTTCCAAACATTCCTATAGAAAAGATAAGACTTGAACAGAAAAATTGAGTCCCAAATATGAAATACAAAAGAAGCATAAAAAGGTAAAAAAATAGAAAAAATAAGGAATTCAACAATATCAAATAGCTTATATTTCCATATTGAATAATATCTGTAATAGGGTTTTTTCATTTTTTATTTAATTAATTAATTTAGAATATTTTTTCATGGTTACATGATTCATATTTTCCCCTCCTGTTCTCCCTCCCCTCTCCCAGAGCAAATGAGCAATTCCACTGAATTTTAAATGTATCATTGTTCAGAACCTATTTCCATATTATTAATATTTTCAATAGAGCGATCATTTAAAGACATCATCCCCAATCATATGCCCATCGAACCATGTATTCAATCATATGTTTTTTATTCTGTTTCTACTCCCATAGTTCTTTCTCTGGATTTGGATGACATCCTTTCTCATAAGTTCCTCTGGATCATTGAATTGCTGCTAGTAGAGAAATCCATTACATTCGATTGTGCCACAGTGTATTAGTCTCTGTGTATAATGTTATCCTGGTTCTAAACCTTTTCTTCTGAATCAATTCCTGGAGGTCTTTCTAGTTCACATGGAATTCCTCCAGTTGATTATTCCTTTCAGCATAATAGTATTCTGTCACCATCAGGATACCTTAATTCTTAATTAATTACATAATTATAATGAATATATATATATATTTATTAATATATTAAAATAATAGAATAATAATTTCTTATTTAGATTATATTAATATATAAAATGTAATATATTAATATGTTATGTGGTTATATTAATAAAATAATAATATTAATAAAATGAATAAATATAATAAAAATAATGAATTAAATAATTCTCAAAATTTTTTATCATTATCATAGTAGTTAAAAGTATACATAGTGGGGTGGATAATAGGCTGTTTAGGATGATATGTCACAAAATATAAAACTAGAAATGAAAAAGAGGAAAATACTAAGAGAAATGGGAAAAGAGAAGCAAAATATATCACATAAAGAAGCATGGCAGGGGGGAGGGAAGACCAATACAAGGAAGGGAGGAAGAAGTTGAAAACAGGTAATAATTAAAACTTACTCTCATTCCCTGAAAGGGAAGAACAGCCAGATTCTTTGGGATATAGAATTGTATCTTATCATTTTAGAGAAAGTGAAGTGGAATGAGAAACAGTTTTGGGGAGGGGAATAATAAAAGGGAGAGAGAGGTGAGGGGTGAGCAAAAGATCCTATAATTAGAGAAGAATAGGAAGGGAGGTTATGGGAATGGGAGTAATATAAGGAAGGAGGAGGGGAAAACTGACTAAAAGTAAAATATTGGAAGGTAGTGAAAGAATGAAGGAGAAATGTCATAATTTTAAAAGGAAGTCAAAATGGAGGAGAATACATAGGTGGTCATTATAACTGTGGATATAAATGGGATAAACTCACCCATAAAATAGAAGCTGATAGCAGAATGGATTAAAAATCAGAACCCTACTATATGTTGTTTACAAGAAACACACTAGAGGCAGGTAGATACACACAAGGTAAAGGTAAGACGTTGGAGCAGAATCTATTGGATAGTAACTGAGACTAAGAAAGCTGAAGTAGTAATCAAAATATCAGACAAAACTAAAATAAAAATAGATTTGGTTAAAAGATATATGTTAATTATATCTTGATAAAAGGCAGTATAAATAATAAAGAAATATCAGTACTCAATGTATTCAGATGTTTAAAGGAGAAATAAAAAAATCTTAAGGAGGAAATAGTAAAATCCTACTAGTGGGGGACCTCAACCCTCCCCTATCAGAACTAGAAAATTGAACCAAAAATAAATAAGAAAAAAGTAAGGGAAGTGAATGAAATGTAAGAAAATTTAGAATTAATAGATATCTGTAGAAAATTGGATAGGGATAAAAAAGGAGTATACTTTCTTTTCAGTAGCACATGGTACATATTCAAAGACTGACTATATTCTAGGGAATAAAAACATCACAAACAAATACAGAAAAAACAGAAATAATTAATGTAACTTTTTCAGATCATAATGTGATGAAAAGTAAAATTAATAACTGTTCATGGAGAGGCAGATTTAAGCTCAGAATAATTTGATTTCTACTGATTTCTATTTCTATGGCCTCCCAAAACCAGAAAACAATGTAAATTTGGATGATGCTAGATAGAAAATAGCACTACAAGGGAGCACCAACTCTTCCCCTTGTCGAACTGAAGCCTATTTGAAAGGAAAGGAAAACCACTTTCCCCTAGAATAGTCTTGGTGAACCTATGGCAAACATGCCAAAAGGGTTGATCCCCTCGCTCTCTTCATGCATGTGAAGATACTTCTCACATCACATCCACCCACCTACCCACCCAGCAGCCCGATGGGAACTCTTCTTCCCTCCCCTGTCTGGGGCAAAGTAATGGCTCATATTCAGTGTGAGGGTTGCAGGTTGAACATTCAGTCTCTAAAAGGTGCATCATCACACCTCTAGGAGGACAGACAAAGTTGATTATAAAAAAAGACAAACAAAAGCTTAAAAATTCCTCCCCTCGTAGCTGAGAAAAAAAAAAATTGCTGCCCACATGAGAATGTGAATCAAAATGAGTAATCAGATCCCTGCTAAGCAACCAAAACACCTTCTATCAGACACAGCTGATATATGTCTAAATGCTCATTTCCAGAATAAGAGGACTCAGAGACATAACTAAGACCGTATTCTGTCTCCTTTATCATCCCTTATCTTATGATTGATGTGCCATCGAATCTTTATAAACCTCTGAGGACCTATTTACAATATTGGATTCTTGGAAGCAAAGATATTCATATATTTCACTATACCAATAAAGTTTACAATATTAAAAATAAGTTTAAATAACTTTAGCCTGGTGATATGTATATAATACATTTATATACACAAACATGTGCATTTGTATGTTTATGTATAAAGAGACAGGGAAAAAATTATTAAGCATTTACTATTTCTAAACAGAAGATAGGTAATATAATGGATAGAGTACTGGATCTGGAATCAGGAAGACTGAGTTAATATCTGACCTCAGATACTTATTAGCTTTGTAACCCTGGGCAAGTCAATTAACCCTGTTTGCCTCAGTTTCCTCATCTGTAAAATGACCTGGGAAGAAGGAAATTATTCCAATATTTTTGCACAGAAAACCCTAAATGCGGTCATAAAGAGGAGGGTCTCACTAAAATAACTGAAACATCATATGTGAAACACTCGACTAAGTGCTCAAATATGAAAAAAGAAAAGGGGGTAGGGATCGGGGAGACAGTCCTTTTCCTCAAAGGACTTATATTCTAATGGGAGATGACAATATCTGGAAGGGAACTGAAAAGCTGAGAACCTGAGAGGTCACTGTGGCAAAGTCTACAGTTAGAAGCATAAGAGGATGGGGATAAGGCATGGACAACCAAGGACATTCCCCAAAATGGAGGCTTCCACAAGGAATCTCTCAGTGGGATAGGGGGGACAGCTTGGTCGGGGGAACAACATTTTGAGAAAGAAGATTGGCCTGAGTTGGTGACAAAACATGAAGATTCTCATTTTTAAGGATTTTTTTCTTTTTATTCACTTGTTTTGTTTTGAAGATTGATCTAATTTCCCTTGGGATATGTGTGTCTGTGTGCATTGTGCATGTGTATGGTTATGCTAATTTACTTGCAATCTTTAATAAGACTGAAAGTCCTAATACAAACATTATTTGTCCTAATTTTATAAATTGGAAAAAAATAGAAGACATGGAAGGTGATTAAATTTATACTATTGAGAATATGAATATAGTGCTCAGTGCTACTATATGCTTCACTAAATTTATAACATAAATTCTGATTTCCTTAGCAGTAGGGTGCAGAGTAAAGGGGATTAGGTTATTATTCTAATAGTCATAAGAAATATATAAATTATAATAATGTGCCTAGAATATTACAGAGTTAAACAACAAGCTATAATTATATAGTATATCCAGAGTGGCAATCATCAGCAAAATGTAATTTTCAAAAGGATGTAGTTTATATGTGTATGAATGTGTTTAATATATGAATGCATATGTGTATGTTTTAAGCAAAGTTTATTGGTAAAGCCGCAGCACAGCCTGCAAATTATCTTCCTTTCTTTGTCCCAAACCTTTCAGGTGTCTAAAGATCTAATATTGTCCCTTCAGTTGCTTGGTGCTTGTCAGAGGAGTCTCAACTAACTCCTACCCCAGGAGTGCCCAGTTTTATTAACGCTATCTGACCTTCCTGTGGCTTTCATCTGACTTTATCATAAATATTAAGTAAAAAGTTGAATTTTATCTGATTCCTCAATGCCCTCTAAAGTAACTGAGTATTCTGTTAAACTAATTTGTGATAACATTTTTGTGGTTTAATATGTGACTACATTTTAGCAAAAATGTAGAGGATAACCATGGGGCAGCTGGGTAGCTCAGTGGATAGAGTCAGACCTAGAGATGGGAGGTCCTGGGTTCAAATATGGCCTCAGAAACTTCCCAGCTTTGGGACCCTGAGCAAGTCATTTAACCCCTATTGCCTAGCCCTTACCACTCTTCTGCCTTGGAGTAAGTGACTACAAGATGGAAGGTAAGAATTAAAAAAAAAATGCCTTAACCCAAAGAAATAGCTTAATGGGAATCAAAGGTATCATAAGAATATGGGTAAGAAAAGGATTTGGGGTGCAAGCAGAAAGACACATTCTAGTAATCTTTCCATTGCTGCAGCTTTCTATGTACAGAGTCATCTGAAGGATGTGCTTTGAGGTTTTAAATTGATGTTCTAAAATTTTGGATTGTTTGGAGTTCCTTTATTATGTTTTTATTTGTAGTCTCATTAGTGTAGAGCCTCCACCAATGCATTGCAAAAGATATCTATCTTCCCATGTCTTTTAATTCTACATAATAATTCTTATTAGTGCTTTCCCTTAGATCTTCCTTAGCTGATCTCTATTATCTGATGACACTCTTTGTCCTTTCAGAGTGTCAGGATAGTCAAGTATTCTATTTTTTGATTGGTGTTTTGTTTTGTTGATTTTAATTAATCTATTGTTTGTGTCCTCCTATGTCCATTTGTTACAGTTGTCCCCTTCGTGACTATTAAAATAGTACAAGTGTTCAACAGTACCATAATCAATGTAATCATCCATATGATTATGGAAGGCTCTTTAGCTGAGAATGAGCGCATCATTTGTCTATATATCAATTAATAAACATTGATTAAATTCTCATATGTGCTAGACATTATGCTGGGGTTACAAATGCAAAGAATGAAACCACTTCTATCCTCAAAAAGCTTACATTTTAACAATTTCATCTAAGCATAATATTGACAGTCTTATAGGGACAGAGATTTATACTTTATTCAAAAAATTTCCCTTTTATCTCACAGAATTTTAAGATCTCTAGGATCAGGGTTTTTTCAATCTTCATCTGTCTACTCTGAAAGTTGAGTTTCACTAAACCACTTAGTAATCACTTGAAAAGCCATCTTTAATTTTTGGAGGGAAATATTGAGGTGCAAATTCATCACCATTATTTCTCAGAAACAATGAATTTATTCTCATTGAGTTATATGCTGGTTGCTATGGTGGAAGCAGGAGAATGGTCTCTATGTTGCAGGGTGTCAAATATTTTTTTCAGTGTGGCATCAGAATATTCCTCTGGGGAAGAGAAATATCTATCCCCCCCCTAAAGATAGGGGGAGATATATAAATGTATATTGAAGTGGTACACACTCCAGATACCCAGAAGTTCAAATTAAAGGAACCTTTACTTTGCTGGTCCAGGCAGGTCTCCTAATGAGAACTGCCCTGAGGAAAGGGTAGGCTATTGAATGTATAGAAGTACAAAGAAGACAGGAAGCCTTCTTTTGGTGGCCAAAGGAGGTGATTGGTAGTTTTGATCAAATCATATATATGTGCCCATGTAGGCATTCTACATACACAGCAAATAATAACTCACAGAGGGTAGACTTTGTTTATACTTTCTGCCATTTCTCAGTATTCTGGTGCTATCCATGGAGCCATATATCCTGCCATGAATTTAGCTATGGCCTGAAGTGTCAGCCTTTTACAGTTCCCAGGGGAAGTTCACAGACTCTCTGGCTCCTTGGGAATACAAATTGTGAAATGGCTGGTTTCTTGGGTCTTTGGGGATTCAGATTTTTTCTACCTACTTCAATATATAGCAATATGATTTTTCCAACTCGTAATAGTGTCTAAGGAGAAATAATAAAGTATTACAAGATCTATTGACTACTGAATATACCATTTTCCCTAAACCATTAAGAAATTCATAAATATCTTCTCAGGTTGGTGGATGGTTCTCTATGATATTTCCAAGGATTTTAAAATGATATTCTTTTCTCACACAAAAAGGCAACATATATGTATAGTATCATTCAGTATCAAATTATGATTCCTTGTCTTCTTTGTTTTCGTTAAAGAGAAGGAAAGAGTTTCCATGTGGCATGTTTCATTAGAGGATTTGGTCCAATAGGGTGTAACTCAGAATCACACTGAACTTTGACTGTTCTAAAAAAATACTAACAGAAATATATATAAATCAAAGGCTTAAGTATTCCCAGGCATAATCAATATCAGATCTTAAAGCTGATTTCAGTCATCCTTAATTATATCTTAGAGATCTCTTCAATAAAAGATTGGAATTCCTTGTTCTCATTTGTTTCTCATTCTTGAGCAATTTAAAATGCTTCATTTTCTATTAAAAACATAGTGATCATCAGTTAAAAATAACATCTGGGAATGCTTTGACTAATCTAATTTTCTTAGGTTGTTTTGCTAATACCTAGTCAATTAGGAAATTGTTGTTCTCTTTATAATGCACCAGGGATTGGGTGGAGTGAAGGGAGGACAATTTGCCAGCTGCTTTAATCCTTTTTTTTTCATTGTTTTTATATACAACATTGTCTTTTTCAAGTCAAGACTAATGGATCCAATTAATATCAATGTCCCAAATAATTAAATTAATTTTGGAAATAAGTGACTCTAATTGATCATAAAATGTCCTAAATTCTTGCAATTTAATGTTAATATGAGAAAAGGCAGGTAGCAAAAAATTTTGGAAAGGTCTACCAGAATACAACTTCAAATAATACATAGATGAAATCATTTGAATGGAAGAAGAGTCATGACAAAATTTCAATATAAGGGGTATGCTGCAAAAAAGAAAACCTGTGATAGACATAGGGGAGTAGAAAGGACCAACCAGGTGAATAGAATCATGTCTATAATTGAGGTGGTTTATTTGGGACTATGCTTCTGAGACTTTACGAAATGATGATTAGTCCTTCAATTTGTCCTTGCTCTTCCAGCTCCCTTCCTGGTTTTGTTTAGTTTATGATAGGCCCTAGTTTAGTTAAATATGCCTGTAAAATACCAATAAATAAGGTCGAGACCAATGCTAATGCAGATAGGTCTCAAGAAATATGAAGTTCAAGACTGCAGCCTATTATGAATGTTTCAGTTAAAACACATCAAGGCAAAATGAGAATATACTCCAAGTTATTTATTGTTCAAGTGATACCCTTTGGTTCCATATTGCTGCTCAAAAAAGTCATAATCAAACTTTTTAGACTATAGTTTATAGAAATAGAATTAGAGTAAAAAATGCCTGATTCAAATGATGTCTCAAATACATAGAAAGTAAATGACCCTAGGTGAATCAAATCAAATCTCCCAGGCAATTCTCTAAGATGAGAAATACAGGTGCTAACCTGTATTAGTAGACAGAGTTTCCTCACCAGGAGTCCCCTATATTAATAAAATCAAAGGTCCAGCCCCAGAATAAATTTATGTCATATCAGCATGTTTTGGGGGCCTGAGGTAAACCCCAGGGTACCTTTTGCAAGGATGCAAGACTCCAAAACAGCTTAAAAATAAAAAGAAATTTATTAATTTAGAATGTAATGTTGAATCTGACCAGGAGGACAGCATAGGTGGAAGACTGCCTCCTAGGTGAAAGAGCATGGATGGAAAGCTGTTCCCAGATGACATCAATTCTGGGATCTTTATACTCTTTATAACAGGAGATCTGCAGGACATGTTCAGTAACTGTTTCCCCAGATTGGCAGACAGGTCCCAAGGGGGAGATCGGTCCCTAAGACAGAAGTGTAGAGGGGCAAAAACTAGAGCAGCAGGTATAAACAGAGAAAATGAATAGCATAGAAATTGATGTTAAACCTTAGTTTTGGGCATCTTAGCCAACAGACTCCATCTTCAGAAATCATCTTGTGATAGGAATGGATCCCTTTAGGAAACTGGATTCCTAAGTTGTTTTCAGAGATGGTATGGGAGGTTTCTGTTATAGAATATCCTTTTGCAAAGCCCACATTAATATGGCATCTATAAACACTTGACTAACAATATTTTAGAGATGAATTTCTTTACCCCAGATTCTGGAAGAAATTCAAAAAGCTTTGGGTTATATTTCCAAGCACAAGATCCAAATTTCAATCATGGTAAATCAAGGCAGAAAATACAAGCCATTTATTAATAAACTTCACTTACTTCTCAAAGTATGCTCCCTAACAATTTGATTATTTGCAATTATTACACCAGTAGGTCGTTTGGGAAAATGGAAACTTTAATTTTACAATTTGCATTATGGGAATTTGTCACAAAGGAAAAGGCAAACAGAGAAAATATTTCCTCACATCCCAAAGGACACATAGTGAGTGGCTTCAAGTACAAGCTGGAGCTGTCACTGGTTCATGCCATCAATATATCACTCAAGAATTAGCAGCCTAGAAGATCAGAAAGGTCCAGTCCAAGTGGAGACCTAGATTGCCTTTCTAACGATCATAGGACTTTCTCTATTTTTAGAGTACTTTGGCACCTTTGGATCCCAGAAGCCTTTTTTGCCTTAAAAGACAAGTTGTATTAAGACAAGTTCAGTCAGGATTCTCTCTAGGGCAATTTTCCAGAGAAATTCCAGAATCATTTGTGATTTTCCAAAACCACATCCATCAATTCTAGAAATTATGCCTAAGTTAGAAATTCAATTATGAGAGCAAAACATCTATTCGTTCTCTTTCACCTTTTCTCTTTCTCTCTCTATTTTCCTTGAAATCCTCTGCTTAGAAAGCAGAACACAACTTCTCTTCTCCCTTCACAGATATGCATACCCAAGCTTTACAGACTTTAGATCAAAGTCCCTCTTTCTTTGTGTTCAAACCCAACATACCTTCTCTGACTTGCTTTTACCATAATAAGTCAAATAAACATTTCATTCCTTACCACTTCAATTGCTAATCAGGAACCCCAAAGAATCCTGATTTAAAGGATTACATCATTGAAACATTGTAGCTTTAGCATAGTACTCATCAGTTATAAATAGTACAAATTGGTAAACTGAGGTAACCACTTAGGATTGGTGTACAATGAGCTTTTGTTTATATCCAAACAATACATAAAATACATATTTTAGCAGCAACACAAGTAATATGTTTTAAAAATATTTCAAAAGGCATTTAGTATTACAGGGTCTATTTTAAATTTAGAGATTTGAAACCTTTTTTCCTCCCAGTATTCCTAACTTGCACCAATTCTCAGGGTTCCCTCCGCTATTTACTGTCTTTTGTTATTATACGTTTGAACTTCATCTTGTTAAGTAGTTGCTTTTTAACTTTTTAAGTGCTGTAAAACTTTAAAACAAGCTTTTTGACAAGCAGGCTGATTATCTGTTCTCAAGATCAGGAAGTTAAATGTAAGAATAAAGTTAGTCAATTTTAATACATTGAGATGAAAACCATTATGATGATTTTAAATAAAAATCTATTTTTTATAAGTTTCACCACTTAAATCCATTTTCTCCTTAAACCTCTTATGATGGAAAAGTAGATAAGGATGGAACACAGTCTTCTTGAGGCTATACTGCTAAAAAAGCCTGTTTTAAAAAAAAGTGATCCATGGCTTTTCCGTACAGATTGAAGTTTCACTGTCCAACAAACATAATTAAAATTAGGAAGTTATTTTCTTAACCCACATATATACATGATCAGAATTTTGAAATAAAATATCAATAAAGAATTCTAATAGAGAGATTTAAGAATTACTTCCTTCTGGCTCACAGACAAGAAAGGGAGATTTATGAGGACTTCTTATTTATCTCTCTTTAGCACAAAACCGAGGATAATTGAGAATAGGTTGTTCCGCAAATAGAAAAAAAAAGAAAGAAAAGCCTTAGTTTTAAAAGTGCAAGACATTTAAAAATCCCAAAGTAGGCATGTCTCACTAGTAATTAATTGCTGCCATGATGGGAGATGGTTCATGAAGAGCATTGGATGCTCTAATCCCTTTTTGTTCAAGATCAACCCTCTTCCTCCATGCAGCAGAAGAGGAAGGTAAATCTGAACCTTGTCTACTCTCTCGGATCTCAATGTCCCCTTGCTATCTGATCTAATTTCTAGGCTAAGCCCATGAAAGAAATATTTGAATCAGAGTAGAGGAAAGGCAGATACAGGGTGTGGTCAAATCTGCCCCACTGAGGTCTGAGCCTCTTCGAGGGTAGAGTAAGTCATTGTGGCCAACCCTTTCTTGATGTTCAGTTTCTTCCAAGCAGCATCAGTGTCACAGGTGGTTTGAGCAATGTCAGGATCTTGCTAGTTTCTTCACTGGAACAAATCAGAAGCCTCCAGGAGCTCAGAGCTGGGTCCAGGAGATGCTCTCGATACCAGAGTCAGGGTACCACTCTCAGATGGCCATGAAGCTCCCAAGATTCTGAACCCCAGATTCCAAGAGGGTGCTCTTGATTCCAGCATTCCATTCCCTTCTGCATGCTTATTCTGTCCCCTAATTTTCTTTCCCAAAATCTATCCTAACGCTCCCCAGACCTGAGGGAGAAAGTCCAGTGCAGCCACTCCCCAAGGGAGGATCCAAGCTGCCTAGACCTGATTTAAACAGAATTTTTTTCAATCTGTAAATATGCACCTCAAAGGGGAATCTTGGGATATGCTTGGAGGATGGTATTATAATTGAGGATGGCATGGATAGGCCAGGACTCTTGCTTATCAAGGGTATAACGTAGCCATTCAACAGTACAAAAACAAATTAGTTTCTTTTTATCAAGCTATCTAGAGACAATTTTGTTTCAATTTCTAAGTATGCATCTCAAAGGGAAATTTCAGGGTATACTCTGTCTCTGAACCATTTAGATACGGAATGGCCAATTCCACACTGAGGGTCAACAACTGTGTGTCCACAGAGGTTGTCCCACCTGTAGCACTAAATTTAGCCCTGAAGCGAGACTCCTCTACAACATAACATCTTCCAGTATCCTAAAAGGAGACAATAGACCCCAAATCCAGTGCCCAACAGACCTCTAGGTCTGATGGGAGAGAGCCTGAAAGAGGTCCCACAAAGATGCCGCCCAAAAGATGAGGGTTTCAGGAGTCCAAGAAAGGGCCTTTCCTACCTGAGAAACTGCATTTTCATGGATTATCCAGGGTGCAGTAGCAGTTTTCAGGAGGGCCAAACACATTGGGTGCCAAAATGTTGTGGAGGGCTTGAGGTGAACCCATGGGGTTTGGGAAGGTTATCTTTTGCAAGGATTCCAAAATGTCGCTTAAAAATAAAAAGATAATAAATAATAATAAATAAAAAAGATAATACATAATAATTTAGAATGTAATGTTGAATCTGGCTGGGAGGACAGTATAGGTGGAAGACTGCCTCCTAGGTGAGAGAGCATGGATGGAAAGCTATTCCCAGATGACATCAATTCTGGGATCTTTATACTCTTTATAACAGTAAAGATGTGACTTTAGAGCTGTATGCCCTGAGGCATGGGCAGGGGGGTCAGTTTGCCTGAAGACAAGGGGGTGATCCTAATAGTTTAGAGGACAGATGGATGCCTGAGATACAACTTGATGATATCAAGGAGGTGCATCTCTCTGTCCATCTTAAATCTAAAGGACAATCCAAGGAGGATACTTCTTTCAGGGTCTCATAGGAGTTATCAGATGTTTTGGATCAGGAATCTCAAGGATGAAGGGAGCAAAGGAATTTCCCGACTGATAGTTTGCCTGAAACACTTCTATGATTTGGGGAGTACAATGCCCAATGTCCAAGAAGTTCAGAAGTGAATCTTTTCACCTTCTTGAAACATTTCTTTTTTAAAAATCACCCTATTTTCCCCCTGAGGCATGATGGAAAGATTGAGGAAGAGATTATATGTTAATTAGGTAAAATTCTCTGCCATGTGGATTTTAGGAAAATTTCAAAGTGTATAATTAGGGAAGACTAGGGCTGTGTCAGGAGAAATACTGTAGGTAAATTTATGGTTAGAATTTTGACTTTTAAGCTCCATGATGCTGAAAACACGTCACATGGGAAATCTTAACATTTATGCCGAGATAAAAAAAAATAAAATAAATGCAACCTGGGAGGCCAGTCTAACAATACTTCCAGGTTTTTCTAGTTTAAGATAGAATGAAAGATTAGTCCTATGTGGATAAGAAAAATGAGGCCAGGAGAAAGAGGGTTGATGAAGATGTATTAGATTCTGAAAGGTTAGAAATGGACTGATGCCAAAAATCTGTTAGAAATTGTAAGCAGCTAAAAATGAGAAGTCTAGTATTGGAACTAAAAAGGAGACAGTTGAATCACTTAAAGGAACACATAAAGAATCTCATTATAAAAGCCAATTGAATTCTTTAAATGTCTATTGGGCAGCTATAAAGCATGTCATGTAAATTAACTTGTAAAGCACCTTTATTTATTTATTTATTTATTTTTTGGCAGAAAAAGAAGAACATTGTGTAGCTGCTTACTTTTCTTTCTCCGTTTTGGTTGTAAAGGGTGTGAGTCATTAAAAATAATGATAGCAAATAATTCTTCATTTTCAGCCATATTTCAAGGTTAGTGAGGATATGCCTTGGCACTGAGAATTCCCCTTATTTGTGTCATTGGTTATATTGTGCTGCTGTTCAGATGTTAGTTCTCAATACAGATTCCTAATATTTGAAGAAACACAATTAACAACAACAGACAATATTTTATAAATCTGGAAAAAAATATCCTTGTTCCTAGCCAAAGCTAAGGTCATTGTGAATAGAGGCCCAGTGCAAAGTCCTTCTTTTCCTTCCTCTCTTAACATACCTCCATCCTGCTCTGATGCTTTCCAGCTAATCCTGTTCTAAATAGAAACAGCAAATAGCATAGAGACTTGCCAGGCTACAACATATTTCTTGCACGTCAAAAACATGATCTGCTTGCACTGAAAGTATCACCTCACTGTAATTAGTGCTGTATCGCCAAAGATTCCAAATCTGCCAGCCAGAGTCAAACCACTGAAACTTCCTACTCTCCATCTTCATGGGGATTATTCATAGGGGAGCAGTGAGCTACTGGAAGAAATACAACATGGTATTAGTATGGGGGATTTTATTTTCCTTTCTTTGGGAGGATCTGAAATGCCTAGAGTTTGAGTTTGCTTTGATGCTCACCCAGTTTCTATGGCGGGACTGAGATGGAATATCCATCTTAATTAGTACGCTGATTTTGGTTCTAACTCAGATCTACCACACCACACTCCAGGTTGTCAGGGACAAAATATATTTCTGGAGGAAACATAAGTGACGCTTCCATGGAGTAGAGTTAGGTTGAAGGGTGTGAAATGAAGAAGGGAAATCTTGATTCTTGTTAGTATACTGGAGGGTGGCAGAGTAGGATACAGAAAAGGAAAGGAAGGAAAGGGACAACTATATAATTAGATCTTAAAATAAAATTTTATGTTCTTCTTGAGAAGTAAACAATAGTATATTCCAAATAAGAAGAAAGATCTTGTTTTGCAAAGAATTACATAGAAAAGACAGGAAGGCATTAGGTAGGAAATTATTTTTGAAGGGGAAGAAGAATTTTTTTACAAGAACAGTATTACTTAATGATATTCTTACTCAGGGAAACTAAGTCAACTATTTTTATAGCAAATCAAATAAATTTATTCTCTTCTCCAGGTATTAATCTAAGATAGAAGACCCAAATGCCTCATGTTCTCAGCAATACATATAGAGAAACCAGATTAAAATGTGATTTGATTGGGAAATAGTTCACAAATTACAAATAAGTAAATAAAATATAATAAAATATAGACAATATTATATTTTAAAACTAAGTCAATATACAGATCACAGGAATCTAAATATAAGATTTAGTGGTCCCATATCTATTTCACTATGATTCCCCAGATCTAATAACCAACAGAATTTTTCAAATCTATATAATAGTCAAGATATATAAATATCAATTTTTTTCTATGGATAATAATAATATTATCTAGCTAATAATATCTAATAGCTAAAATGTTATATTTTAGCTCTTATTATTATTATTATACCATACCTGGAAGCAGGAAGAACTCATATCAACTGTTTACTCAGACCCTTATAAGTGATTTGACTCTGGACAAGACAATTAACCTCAGTTTGCCTCAGTTTACTCACTTGTCCAGAGTCAAATCACTTATAAGGCTCTGAAGAAACAGTTGATATGAGTTCTTCCTGCTTCCAGGTATGGTATAATAATAATAATGATAGCTAAAATGTAACATTTACTATTTATCAGGTACCATACTAAGCACTTTATTATCTTAATCTCATTTGGCCTCATGATAATCCTGCAAGGTAGGAGCCAGTATTATCTTCATTTTACATTTGATTAAACTGAGGCAAACATAGGTTAACACATAGTTATTGTGTCTGAGCCTAGATTTGAAAGCGCATCTTTCTTACTCCAGATCCTGCACTCTATCAACTTACCACCTGGATGCCTCCAATTATGAAGCACTGACCAACCAATTCCAGGGAAACAAGTTGTGTTTTCCTTACTGGAACCCACTGAAATGCAATAAATACTATAAAAATGCGTTTAGGTAGGGAAAAGTTGACTAAGAAGGATGGCATATGAATATGGGAGTTGAAATTCTGAGACATGGAGAGAAAAGGAGGTATGACAGATTCCTGGACAGAGGTGCAATATACACAAGACGGAATACAAAAGAATATGTTCTTAAAAAGAAATCAGCATCTATACATTGAAATGTAAAATTTCGACTTATTTCTCTACAATTAACACATTTCCTATATGTGTGTCTATTTTTGTCTATATGTATATGTATATATTATGTATACTTCTCTTTATGCATGTTTTGTAGTACGTAGTAGTACTGATGGACTAATTTAGCTCTTTATTTTAGTGAGCATGCATATTTTATTTTATAGTTCTAAATGTACTATTATGATATCTGCTTGGAACATAGCCAGCATTTAGTTTAGACTTATAATGTAGAATTTGGGATATGAGCAAACATGACTAATTGCTTCCTGGTTGATTTACTTGGAACAGCAAAATCTTAACTGGGAATTAAGGGAGGAAAGGAATGTAAGGGCATTGCTCTTAAAATACCAATAAATAATCATAGGAAAAAAGGGGGAGAAGGAATTAGAGAGTGGTTTTGTACTAACTTTAAAAATTTAGATATGGCAACTGATTACTTTATAAAGAATGAATGTTTTCCTGTGAATTGGAAACAGTGCCATTGGATAAATATTCATGGATCATGCCCCTGGACGAAGCAAATTTACAGAAAGCAGTAAGGAAGACCACAAGAGGAACCCAGGTATTAAAGTAAAAATTCAAGCAGGGAAAACTATTAATGGGAAGAGAATTAGTCCTCAGGGAGTGAAATTTTGGAGGTTTATGAGGTGTACCACATTTCTCTTTCCAATCCCATTGAATCTCTACTCATTTGTCAACTGCAGTGGATCTTCGGCTATTCAATATTCAACACTCATATTTCAGTATGTTTCCTAGGAGCAGAAAATTTAATATTCAGTAGCATTCAAAATTCCAAAAAATTTAGCAGCAGAAATTCTAAAATTTAGTTTTGGGCTATTCACTTCCCATTTGAATTAATGAGTCAGTCCTTTGTTTCCATTATGATGTGTCTTAATAAGAAAATGAGAGTATATCATTAAAGCTGTGTCAAGTCCAAGGAAAAAGGGGATACAGAAGAGAAGGAGTAGGAAGTGGCTAAAGAGATAAGTCCTCCTCTCAAATAACCCTGGTGGGTGTAGACTATGAAGATTTTTGACATCCCCAGAGAGTTAGCGATATCTAGATATTGGATTGGTACAGCAATACTTGTCTAAAAATGTAACTAACAAAAACAGCATGAGATAAAAGAGAGGAGGAAAACTTTATTGAGGGAAAATGTAATATAAAAAGTCTATCAGGAAGAATGTGTACAGGGCAATCCACTATGTCCCTGGGTAGAATTTAGCAGCAAAGTTCCCCCAAAATCAGCACGGTTCAATTCTCAATGGCCTCCCAAATGCTATTTAAGAAAATTCTAAATAATTCATTTACAATAGTTCTAAAAAATATTTTATTGTTGTTTAGTACACTTATTTTAAGAGGTGAAGAAGCTAATGGTTAGATTTTTCATATTTCATAATACTTGATTTACAACTCAAGAATAGAAAATTATATAAAATATTTCTTAAGGAGTTATCTGAGTATAAATAGTAAAACCTTGATAGGAAAATATTTTTGACTTTTCAATATTACATATTTTCTATAATAAACCATTCATATTATTCAAGTTAATCCTTGAGTATTTTAAAAGAATTAGGTAAAAATATTTCCTTTGTAATCTCCCAAACACTACTTTTTAATGATTATATACATATATATTTATATACACATTTATGAGAGTGATACATACATATATATATATATATATATATATATGTATGTGTGTGTATTTCTATCCACATAGTCATACATACAGTCATGTCCTTCTGGAAGCACTCTTAAAAAGTTTATCATTAAGTTATCCCTCTCATACAGTGAGGGAAATTAGGTCAGATCAGAGTATATATCATTAGATAATAGGGATCATGATCTCTTTTCCATTATCCCTTTTTCAAGAGGAAAGAGAGAAACAAAGGAAAGAATGAGACTGAAAGGGAGAGAGAGAGAGAGAGAGAAAGAGAGAGAGAGAGAGAGAGAGAGAGAGAGAGAGAGAGAGAGAGAGAGAGAGAGAGAGAGAGAGAGAGAGAGAGAGAGAGAGAGAGAGAGAGAAAAGGAAGGAAGGAAGGAAGGAAGGAAGGAAAGATGTAAGGAAAAATGGAAAGAAGGAAGGAAGGAAGGAAGGGAGGAAGGAAGGAAGGAAGGAAGGAAGAAAGGAAGGAAGGAAGGAAGGAAAGAAAGAAAGAAAGAGGGGGAAAAAAAGAAAGAAATGGAAATAATACTAAGCACTTGTTTTAAGAGAGTCACAATTTGGGGAACTGGAAAAGATCAGCTGCCTTAGGTTAGGTTAAAAACCAGGAGTAGGAAATGTGTGTATGTAATGTTAGCTATATTATTGATGTTTTACTCTTTCACTATGGATGATTCAGATATCGTATATCTAATATTCAGTCATGTCTCATTATTTTTCATGCCTCTTAGAATGATGTTTTCTGCAGATTTCTTGGCAGAACTGAAGCTGACATATTTACCACTACACATTTCTTCAAACACCCAAAGTTGAAATCAATACCTTACAAAATATTTGGTCTCATACCAAATGTGGTATGAAGATTATGTTTAAATTTACTCATTGACTTAAAAATGGCCAGTGGAGAAAATGGTGAAATGGCTAAGGGTGAATTGTCTACTCTTCCACTTGCTCATGTTTTTACATTTGATGTGTACCCACAAAAAATGGGAACAATTTTATAAATTAAAAAGAAAATAAGAAACATTTTCCCTTTGCTATTCAGCTAACATATTCCTTCCAGTTTAGTTCTTTATGCTATGATAAATCATTCATTTCCTTTCTTGTTTATTACACATTTTCAATGTTTGTTGGGACTTATTATCATTCTACCTTAGTCATTGTTAAGCAACCAAACCCTACATAATTATTTCTTTTAGAAATCATTTTCATGGACCCGTTAAATCATTTTTGTTCTCATTGACAGAGTCCTGTGTATTTCTGATAATATGTTGTTTGAATCTGAATGGACTTTCTAAATTTGACTTTGTCTGACAAGCAACTATGGACAAAACTTTTCTTCTGTGAAATAATGGCTTTTGTGTCTGCCATATTATGATGGAAATATAGATGAACTTCTTTTCCACCATTATTTTTGCTTTATTTTTGTTTTTAATATTGACATTTTCCAATTTCTTTCATTCTTTGAATTTCACTATTTCTGATAACTTTTGTTGCTTAGAACCTTATACTCATTTCCATATTTTCATAATTGTTTAATAATATTTGTATTTATTTTTTCATCCTTTCTATCCCTACCCTTCAAATACATACCCTTAGCATCATTTCATTGATCTTTTTGTCACCAAGACCTTTCATTTTAACATTTCCTACATATTTGATTAATAAGATCCTTTTTTTATTATAATATTTCATTTTTCACTTATTCTAATACATTTAAATTGTATATTATTTTGTATTATATTTAACTATGTATGCACTATATCCTTTTATATAATATAATATATACATATACATATATATATATATCCTTTCACCAGATATAGGTCCCACCACCTGTCCCCCAGCCCCCACTCCACATCTGCTCTTCCAGGTTCTGAATCTGAGTCCAAGTCAACATCCAGACCCTAAGACCCTGCCTGGGCAAATAGAGGTCCAAACAACCCACATCCCTTAAAAATCCAAGACTGTAAGGAAGTATAGAATTCCAGCCCAGGGAAGTCTGTACTTAAGCAGTCTGATCTGTGTAGACCCGGAACAAAACCAGGAGTCCCAGTTTGGGCCTGTGGAGAGGACATAGATCCCAATTTGAGGTAATTGGCAGACCCACAGGAGAGGTCCCTCCTGATCCTCTTGTGAAAAGCTTAAGGTGGAGCTCCAGGATAGGGTGATCTACTGTGGGCCTCAAGCTCACAGTGAGACCAAAGGCTAGAGCCTGAGGCTAGAATTTGAATAGGCACTGACCTGAGAGTAAGACCAAAAGCTTACATACACTCAAACCTGAAGTAAGAATTTCAGCTGTCAGTATCTCAAGAGTTAATTGAATCAGTAGTGGGAGGTGGATCTCAGAATTTTCAGCCCTCTGGCCATCATACTATATTGAAAGAACTAAAACTGGCAGAAATCCCAAAATAAAGCTAAGGGTAGCATTGAGGAAGGTAGCATTAATAGGTTATCCTAACCTCCCAGAGAACAGAGCCTACCTAATAAAATAGGAAAAATGGGCAGATGACAAAAAATGCACCTAAATGTAAAGGATTTTTATAGAGACCAAGAGCAAAGTACAAGAACAGAAGGGGACAGTGAAAACAAAGAAAACACATGAAAAGAAAAATATAGATTGAACACAGATTCTGGAAGAAGTGAAAGTAATGCAAGAAGATATGAAAAAGGAGACACAAAACATCAGGGAGGAAAATTAGGACTTAAAAATTAGAATTGAGTAATTAGAAACTAATGATTTCATGAGAAATAAAGAAACAAAACTAAATTAAGAGAATGAAAAAAGAAACAGAAGAAAATAAGAAATATCTCATTGAAAATAAAAAGTGACTTGGAAAATAGATGCAGAAGAGACAATTTAAGAATTATTGTACTACCTGAAGGACATGAGAAAAAAAAAATCTTGGGCATCAAAATACAAGAAATTATTAGAGAAAACTACCCAGATACTGTCAAACAAGAAAATATAATAGAAATTGAAAGAATCCACAGATCACCTCCAGAAAGAAATTCTCAAATGTCAATTTCCAGCAATATAAGAGCCAAATTCAAGAACCCCCAAGCCAAAAAGTAAATACTACAAGCAGTCAGAAAAAGAAAATCAAATATCATGAACTACAGTCTGTGGATCACACAGGACTTAACAGCTTCCACATTAAAGGATTAGATGGCATGGTATATGAAATTCAGGAAGGTGAAAGATCTACATTTACCACGCAGAATCAACTATCCAGCAAAACTGAGTATATGCGTTCAGGGGAAAAATGGATATTCGATGAGATAGAAGATTTCCAAGCATTTCTGAGGAATGAGCCATATCTTAAAAAAATGAGTATTGCAATGACAGAAAAGGGAAGGTAGATACAGAATGGGGTAAATTATATTGCATAAGGAGGCATGAAGAATTATTATTGAGAGAGGATGATGAGGGAGTTTATGGGCAATGCTTAAACTTTGCTAACATCATAACTGGCTCAGAGAAGGAAAAGCAAAAATACTCTTTGGGGTACAGAATTCTATCTTACCCTATAGAGAAGTAGTGAAAGGGAATAGAGCAAGATTGAAAGGGGATAATAAGATGGAGAGTAATACACAATTAGTAATCATATCTGCAAATGTAAATGGGATGAACTAATCCATAAAATGGAAGCAGATAGCAGAGTGGATTAAAGACCAGAATCCTACTATATGTTGCTTACAAGAAACACCTTAGAGGCAGGGTGACACACACAGATTCAAGGTAAGAGACTGGAGCAGAATTTATTATGCATCATCTAAAGTAAAGAAAAAAAAAACCAAGAATAGCAATCATGATACCAGACAAAGCTAAAGTAAAAATTGATCTAATTAAAAGAGATAAGGAAGATAATTATGTCTTACTAAAAGGTACTATAAGAAATAAAATAATATTAGTACTAAAATATTTACACAACAAATGGCAGAGCATCCAGATTTTTAAAGGTGAAATTAAAGGAGCTTAAGGAAGAAATAGACAGTAAAACATTAATAGTGGGGGACCTCCACCTTCCCCTATGAGAACTAGATAAACTGAACTAATAACAAGTGAGAAAAACTTAAGGGAAGTGAATGAAATCTCAGAAAAAAAATTGGAGTTAGTAGACATCTGGAGATAATTGAATAGGGATAAAAAGGAATATAACTTCTTTTCAGCAGCATATGGTATGTATTCAAAGATCGACCATGATACTAGAGTACGGCAACATTTCAAACAAATGCAGAAAAGCAGAAATAATTCAAAATTTTCAGTACATAATGTGATAAAATTATAATTAATAAAGGTTAAAGGAGAGTAAGATTTAAAACTAATTGGAAACTAAATAATCTAATTCTTTTAAACTGATGAGTCAAAGAATAAATAAAAGAAACAATTATTAATTTCATTGAAAAGAATGACAATGAAGAGAAAACAAATCAAAATCTACAGCCAAAGGAGTACTCAGGGAAAAATTTAAATCCCTGAGTGTTTATGTTAACAAAATAGAGACTGAGGAAATCAATGAATATGACAAATTAAAAAAAATTTAGAAAGAAAACAAATTAAAAATCCCCAGAAAAAAACTAAATTGGAATTTCTAAAAATTAAATGAGAAATTAATAAAATTGAAAGTAAAAGAATTGTTAAACTAATAAATAAGATTAGAAACTAGTACTTTGAAAAAAATAAAGAACTAGTTAATATAAAAAATAAGAGAACCAAATTAGCTATCAAAAATGAAAAGGGTGCTCTCACCCTTAATTAAGAGGAAAGTAAGTCAATTATTAAGAGCTATTTTGCCCAATTATATGTAATAAAGATGAAAATTTAGGTGAAATTGTTGAATTTTTACAAAAATATAAAATACCTAATTTAGCAAAGGAGGAAATAGAATACTTAGATAAACTCATCTCAGAAAAATAAATTGAATAAGCCATTAAGGGGCTCCCTAAGAAAAATTCCCCAGGGCCAGATACCCATCACAAGTCAATTCTATCAAACATTTAAAGAACAACTAATTCCATTATTATACAAATTATTTGACTAAATAAGCAATGAAGGAATTTTGTCAAACTCCTTTTATTATACAAATTATGGTACTGATCCCAAAGCCAGGCAGGCCAAAAAGAGAGAAGGAAAACTATAGACCAATCTCCTTAATGAACAATGCAAAAATCTTAAATAAAATTCTAGCAAAGAGACTACAAGTCATCACAAGGATTATTCACTGTGACCAAGTAGGATTTATACCATTAGATAACTAATAGACATGATTATCTCAATAGATGCAGAAGAAGCCTTTGACTAAATACAACCATTCCTGTTGACAACATTAGAAAGTACAGGAATAGAAGGGCCTTTCTGTTAAATAATAAACTATATATTTAAAACCATCAGCAAGTATCATCTTCAATGGGGATGTTATAAGCTTTCCCAATAAGATTGGGAGAGAAGCAAGAATGCTCATTATCATCACTCTTATTTATTATAGTACGAGTAATGCTAGCAGTAGCAATTGGAGATGAAAAAGAAATTGAAGGGATTAAAATAGGCCTTGAGGAAACTAAACTATCACTCTTTGCAGATGATATGATGATATACCTAGAGAATCTGAGAGAAAATTAACTAAAAGCTAGTGGAAATAATTACTAATTTCAGCAAATATTCAGGTTACAAAATAAACCTGTATAAGTCATCAGCATTTCTATATATATTTTGTGAAAGAGAGAAAGTGGGAAAGCATGCAAAAAGAGTTTGAGACAGCTGAGACTGATGATCTGTCATTCAAATGACAATATTCTTTTTGGAATGTTAACTGGAGAAGCAGTTGAGGAAAGGAACAGACCAACTGAAGGGTTATGTCTTTAGCCTTGAAGACAGAAGAAAGGACAAAGTCCAGCTCTCTCTATATCTGATTTGCTCTGTTGTGATAGTGACTGAACTTCCAGACCTATCAGCCATTTCTCCCAATTGAAATACTTCACCATCCTTCAAACTAAGATTTATCTTAGTAGTAGAGAAACCTCATACCCTCTTCCCTTCCTTCTGATCCTTCCCTGCCCTCCCCAATAAATCCTTGATTAAGATAGAGATGAGAAAGAGTATTTCATGTGAGACATCGCAAACTAACACTGAGTTGATTTAGAAGAAGAAGAAGGAAGGGGGCAGGGGAGAAGTAGGGAGGCTGAAGGGAGGAAGGGAGAAAGAAAAGAAGATTAATAGCCTGATCTATTAGTTATCAATTACCAATCAAAATAGTCCCTTATTACAGGAGATAGAATTTCAATATAATGTATTTCATTTGGTCATGGAGTTATGTTGTCATGTTAAATAACTTTGCTACTTTCTTTGTTGTTACTATTGTTGGAATAGACTTTGTATAGATTATGTAGAGACTTTTCTTTGGAGCTATTTTTTTTAATGTCTGTTTTACTGGCTATATTTCTTTCCAGAGTTTTATTTGCTTTTGAAATAATTTTTTTTCTGTTGATTCATACTCTCATGTGCTTTCCTTTGTTCCCTTTCATAGTTTTCCCACTTTTCTCTTCCATAATTTCTAACAAAAGTCAGCAGCAAGAGTTAGAAAGAGAAATTCCGTTTAAAAATCACTCTAGATAATATCAAATATTAGGGAATTTATCTGCCAAGACAAACTGAGGAATTATATGAACACAATTATAAAATACTTATCACACAACTAAAACTAGATCTAAACAATTATAAAAATAAAACTAATTTACTTATTCAGTGCTATACCTATCATACTACCAAAAAAATTCATAGAATTTGAAAAAGAATAACAAAAATTCACCTGATAGAACAAAAGCTCAAGACTATCATAGCAACTAATGAAAAGAAAAACATGTGAAAAATTGGTTCTTAGCAGTACCAGAATTTAAAGTGTACTAGAAAACAGTGATCAGCAAAACAATCTGGTACTGGCTAAAAGATAGAAGGGTAGATCAGTGGAATCGACTTGGAGTAAATTACCTGAGCAGGTTAGTGTTTGATAAACTCAAAGATCCCAACTTTTGGAACATGAATTTACTATTTGTCAAAAACTGCTGTGAAAAATGGCAAACAGTATGGGGAAAATTAAGTTTAGATCAACATCTCACACCTTATACCAAGATAAATTCAAAATGGGTAAATGTCTTAAATATTAAAAAGTAGGATCATTTCTAAATTAGGACAACATAGACTAGTATATCTGTCAGATATATGGGAAAGGGAGGAATCAAAGAGCAAGCAGGAGATGGAGAACATTACAAAATATAAAATGATTAATTTTGATTATATTAAATTTAAATTTTCTGTAAAGATAAAACCAATGCATGTAAAATTAGAAAAAAGTAACAAACTAGGAAAAATTATAACAAAATTCTCTGACAAAGATCTAATTTTCCATAAATAAGGAACTAAGTCAAATTTACAAGAAATGAAGCCATTCCTTAATTGACAAATGGTTAATGAAAAATGTAAGGAATTAAAATTACCAGTTTGACTAAAATATATGAAAATCATAAATAATATGATGGTTGCTGATTTAAAATATTATGATTCAAGTCAAAATGACTTTCAATAGTTTTTATTTATAAAATAGGTGGTGAGAATGAAAGTTGAGAAATACAAAAACAGAATAGAAACGATATTTAGCCTATTACATTAAATATTGCTCCTGTGCTCCACTCAGCCTGGCATGATTTGTTAACCCTCAAATAGAATTACTCTCACTCCAGAAATCAGGAAAGGAAAGCCAGCTATTCACTTACCCAATTTCCCTCCAAGAGGCTGTTGGAGATGAAAAATGATGACCTGTCAATAACCTCTAGTCCCAGAAATTCAGGGCTTTCATAGTGACTTCTTATTCCTTTCCCTATTCACAGGGGCCAATCCCAGCTTTCAAATTGTCTAGCACAGGGTAGGCAATGTCTTGTGGGATCCATTTCTCATGCTCTAGAGGTGTAAACTTTTATCACAAGGATTCAAAATTTCCTGACTGGTTGAGTTGTTGCCTTCTTTAGCTAATTACTTGTGAAAACTCTTAGTGCCTGGTGAAGTACTAAGCAGGGGTAATAAAAAAAAAATCTGATGAGGTATTAATTAGGGGTACTTAATTTACTGTTAACCAAGTTTCAACTAAAAATAGACAAAGAGAATTAAATAATTCTCTTTCACAATATGAATAGGCAATTTTTAGATGAGGAAATGAAAACTATCATGAATCACGTGAAAAAGTGTTCTAAATCCTTCCTGATTAGGGAAATGTAAATCAAAACATCTCTGAGGTCCCACCTCACACCTAGCAGATTGACCAATGACCAATATGACAGTAAAGGAAAATAATAAATGTTGGAGTAGATTTGGCAAAATTGAGACACTAATGCTTTGGTGGTGTAGAGAATTGAGCCAACCATTTTGGAAGGCAATTTGGATTTATGACCAAAGGGCTTTAAAAGATTGCATGTCCTTTGATCTAGCTATACCACTTCTAGGTTTGTACTCCAAAGAGATTAAGAAAATGTTTATATGAAATTATTTGTAGCTGTGCTTTTTGGGGTGGCCAAAAGACTGGAAAATGAGGGGGTGAACCTCAATTGGGGAATGGATGAACAAATTGTGGTGTATGATGGTAATGGAATAAGGAATGGTGAACTCCTTGATTTCTTTATGAACTACAAAGACTTCCATGAAAACTGATGAGTAGTGAAATGAGCAGAACCAGAAGAATATCGTGCAGAGTAATTGAAACATTTTGGGATGATCAAATGTAATAGACTATGCTACTAATATCAGTGCAATATCAAGAACAATATCATTGAGCTTATGAAAAACAATACTATTATACACACACACACACACACACACACACACACATATATATATATATATATATATATATATATATATATATATAAAACTGGAATTGCTTGTCAGTTCTGGAAGAGGGGATGAAAGATGAAAGGTAGAAAACATGAATCATGTAACCATTGGAGAATATTCTAAAAAAAAAATAAATTAAATGAAGTGAGGGGAAAATACTAGAAAAATCTAAATTAAAAATCCCCAAACACCAAATTACTAGTCTTAAAAATTTTAAGTGAGATTAATGAAATTGCATGTAAGGAAAACATTGAGTTTACAAATAAAACTAGTAGTTTTTTAAAAAAGATAAACCATCACTTATTATGATTAAAAAAGGGAAAAAATGCTAAATCACTAGCCACAAAAATGAAAAGGGTAATCACTAATAAAGGTGAAATCAAAGCAATTATTAGCAATTATCTTGTCTAATTACATGCTAACAAATTTAACAATTTAAGCAAAATGGAATAATACTTAAAAACATAAACTACTTAAACTAAAAGAGGAAATAGAATATTTAAATAATGCTATTTTAGAAAAACAAATTCAATAGGTCATAAAAGAGCTCTCTAGAAAAAAAAAATCCCCAGTAGAGGATGCATTTACAAATTTCTAACAAACATTTAAAGATCAACTAATTCCAATATTAAATAAATCACTTAAAATATTGAGCAAAGCAGGAGTTCTATCATACTCCATAATTGAAACAAAAATGGTGTTGATACTTAAACCAGGAAGAGTGAAAATAGAGAAAGAAAATTATTAGCCAACTTCAAAATTGAATATGGATCTATAAATTCTAAATAAATTTAGGGATCTCGCTCCCTCACTCTTGCGTCTACTCAGTTACAATTTTTTCTTATTCTTTTGTGTTATTCCTTGTTTCACCCTTCACTTCCATTTTTAAAGTGCCCTCTTTTCTCAGGATTCTTAATTTACCTTTATTTTTGGCATGCTGTGGAATATTTGAGCATTGTAAAACCTCTTATGATTTCTATTTCTTTTTTTAGTGTACTTTTTATTTAGTGTACTGATTTTAATTAATTTCATATTATGCAAATGGAATTTCCCCGCACTTCAGGAAATGTCATAGAAGAGGATCCTGTGGTGGTTCAAGTGAGACTTCTTAATCTTTAAAAATCACCTTTGTACTTCTGTGGCCCCAGATCTTGGTTCTTTTACTTCCTCAAAAAATTATGAATGCATTAGCTCCAAGTGTTTTCCTGGTCTACATCTTTGATTATACTGCTTTTGTCTCTGAAGCTCCTATAATTGTTTTCAGTCCCTAGTCTCATTACTTTCACATACTTGTCAGCTTTAGAAAGTATGCAACATCTGTCAGCTCCCAAGTACTTTTCCTTCAAATTCTCAGAGAGAATCCCCAATTCTTCATTTGTCTAAAATGAATGTCAGCAATCAATCAATTGTGCTTCTGTGAAAACTATAACCATTTCATTGCATTGATGTCCATTGCAAATTTTATAATTTGATCAAGGAGCCAGGTATCACCATGGGTTATCTTTAGGCTGCATTCCTCCCTTGAAACATTAGTTGTGTTTCAAGAGTTTCTTGTCCATTTTAATGAATATGTCTTAATAAATCTATCTTTAATATATTCCTTGCTAAGTAAGTTGTTATTAAGGTGTGTTGAACCAAAACATTCAGTCATTTTCTAGATATTAAATTAATAGTCCTAATATTTTGTTTTCATGTCATGTTTTTACCCTGCTATACATTCTGCAAAATGTATTTGTCTATTAATGTATCCTATTTTACCAATGTAGCTGAAGTGAGACTTTCATATACTTCCCTGATTCTTTCATGCAACATGGATACTTCAGCATGTGAGTCATCCCTCCCATCTTATGTTGTATAGGTACAATTTTCTTCCTCAGCAAGCTTTTCAAGAAACTTTCTTATTTCCCTTTGCGGCTCCTTGGAGGATTCAGGGATATAATTCATCAGGGCTTGGTGCTTTGTCAACTTTTAATAGCTCTAATTGCCTAATTATATGCTCTGGTGCAATTATGAAACCTCCATACTGAGTTTATTTTCAGGGGTATGCACACTGTGATCGTGCTTGAATATACAAGAGTTTGGTTCCTAAATGAAGCACGGGGCACTTTCCAATGAAGGCGCTGTCCAGCAGGAGCCCAGCTCCTCTTCCTCATCATGAAGGAGTGGACAACTGCTCATTACCAACACATGATCAAACTTATCTGGCACCATTAGAATCACATAGATTAACATCTACTTTGAGAATTTCCATTTTTAGCTTGTTTGTGTGACTTTTATTAAGTTTTTTTTTCTTTTTTAGTTCTCATATAAGTCCAGACAGAGTGTAAATAGCCCTTTTGTTGAATAATTAACTTGGATATCACCAACCACAGCTGAAAAAAATAAGAAAAAATAGACATTTCAAGTGTATTCATTCCCTAGCAAGAGTTCATTTCTAAGTATATATCCATTTGAGCAAAGATTGAATATGCCCCTTTAATTTGTATTTAATATTCGCAACAACCTTATTTTCAAATTCAGCTAAGCTGATTGCTACACACACTTTGACTTAGAAAGTATTATTGTTGATAGCATCGTTCCACTGGGCTATGTTGCCACTGGGCACATGAGAGGAAACATTCTGATTAGAAATGAGAAAATTAGCTTCCTATTTTCACCAAACTCTGATTTGTTTAGGATGCAGACTTAGAAACAAGAAGTGTTATCTGTATTTTCCTGGTTATAGAAAAGTCATCAAGTTGTGCTTCTCACTTTGAATGTTATTTACTTCTTTCAGTGTGTATGCATTATTTTGCTAAAAAGACTTCTTGAGGGCAAGGATTAAGTAATGCACTTCTGAGTTATTTGTAGCAGATTACAGAATGCTGAATATTGGAGAGGCATTGTGCTACAATAGGACCTCTTTTGGTTCTGACTTTGGAGGTAAGGATCTCTATGTTTGAGTCTCACTTCTAATAGTTACTGGCTGTGTGACCATTGCTCTCTGATCATCCATTTCCTCTTTGGTAAAAATGGAGAAAATACATGTACTACTTCTCTCACATAGGATAAGAAGAAGAGTTTTTAAAAAGTAAGGTGCTCTCATTGAAAACCAGGTCTAGAGATAGGAGGTTCTGGGTTCAAATTTGGCCTCAGACTAACTGTGTGACCCTGGACAAATCATTTAATCCCCATTGCCTAGCCTTTACCACTCTTCTGTCTTGTAACCAATACACAGTATTGATTCTAAAATTGGAAGGTAAGAGTTTAAAAAAAAAGATAAGTTACTATATTTATCTGATATGTGAATATTTATTTTCCTCTAAAGTACTAGTGTAAGGCCTTATTATAGCATAACTTGCCCCAGGTAATTGAAGAATATGGTAGCAGAACACATGTCCAATAGACTTTGAGTAATGTCAAGGGCATGGACTGTGTATATATTATCTGATGACCAGTCTATCTAATTATACAAGATGATTAATTCTTTGACTATGGTAACACATAAAAGAAATAAAAATTAAAAATGGACCTCAGTCTGATTAAACTTTCTCCCTAGGTGCATGACTGGACAAGTCACTTAATTGCTCTATGGCTCAGTTTCCTTGTTTATAAAATGAGGGGATCAGACCCAATAGGCTACAAAGTTCTAAGTATATGATTTGGTGGCCCTATGAAAGAATGAATTTGAGTTTCTCCAACATTACATGATCTTAGCATTTATGACAATTTGGAAAGTAATATTAATAATGGTGCCATATTGCATTTGCATAATAATTCATAATTTTAATAAATTCTAATATCTAATATCAATGGATTAAATTGTGAATTTGTAGCTTTAGTGCTATCATACCAATGATAAAAGAAATATAGTCAATGAGTATTTTATCTTAGACATCATCTAGATTAATTGTGCAGACCCATAAAGATCAGAGGATCAAGGTTCAAGAGGTAAAAAGATATTCAAAAGTTATGTAGCCAAACTTCATCATTTTATATTTTAGGAAACTGGAGCTTATAGAGGTTAAAAACTTGAGTAACAATATATAAGTAGCAGATAGCAAAGGTCAGAATATAATTAGCTTGTTTAAAAATGGATAATAGTTCATTACTGATCAGAGATAGTGCTGTTATATTCCCAGTATTAATTTCAATTATGACAGTGATATAGAGAATGACTAGAGAGATCAAGAGTGGATTCAGGAAATCCAGATAGGTAGATATTGTGATAATGAAGTTTAATATGGGTCTGAACAAGGATCATGTCTTTGGGAACAGAAAATGACACATATGGAAGAGATAAATATGTAGAAGAAGAATTAGTGAAGTCCTGAATGTAAGACATCAATGAGAAGCAAAAGTCAAAGATACCAAAGTTTTAGACATGGAAGACGCTTTTTTAATGATGGAGTCCTTGATAAAAAGTTAGAAAGAAAAGTAGAATTGGAGGGAAAGCAAAAAAAGCTTGGGATTTGCCATGTTAAATTTGAGATGTTAGTGGTATCTGTAATAAAATTGCAAGAGCTTAGAAGAGACATTAAGGTTATAAGAAAAGGCCAAGGACTGTTCTTTTTCATGTACCCACTTTAACGGGTTACATAGGGGATGAGACCAGCATACTTATTCCACTAATTCTCTTACTGTCAAAATGTTTTGGAAACTCTATTTTGGAATAATCTTCAATTTTAATTTATATTCCAAATGGCAAAATCAGTCCCATTATTTCATAATAACTTTTAATAAAAACTTTTATTCGTAAGAGTGCATCCAAGTATTTTTTTCATTCATGTGGTTGTCACCTCCCCTAAACCATAGAATATGATCTTCCTTAGTAAAATATTCCTGTAAATACCTTCATACCTTCCCCCAACCCCAAAAACATATCACTTCATGACCACTCCTCTGGGGACTAAAAACCCTACATGTAGTACTTGGAAGAATAATATTAATCTTGTTTATAAGTACATCCTAGAAACATTTCATTTGGGTGTGTCATACCAGAGTTTTTCTTGCAACTGAACACCTTTTAAAACCAAGGGGGCAGCATCATAGTACAGTGAGAAATCAGAGTTCGGATTTAGTGAAGATGCAATATTCCCATGCAAAAAAAAAAAAATATATATATATATATATATATTTTTTTTTTAGTATTTTTTCATTTTTGTCATGCAAAATACACTTCTTTATTGATCAATTTTGTAAGAGCAAAGTCATCCATAACCCAAACCCCAAAATAAAAGCAAAAATAACTCATGTGAAAGATGACTCCAACAGTTCTTTCTCTGGAGGTATGTAGCAATCCCTGGCATGTCTTTCAATATCATCTCAGATCATTTCATTGCTGAAGATAATCATGTTTTCAAAGACAATTGTTGTCCAATATTGCTAGTACTATGTACAATTTTCTCCCAGTTCTGCTTATTTTGCTCTGTATCAGTTGCCCAGATCTTTCCTGCTTTTTCTGAAACCACCTTGCTTATCATTTCTTGTAGCACAATAGTATTTCATGACCAACATGGACCATAATTTGTTAGCTATTCCCCAAATGATGGAAATCCTCTCAATTTCTAATTATTGCCACCACAAAAAGAGCTGTTATGAATATTTTTGTACAAGTGGGTCCTTTCCCCTTTTTTATTATCTCTTTGAGTGTAGTTCCAAATTCTTCTCCAGAATGGTTGGATCAGTTCACCATTCCACCAACAATGCATTGGTGGCCCAATTTCACCACATCCCCTCCAATATTTACCACTTTTATTTATTGACTTATTGACCACTTTGATATATATGAACATTATTTTAATTTATATTTTTCTAATAAACAGTGAAAATCTGAATATTTGACTAGAATTAAGTATGATTATGTTTCAGTCTGTTTTGCATACCAGTTTGAGAATTTGAGGATGTACTTTCAAATCTTTCCTTGGTCATTTTTATCAGTGTGGTCTTGAGTGAGTTACTTCTTTATCCTGCATGAAGATTTCTTATGTATAAAATGAGGGAATTACTTTTAATGACCTTTGCAACCACCCTCCCAGTCCTAAATCTATGATGCTATAATCTACTCATTTTTAGAGAGAACACAGTGGTGGATTCATTTTCAAGTTCACACTATTATATAGATACTTAAGATGAAAATTTAAAATTAGCCATTTTTATAGATATTTTTGTTGTTCTTTTATTTGTTTAAAACTTTTTCTCTTCCTATCCACTTACCTTTATTCTTATCTTGGCAGCAGATCATATCCTATGTTTTCTAGGAAAAAAGCATAAGCAATTAAGTGAAAATTCTCCTTCCTCATCTATTCTATACTTCCAAATTCTTCAATATCTTTTCTTCTCCTACTTGGCTCTATTTCTGATTCTACAGATTTTGCCACCATACCCTACCTGCCATCTTGCCCTTGACATTTCCTATGCACCCTCTGGTGCATCCATTCACCTTTATGGTCTTTTCCCCAAGAAAGATCCCTCCATAACACACGCTCCTTTAGCCCATTGGTGAATTCTTCCTGGAGTCTTCATTTTGGAGAGGAGGTAAGCCTTCATTATCTTTTTAGTTCTTTTTGGATTTTAATTCCACACTGTCTCCCCTCCCCAAGAGATCAGGCAATATGATATAGGTCACAGATGTGTTAAAATATATTGCATCTTTTCCATGTTCATCATATTATAAAAGCAGACACAACATCCTTTCATTAGAGAAAAATTCATGGAGGAAATAAAGTGAAGAATGCCATGCTTCAATAAGCATTCAGGCTCCATCAGTTCCTTATATGGCAATTGGTACCCTTCTTCATTAGTCCTTTAGAGTTTTCTGTAAACTTGCAACTGTCTTTCTTTTTGCTTGTGTTTGTATCATCAATGTTTAGCATAGTGCCTGGCACATTAATAAGTGTTGTCTTACAAAAATCATCCTCCCATACTCTCCTTCTTTGATCCAGTCTTTGAGAAAAAGGTGGTTGTTTCCTGGCCAATATTTAAATAAAGAGTTCCTTTAATTGGACTCTTAATCACATTCCCTGCCCTCTCCTTTGTCATCCTCTTGGCCATTTGGTCTCTCTGTCTCTCACACATATCTCATTTCTTCATCTACTAGCTCTTTCCATGTTTTTCAACCATAGCTCAATTTTCCTTATCTGAAAAAATCTCTTGAAATCTTGAAAAATCCCCTCAAACTATCTTATGTCTCTTTCATAATCAAACTCCTGCCCTCCATGTCTAATTTGATTCCCATTTCTCAAATGATGTTTCCCTTCAAGCATTTAATCAGGAAGGGCTATTAAAACTGCTCTATAGGACTTGGAACATTGAAGCCCTTAGGATAAGGAAGGTGGAATTTTAACTCTGCCACATTTACTAGCTTGCCAGAGAGTTACTAATCGGTTTTCACTTGAACAGTGTATGGTAAGTTTCATGTTTAGAAGAATTGTGTGTCAAAGATACACCTGAGAGAGTCCTACCATTTACTCCTCTGACTACTGCCAAGCCTGTCTATTCCTGCACTTCAACAGCTCTTATGGCTGAGAAGTTTTGTTCCTAGGACAATAACCATAGTCCAAGGTCTTATAATCCATATTGCTGCCACACTGATAAAAGCATAGTCCTGATCATGTTACTTTTGTTCTGCAATAGCTTTATTGCCATCCTGCTGCTTTTAGAATGAATTAAAAAATCTCTTTCATTTAAGACTCTCCCACTACAGCCCATCTTTCCAAGTTGATTATATATTACTCCTGCTCACATATTGTTCATTTCCCATCAACTTGCCCTATTTGATGTAACATAGAATAAAAATAAATGTCCTATCTTTGTGCACTTCTGTTGCTTGTAATTTATACTACCCTTCAAGATTCAGATCAGTTACTACTTCCTATAAGAGGTCTGTTTTGTTCCTCCCCAAATATGTTCCCCTATTTGAATATGTTTACATGGATGTTTATATATGTGTGTATGTGCAAACAAGCAAACATATATTTCTCTTACCCACTGGCAAATATCTGTCTTTTGAGAGGAAAAAAATCTTGCTGAATTAATTTATATTAAATATTTATATATGAGGGCTAATATTCTGTTAATAGTGAAATAATTTCTAAAAAGAAATATTAAACCAAAATGTTAGAAAATATGTATATATATTTGTATATTATGTATATATATATTTGTATCTGTATATAAATATAGGCATATACAAAATGCTGAGAGTGAGTTTATCAAGCATTCTCTCTCTTGCTGCTGCTGTTTCTCTGTCACATATGACTTATTAGTATCTGAAAAATGAAAGCCTATTCCAATTCTTCATTTTCCGTTGTGTTTGACTAGAAGAACACACAGACTATGGTAGGAACATAAAGCTGCCCCCTCAAGCATTTATGAGTTAAACTTTTACTAAATATGGAATTGAACTCTTAGCACCCCTTGCTTTAATTTATTTTTTTCAATGTCATGCTGCTTGTAATTTTGAATAACTGCTTTTTCCTGCTGTGAGGAACAGTAACAACTGAGCATTGTGTTTTTGCTCAAACACTATTTGTTGTTATGGAAACAGCATCTCTATTAAGCTTCCTGCTGCAGAATGGTTGCTGAAGATGTTACTTAAAATGTTCAGCAGTAAAGGGAGAGAGATAAAGTGAATTCAAACAATACTTGACTGTTTCTAAAATGTAAATGATGATGACTGGATAGAACTTCACATTACCAAATTGATGCATTGTATAAAAAAGCAACTGTTATTTATGGGGAAGTAAACTTAAAAAAAGGCTATTCCGTTTTATGAGGTTCAAATTGGTCCAGATTACATAAAAATAAGATGTTATGACTGATTTGATAGTTTCACTCAAGATTGAAAATGAAGGGTTCACCAGAAGCCAGTTGAAATTGTCCCATTACCTTGTACCTAAAACAATAAAAAAAGTTTTTCTTCAGAAAGATAGAACAAAACTATCATGCTTGAATTTAGATATAGCATGATATTACTTCATTTGTGTTTCATATGCAGCATCAGAAAAATTTCAATTCATTTACTACAATTCCACAATTGAAATAAGGCCATACCACTATTATAATGTCACAGGAGGGCTTTATATTTAATAATGTACTTTTATTTAAGTTGAGTACACTTGAACAATTCATCCATTTTTGACATGTTAACATAAGAAAGGTAAACATAAAATAAAGACTCAATTCAAATTTCACAAAGCTTTTATCCATCTTTTTGATACACTGTGGTCAGCAAAGGGAAGCCAGTTTACCTTATAGAACTAAATTCCACATCAACTCTACACTGATAATACAGACAGACTCTACAGGATACCATTATGTTAATAGCCTATGTCTTTGTTGATAGAGTGGAATGTCGTTGATTTTGTTATGTAGAATAATTCAGACTTCTGCCCCAACTTTCTAGATTTTTTCATGCTAAAGTATTTTAGAAGGCTGAATTATTCAACAAATATTTAAATTCTCCACTCAATTTTATGTGTATTAGGATAAAATGCTCCTAAATATGAACCAGATCATCACTTTATTTAGACTATTTTAGTGGACCTTCAAATGATTAATTAGCCTTTAATCCCACAATAATAATTAAAACTAATTCACATTTTTATATCCCTTAATGCTTACAAAGCATTTTATTCTAAATAGCTATAATAAGTAGTAGAAGTATTATTATTCCCATTTTACTGATATAGAAATGAGAGATCAGAAAGATTGAATGTCTTATCTATGGAATTCTGGTTCTATGCAGTGTTCTTTTCTAAGTTTTATTTTTACAGATGAATTTTATCAATGCCATTTTTATATCACATATATTTCCCCAAGTCCTCTCTATTTCCCCTTCTTCAGAGTATCATTCCTTATCCTCTACTCATTTTTTAAAATTACCTGTTAAATTTCACTAATTTTGAAAATTGTAATGATTTATTAAATGGTTAAAAGATTGAGATTCATCTTGTCATGATAGTTCACTAATTACAAAAATGAACCAGTTTAGGTTCATAAACTGGTAATTTTTCATCTGTAAATTATTACAATGGATTTGTACTGACAGTTCTGTCCTTCATTTAACAACTTTTCTATTTGATAAAGTGGTAAGATCTTCACTAGGAATTAGAATGGGGAAAATAACAGAAATAAAAAGATAAGAATAGCTGGAAATAATAATAATTTTCCAAGTTCTTCATATACTAGTTTAATGTCCTAAGAACCCCAAAGGTCAGGAATACAATATACTAATTTATTGAGAGTGTATGTAGGTCTATTTTTGATCAATATCAGTAAAGACATGTAGGTAAGACCATATATAATCTCACATCCATTTGCAATCATTCCTGAAAATGTAATATGATATTCTAACTAATAATTCAAGTGGATAAAGTAACTTTAAGTTGATAGAGTAACAAATGTATATACCAAACATGACATTCATCTCTACTGAATGTTTTTCCTCAAGATGCCTTCATAGGATCATAGGCAGTTTTGGGTAATTATCCTGCTTAACATATTGACTTAAAAGTAAAAGAAAATAAAAAAATGTAGATACAAAACCGATTTTAGTATCATATAAATAATATCCACCTTTTCTCATAGGAAGAAATACCTGTGAATGATACCATAAACTATAATTTCTTTGATTGTCAGAGAGTGACTCTAAACTACAAATAAAAGGCTTTAGCTGAGAAAATGGATTAAAACTCATTTCTTCCTATAGAGGCAATACTATAGAGTTTTTGCACATTTCCAAGAAGTCAGAAGGAGCCCAAATAGGTGAGAATAAGTATGAAATAGAAGTCAGAGAAAATGGAAGGAAAATTATAATCTATTCAAGAGATGACATGGAATACTGAAGGTCACCTGGCTTTGAAATCAGAGGAAACAGAGTACCAGGGCTCAAATCTACTTCTGTCACTTACTTACCTGGGTGGCCATGAGTGAGTCACTTAAATATATAAATCTATGTATGCTCATCTACAATCAAAAGTCCAAATAAGAAGTATAAAGTCAGGAAAAAAAGTACCAAGTATGGCACAGAATTTACTTGTAGAAGTATAGAAATAAGATTGGTGTTAAAAAATTGATGATGTGGATATATAAAAAAAGAGGGATAGGGAATTTTTTAGGAGAATAGGATTAAACAAAGTAGAGTCCTTGAAGATCATGGATTAGTTGATAACTTTCCAATGTTTTGTAGCAGAAACTTAGCAGAGGAATTCAGTTTAACTGGCGAGAAGGAATCTGCATGGAAAAGCAGAAAAAATTGCTGAACACTGAAGGACTTAAGTTCAGATCACAACTTTGGTATTTATTAATGAAAAGATGTAAACATAGGGAAATGACTTGACTTTTTTGAGTCTTAACTTCTTCATTCCTCATAAAATGAGGGATGGAATTAGATGACCTCAATGGAAACAACTGGCCCTCAATCTATGAACTTATTCTTCTATAAGATCATTATATATTATGGAGAATTTGAATTGACTTACAGAATGAACAAATATAATAAGGTCTTTAAATATTAACTGTAACTATATATCATTATATTCAATGCTGGTGAAAAATAAAAGAACTGAAGAAACCAGATTTAATCTAGAAAGGAAAGAGAGGTTAAAATCAGTTCAAGTGTGCTTAATCATAGTTGCTAGATCAATAGGAATTCTAAAACTGGATATCAAATCTCTAAATTATTTTAATATCCTAAGGAGTGGAATTTTTCATGGCTCTGTTCTTCTTATAAAATTTTATTTGCTCAATTCAATTCTCCTTTGGTTTTTTCAAGTTGTTTAATTCAGTTTGATATGCACATATTACATATAAATTTGAATAGATTCATACATGTGCATACACATATGTGTGACTTTATGAACATCAGTAGATATAGACTGGATAACAAAGGTGTATGGACAACATTGAAAAGAGTTCAGCTTGGGGAAAATTGGAAAACAGTATGGGAAGAATTAGCTTTAGATTAACGTCTCACACCAAGATAAATTCAAAATGGGTAAATGACTTAAATATAAAGAGGGAAATTATAAGTAATTTAGGGAACCATAGAAGAGTATATCTGTCAGATCAATGGGAAATGGAAGAATTTAATACCAAGCAAGAGATAGAGAACAGCTCAAAATATAAAATGAATAATTTTGATTATTTTAAATTTAAAATATTTTGTACAAATAAAACCAATGCAAACACAATTAGAAAGGAAGTAACATACTAAGGGAAAATTTTTATAACAAAAAATTTTGACAAAGATCTAATTCCTCAAATATATAAGGAACTATGTCAAATGTACAAGAAATCAAGCCATTCTTAAATTGATAAATGGTCAAGAGATATGAATAGGCAGTTTTCAGATGAAGAAATAAAAATTATCAATAAGCACATGTAAAAGGGTTTTAAATCTCTCATAATTAAAGAAATGCCAATCAAAACAACTCTGAAGTACCACCTCACACCTAGCAGATTGGTCAATATTACAGTAAAGGAAAATAATAAATGTTGGAGGGGATATGGCAAAATTGGGACACTAAGCATTGCTGTTGGACTTGTGAATTGATCCAATCAATTTGGAAGGCAATTTGGAACTATTCCCAAAGGGCTTTAAAAGATTGCATGCCCTTTGATCCAGTTATATCACTACTGAATATGTGTCCTAAAGAGATTATATATATATATATATATAAATGTATGTATATATATATATGTATGTATATATATATATATATATATATATATATATATATATATGTACAAAAATATTTATACCTGTAATCTTTGTGATGGCAGAAAATGGGAGATGCCCCTCGATTGGGGAATGGCTTGAACAAACTGTGGTATATGTTGGTGATGGAATGCTACTATGCTATAATTTCTGCTTGATTTCTACATGAACTGTAAAGACCTCATTAACTGATGCTGAGTAAAATGAGCAGCACCAGGAGAACATTGTACTTAGTATTGACACCTTGTGGCATGACCAAAATGACTGTGATGCTAATAGCCATGGAAAATCCTAAGGGACTTATGAGAAAGAATGCTATCTACATTGAGAAATGGAACTTTGGGAGTAGAAACACAGAAGAAAAACATATGATTTATCACTTGTTTATATGGTTATATAATTTGGGATTTTGACTTTAAAGCTTATTATAAAGATGAATAATATAGAAATAGGTATTGATTGAAAATACATGTATAACCCAGTGGAACTGTTTGTCAACTCTGAGAGGAAGGAGAGAAGAGGGAAGCAAAAGAACATTGTGAATTTTAGATTGACTCCACCCAGCTTAGTCTTTAGAATTTTAGCAACCAGGAATGTATACACCCCCACTTAAGGATTAAGTGTGGGGGAGGAATGTCTATGACCTGTGTGTGCTAGCAAGTGACAATTCAGAAACAACTGACTGACCCCGTGGGCTGTCCAAAGCCAAGTTTAGTCACCATTGGTACATGTGAGACACAGGAAGTGATATAAAGAACTGTCTATATATTTCGCGTCATTTCCTGTGAGAGGACTTGGTGGTGGAACTTGACTGTGGAGAAGCTTGAGTGTGAGATTGCAGACTGCTTCCCTTAGAGTGTCATGCGGTGAGTTCAAGACTTACTCCCCTTTCCTTGGCTTTTCTGGAGGTACCAGCCTCTGAGGAGGTCCCTCTTCTTGGAGGAGGCCTCGTGCCTAGAAATAGTGTTAGATTTAATCCTCATCCCCCCCCCCCCACCCTGCTTGGGGCCTCTGAACTCCTGCCTGGTATCTCTCTACCTATCCTCTCTTTCTTTCTTCCTTAATATTTTCATTCTATTGTAAATAAACCACCACAAAAATCCATTCTGACTTAAGTCATTGGGATTTAGAATTTAAATCCCTGGCAACCAATTAAAAATATATTCAGTCCAACCATAAGTTTTACCTCTAACAACATGAATACACGTAACCATGGGAAAATGCTTTAAGATAAATTAATTAAAAAAAAAAGAAAAGGGCTCAGCTAACTTTCACACCAGATGTGCTATTCTTACCTGAGCACCCCATAAACACACCTCTCCCCCAACTCTCACTTATTGCTCCAAGAAGCTAGAGCATGCATGATGGCCACAATCCAGTAAAACCGTCTGAGCAGATGGCCTAAACCTCCAATCTGATGGTAAGTTAAAGAGAGGTGTATCTGTTGGAAAAAAGTACGAGATTCAAGATTGAATTTAGAATAGAGGTTAAGTCTGCCCAAATAAATCTAAGAAGCATCTTCATAGAGATACTACTTGAATTCATGGGAGTTGATGATGAAATAGTATGATGGAATAGAGAAGAGGGCAGAACACAGAGGTCTGTGAATACTAAGGGGTGACTTGGATGGAGATTGATGAAGAGGAGAGTAGTAAAAACATAGAGAGAATTGGGTGATGAACAGTGTTAAAAGCTGTGGAGGAGTCAACAAAGGTAAGAATTAACCAAAACCAAAACAAAACAAACAAAGAACAAATAACTTTTATTATGGCAGTTAAGAGGGCACTGGTAACTTTGAAGAGAGGAGTTTCATATGAATGATGTGATTGTTAAGCCAGACAGAAGAGTAAAAAAAAAGAATAAGAGGAAAGGAAGAATTGTACTAATTGTAGATGACCTTCCCAAGGAAATTAGCTTTAAAATGGAGAGCTACTAGAATTGCATACATCAAGTTAAGTTTTTTCTCTGAGAATATAGGAAACAGGATTTTTTTGTAGGTAGGAGAAAAGTCAGTACTCAAAGAAAGACTAAAGATTAGTGTGTGTGAGTAGGGATATTAGAGGAGGCAGTCTTCTGAAGAAGGTGGGATGAAATGAAATCATCTGTGCATGTGGAGGAGTTTTCGATGGTAAAGAAAAGTTTACATTTTCAAGTGAAGTGGAGATGAAAAAGGAGTTAGTAGAGAAATAAATTTGAGAAATGTAAGATAATTAAGAGAATAAAAGAGGAAACACTGAGGAGAAGACCTTTGTTCAATGAAATATAAAGTTTCCCAGATGAGAGGTTAGGGGAAGAGGAGTCAGTCATAAGAGATTTGAGGAGGGATAAAAAAATAGAAAAGCTACTTTTGTGCATGTCAGTGGATGAATGAGATTGATAGGATTTCCTTGCCACAGTGAAAACCCATCAGGCCTGGTTTCATTATTTTCTCCAATATTTTTAAGTAATACATGAATACATTAAAGGCATAAAATATTGGGAAAAGTACGCTGTTGGGGTTTGGAAGGACAAGATCTTTAAAAGATAATGAATGGGAAAAGTGATTCCAGAGAAGAATGTGTAAAGTTAAATGAATTCACTGGTGGGTCAAGATAGGAAAGGAAAGGGAATGTATCATGTGCAGGGATGATAATCTTGGTAAAAAAAAAGAGAGCTGTTATAGGTTCTATGGGGTCATGAATAAGATTTGGAGTTGCAAAGTAAAGAAAGAGGTGGGATAATAACACATTAAGAACAGATACAGGAATTTAAGAACTCCCCATGATGGAGGTAGATGACTTTTTGGTGATGGGAAAATCCAGGGCACAATCATTGCTGTGTGTAGATGTTGAGGAATAGAATAATATATTTCAAGGGATATAGGGAACATTGAAAAATTATAGGATTAGGGTATTTGAAAAAATATAAATTTATATGTTGACACTAGCTAGTATGTGTTTAGGAGCTGACAATCTGCTAACTGAGGAAGGAATAACAGTTTCATGGAGGCTGGTAGATACCATACTCTAGGATCATGGAAGATAAATGTATATTTAATGAACTTAATTTTTTTTCAAAAATTAATAAATGACATATAGGAAAAAGTGACTATAGATTACAAAAGTGGCAATTGAGATCAAGGGATATTCCATCACCTCAACAATTAGAGATGAATTAAAAGTCTAAGTTAAAATGAAAACAGTGCTGGAAATGGTAAATGGGGATCTGTGTCATCAGAAGAGCTCCAGGCTAGTGGGAAAAAAAAAAGATATAGAAAAAGAATTTAGAGGTTTCAAGATGAAAGCAGTTGTGGCTCATCTCTCATTTTATGAGGACCAATGACATCATAGGGAGATAACTTGAATTACAGATGATTAGATTTAAGTGAGACATAGTTGGAGAAGGTCATCATTCTCACTCTCTCTTCTAGAATCATCAAAGTCCAATGGCAAGATAAAAGTCAGGATAACTGGTGATAGCTCAGGATGCAGTGGTTTATCTTGGCATCTTTGAGGTCTAACCAAGTTCCAGGCAATCCACCATACCTACTTTAACAATCTTCATGGCCATTGGAACAATTTTTTTAAATCTGCCCATTCAGCAGAGGAAGTATTCATATTCTTAGGGTAGATGTTCCTCTATTTAACCATTGAGTTTGAGGTTTGTGACTTACCTTCAACTTTATTTAGCCATCTGCTGAGAGAGTTTTACCATTTGTGGCCATTGTACATGTTACAGTTTATTGGAATCAAAAGTGAAAGTTAGTGAAACGTATTGGAGCAAGCATGAAAGAGGTTCATCAAGGTCTCAAATCAGAGGCCCTAATCTTTCCTGAATGTCTCATATTCCCCTGAAGATGAAAACAAGTTTGCTGCTGAAGGAATAGGTTTGAGAGTGGTATTATGGGGACAAATGGACAGAAAGGGACAGAAATAAGGGATTGGGAGATACAAAATGGGATTAAGCAGTGTAAGATAATGGTTTGATATCACTGGGATAAGAAGTATAAGATAGAGTGGAATCATTAGAATTGCATTCATTCAGGAATAAGATATATTATTGTCACTGGAATTCATACTTGAGCAGATCTTTCTCAGGGTGAAAGGCAGCTGTAGGAGGCTATAAAAAGGCAGAGGAGAATAGGAGTGCCCAAAGGGGACCAGACAAGGCAACTCCTATGTATAAATAGAAAGCTGGAGAGGGTACATTAAGGGTTATTGAATAAAAGCTCAGAGAAGCAGGTATAGAAAAATGGAATATAAACATAATCTCTTTTAAAAGATAATTTTTCTCTTATTTTATTTTTCTCTTATTTAATGGGAAAAAAACATTTTTTACATTCATTTTTTAAAAATTTTGATTCTCCCTCCCTTTCTCCCCCCTCCCCTGACTTTAAGCAATCTGATATGGATTTTAAATGGGTAATAATGTAATATATTTTTTCCATATTAGTCATCTGGGGGAAGAGGTCTCAAATTAAAAAAAAAGAAGAAAGAAAAGGAAATATAGTAAATTTCTATATACATTCAGAATCTATCAGTTCTTTCTCAGAGGGCAGATGGAATTTTTCATCAAAAGCCTCTAAAATTGTCTTGGATCACTGCATTACTGAGAATAACTATGCTATTCATAATTATTTGTCAAGAAAAAAAATTCTATCAGTGTTCTTTTGGTTCTGCTCACTTTGTTCTGCATCAGTTTATGTAAGTCTTTCCAGATTTTTCTAAAATCATCCTGCTTGTCATTTCTTATAGCACAATAGTATTCCATCACTATAATATACCCCAAATTGTTCAGCCATTACCCAAATGATGGAAAACCCCTTAGTTTCCATTTCTTTGCTACCACAAAAAGAGTTGCAATAAACATTTTTTGTACAAATGGTTCTCTTCCCTTTTAAAAATTTATTTAGGATATAGAGTGTAGTTCCAAATTATTCTCCAGAATAGTTGAATGAGATTGCAACTCAACCAACAGTATATTAGTATATTGGAAAATTTTGCCACAACCTCTCCAATTTTTTATCTTTTTCCTTTTCTATCATATGAGCCAATCTGATAGGTAATGTGAGCTCTTAATATTTATTTTGATGTAACCTGGAATAATTTTTTCAGTTCAGTTTCATTTAATAATATATTTTTCTGGCCCAATATTTTTAAGAAAGTCTCTCTGACTCTCTCTCTCTCTCTCTCTCTCTCTCTCTCTCTCTCTCTCTCTCTCTCTCTTCTTCATTTATCTATTCATCAGTCTGTCTGTCTAGATAGCTATTCGTCTATAATTTATCTAGTACCTGTTACAATAAGTTCATTATATGATTTTGAATAGGTAGAGCTGGAGAGCGGAGTGGTCAGTTCAAGGGTAAACTTGTGTTTCTTATTTTAAAATAAGAATTCATTTCATTTAAAAAATTAAAGTTTTTTGATTCTGTTTAGTTTCAATGCTGAATTTCAATATTTTTAAAAGAAGACCTATGATTTTATTGGTATAAGAAACTCCTACTTGAAAAAAAAAACATCTCCCCTTTTGCAAATTCATCCTTTTTTGATTTGTACTTTTGTAGGAAGTTCATTGAAACTTGAGATTTGCTCAATGGTCACCCAAATAACATGTACCAGTCATACAACTTGAACCCAATCTTCTTGGCTACAAAGCCCATACTCTATGTTTTCTATACTGCTCCTCTAATAAAAAAAATATATATATATATTAAAAAACAATAAAATGGGAAACATTTGCAGAAAAAAATTAAACATTTTTTCACCATTGAGAACGGTGGAAACAACAGATATGAACTTCAATTTGTAGACTCACTTCCCTAATAACAAAGTAGAAATGGTACTATTTTATAATTTATATTTAACTAAATTTATATTTATATATATAACTATAATTTATAATTAACTAAAAAATTAAAACTATGACTTCTATTGTATTGTTTGTCAAATTACAACAATATTTTGTTTATTTGAACAAAACAGTATCTAATAAATGCTTTTAACACAAGATGTCTTCCATTCATATATAAAGATCATTCACCATTGCTTAGAAGCTATGACAACAGCAATAAATCATTTAAAGGACTCTTTTATTATAAACATCAAATAAAAAAGAGGAAGATATATTCTCATCAAAAGTATATTTCCTCTGGTGTAGGAGTACCAGTGAAGAGTTCAGGTCAAAGGGGGATTTTCTTTGGATAGAGAGATCTATTAAGTATTCTTATTTTTGGCCGATCCATAGGAAGTATGGAAAGGAAGGAAAGAACATGGATCAAAAATGTCAGAAAATAATTATTAAACATTGTACCAATGTGTAATCTGAAAAAAAATTAAAATATTTATAATTTTTTAAAAAGGAATAAAGAAAATCATCAAGAAAGTTCATGATTGGAACAGAAAATCAGCTGGTTATTTGATAAGAATAATGACTAACCAATTTCACTAATACTCTTGATTTCAGAAGGGAAAGAAGATTCTAATACAAAACCTAAAACTTCTGTGATGATGCTTTGGGAAGACATAAGCAGGTATCATAAAAGATAGTCAGTCAATGGATAGATATCCCTGGTTCATATGATTGGAGAGAATGAGCAAATCAATAGATCAAAGATGATTTTTAGTATCTGAATATAAGAGTAAACATAGAGTCTCCACAATTATAGTACACTAGTGAGAAGGCCTGACTCAAAGTCCTGTCTTTAATATTAATTCATTTTATAATCTTGCCTCTCTCATTCTCAAAATAGGTTTGGGTTGTACTTGATTTTTATGAAACCTCCAATTTAAAATTTCTATTAGTATATACTGACTAATTTAAAAAATACTTAAAATACAAAAATCAATTCTATTTGTCATCTTTCCATTTTAATTATATCTAACATATATGGAAAAACCTACTTAAAATGGTTTAATACTATGTAGAATCAACCAAGAATAAGACAAATTATTTAAAAAATTCTCTGTTATTTAAGACATTGTCACCTTTTGTTATTCTTACCTCATTTATTTCTCAAAAAAGCTTTCCACTTCTTTTCATGGTCCTGTGTATGCCTTACCAGATATTATATTTTTTTAATTTTCTTCTTCACAAGAGTTATAACATCAAATATGATGCCTAATAAAGAACCAGTGTTGTGTGATAGAAAGATTATTGAATTTAAAGTTAGGCAATATGTGTCCCACCATACCTACTTTTCATCTCTGTGTTTGGGAGCAAATGATTTAGCTTCTCAGACTTAGTTTTTTAATCAACAAAAGAAAAGTATTAAATCCTATATAAAATATGATGTTTTTATCTGTAAATCTCAAGTTTCCATATAAGAAATAATGGTTATAATAAGAATAAGACAATATCAGATGATTGAGTTAGTATTTCTTTGTTTCTATATGAAGAGAGAGAGAAACAGTGACATTCAGAGAAATTAAAATAGAGAGTCCCTGAGTGTAGAAAATTATTTATTAAGAATTCATTAGGAAATAGAGTAAGTAGCATGTTGTTGATAGATACATAAGAGATTGTGAATTGGGTTTCTTCAACAAATCTAAATAGAATCTTAGATGGACTTATGGGTAAGAGAGTATTTTCCCATAGTGCTTTGGGAGACAGTTACCCAACTGACTTTGCACTCCATGGGCTAACTCTGTCCTGAAAGGAGGTCCGAAGAGCTGTTCTTTGAGATTTGAAAAACTTCAGTGTTTTCACATCAAATATTTACCTACAAGATCTGATAAGTGAAGGATATTGTTGGCGAAACATTTGATGCAAGCCCAACAGGTTTTTTGGACAAGTGGAGAAGGTTGTGGAGAAAAGCAGAGAGAGAGAGACCTAACTTATTTCTCTTGTGTGTAATTTAGATAGGATAAATAGATTAAGGTTTTGGGGATTTCAATAGAATAGGGAGAAAGAGTAGCCTCAATTCTGTTGGGGAAGAAGGAGATCCTTGTGGATCAGATTTGAGGTGGTTGAAGTAAGAAAAATTAGCTTAGGGACTTATATATCATAAGAATTTTCTTTTCCACTAGTTTCTTTTACTATCTCTTTCCTTAGTTGTTCTTGTTGTTTTTAACCATAATAAAAAATATATTTTTATGCAACTGGCTGAGCCAAAATTCTTAGGCTGATCTAAGAAGCCATTTTCTCAGTCAGATCCAACAGTCTGTCCACACAGGACCTAATTATTGATATGACCATCCTATACCAATAATCAATCAGGGTTAAGGAACCCTTATAACATGAAATCTTCATGTTCAGTCTGTTTTATATTCCATCAACATCTCCCAGTGCTCTAGGACTTTGTGTTCTTCCTGTCATGGCTACAAGTATGATGAGTATTAGGACAGAGTGTAGAATACAAAAATGAAAAATTTGAAAACATAACTTCCAATTTGTCTTATGACATATTATGATTTGTTTTTGTTCTTGTTCTTCCTGCATCCTTACCTTACTTTCTTTTCTGTTCACCCATATTTCTATCAATTCTTTCTTTATTTCTGAATCTTAAGTGGCGTTTTTTTTTTGTTGTTGTTGTTCATGTTCTTACTCTCACACTGCTTCAGTTGGAGATCTTTTCCAAGTTGACTTTGACATTATTGTGTTTCTGTCATTTGTAAATCTGATACCTTGGAGATGTCCATAAGCAAATTAAAGCATCATTTTCCCTCCATTCTTGTTGACCTAAGTTGAAATAATTAGGTTAAATCAAGCTAATGAATTTTAAATATCCTAATTGCTTTAGATAAACATAGCTTTTCATTTAAATAATCTACAGTGGCTTTAAAGTTATCCTTTCAAAAGGAAACTTTTTTTTTTAATGTGAAGCCTGGATACCAGCCATACATGCAATATAAGTTAATGCCAAGAAAGATCGTTTAAGAGCTATTATTAAGGAGACTATGATTGATGGAGTTTGTAGCTGGTAATGTGATTCCCCTTTGGCTGCTCAGTGAACATCAGCAACAGATCAATATCTCATCTGCATGAGATTATAGCCACTTTTGACAGTAGGAATGAGAGGAGATTTAAAAAACAAAGACCAACACATTTGACTGCACATTATAATTGCTCTTGTTGTTTAAAATATAATGCATATAAATAATTGTTTACTTTATGGAAAATAATCTGGCCAAATTAATCATTTTTTTTCACTTTTTGTTCATTTTTCCCTATTAAAGAATAGTAACCAGAAAGTGATATATTTTTTACAGTCCATGAGAAATTATAACTGGCTCAGTGAAAAAAGTATGTGATCATTTTTTTCACTATTTTCTAATTTGAATGACCTGTGGAGTTCAATTTAATAACCTAGAAGGCTTGAGAAGTTGCAGAAACTCTATTTTAACTATATCCTATCTTAATTAGAGATATAATCTTATAAGTCAGAGCTGGACTACATATAAGTTGCTTAGTTTTAGCTCATCTAATATGTTTCCCTTTTCATCTACCAAACAAGTCTCCAAATCCTGGAATTGGATATAACTAATGATAAGAGCCAGCTTAAGAGGCTTATTAGAGTCACTAATTTTATTTGCTAAATATTCATCATTTTCATTTTCTTCTTTCTCATCATCCTACTGGTTAACAAACAAGTATATGACAACATTTTAAATAGAAGTCATCATACCAAATTCTCAGAAATTCCAAACTATTTTAGAGACTTAGCAGTCTACTACTGGAGTTGAACCAAAAACGTATTCCATGAGTTTATGGAAGATAAACTTGCATCTCATGTCATTCACTCAGTTACAAAAATCAATTACCTTTTCTTACCTGTGCAGTACTCTGCCAAACTTTAAACAAAAGAGAAAAATGGTAGAATTATATGATGTCCTAAGACTGTATAACAAAAAATGCTGAGGATAATGAAACAATAATAATTTTACATCTTATTTGGATTTACAAAATATCTTAATATATTAACTTAGTTCTGTGTTCAAGAAACATTTAAGTAATTATTATATGCATGGCACCATGAAAAGTATTATAGATGTAAAGAAGAAAAATTATATTCTTTCTGTCCTAAAGAAGTGGGTGTTGGACTTCTGGGTAAACATGGTGGCAGTCTATACACAAGACTCATCCTCTCCTCAGCACCCACTGATATAGACTACCTCAAAAAACCAAAAAAAAAATTTATAAGAATGAAGCGACACAACAGTATGGCACAGCATTGAAGGTACGTGCTTTTTGGGCATTTCTATACTATGTGGGGGTGAAAAAGATCCCACCAAAACATGAGCTGATCTACTCTCTCCCACCCAACCTACAGAGTCAGAGACAGAGCCAGAGTGCACCAGAATCAGCAAGTGAGTGAGGAGCACCTATAGAATGAGTAAGGGGCACCTCTAGTTTCTTGGGAGCTGGCTAAGACCACCAATGACCTACCCCTGAAAGCAGCTATACCTGAAACCCCAACAGGCTGAAGAGTGCAGACCATAGGCACGCGTGGGAAGATAGCACAGAGAAGGGCAACAAACAGCAGAAGTTGTGTAGATTCAAGAACTTGCCTCAGGCAAAATCTTTGCTCCTAAACTCCATACACAGAGACCCTGTCCATCTTACTCAGATTTATGACTACAAAGGGAAACACTACTGGGTTTGTATCCCAAAAAATACATGTACAAGAATATCCATAGCTGCGCTCTTTCTGGTGGCAAATAATTGGAAAATGAGGGGATGCCCTTCAATTGAGGAATGACTGAACAAATTGTGGTATCTATTGGTGATGGGATACTATTGTGCTCAAAGGAATAATGAACTGGAGGAATTTCACGTGAACTGGGACAACCTCCAGGAAGTGATGCAGAGTGAGAGGAGCTGAGCCAGGAGAACATTGTACACAGAGATGAATACATTGTAGCACAATTGAATGTAACTGACTTCTCCATTAGTGGCAATGCAGTGATCCTGAGCAAACTGGAGGGATCTATGAGAGAGAGAACACTATCCACATCCAGAGGAAGAACTGTGGGAGCAGAAACACAGAAGAAAAATAACCGCTTGATTACATGGGTCGAGGGGATATGGTTGGGGACGTAGTCTCTAAATGAACATCCTAATGCAAACACCAACAACACGGAAATAGGTTTTGACCAAGGACACATGCAATACCCAGTGAAACTGTATGTTGGCTATGGTAGGGGGAGGGGAGGGTAAGGGAGGGTGGAATAGAATATGATTTTTGTAGCCAAGGAATAATGTTTGAAATTGACCAAATTAAAATAAAAAAAAAGAAGTAGGTGTTGGAAAAGACATGAATATATATAGCCTGTAATTCAAGAGGTCTCTATCCATAATGGCCTCCTATTCTAGACTGTAGTGCTTAGCATAATGCCTGGCACATAGAAATTATTTAATGGGTATTTATTGATTGATGCAGTTCCCATATTCATTCTGACCAAAGCCTAACCTCAAAAAGAATGAGGAAACTGGGATTTTAACATCTATTTTAGTTTATTGTGGCCCAAACCCAGAGTATGAATTCAGAGAAAATCTCTAAAACACAGCTTAGGTGTGGTTTATTTCTAGTTTCTCTGCAAGATGGGTTAATAGGATATTTTCTAAAAAAAAATGATGTGATGAACCACAATAAAATCAGGTATATGATACCTATTTCAGTTCTGTGCCCCACAAAATGCTTAAACAAATGAGAAAGTTCCCATTAACGTGTATTGATATATACAGTAACTTAAAACCTGGTATCATCATCATAATTTTCCAAAACATGAAGGTACTTCGTGGGACTTCTAAACAAATATTTCACTTTACCTTAGTGCTACGCTGTCTAAACAAGTCACAAAGTCCAAATCTCCCAGCAGTGAAGTGTGACTTTTTAGTCCTTTAAGGTTCAGAATAATATGTTTATTGATGATATTATCCTCCAATAAGTATTACAATTGCAGAAAGCATCTGCTATGTGTATAGCACTGATTCAGAAATGAATAAGATTTGAAATTCAAAAAGTATTCCCCAATGTTAGAACCACCCAACTCAGGACTACTAATTGCTGGCCATAGACCCACCTTCAGGGAAAAGTCTGGGAGAAAAAAGAAAAATGAAAAACACCTAAGCCTCATCTCAGGCTTAATTAGGCAAGGATATATTGTCATTGCCAAGTGCTAAAGCTGTGAACTATCATTGCCTCTGGAGCAGGGTTGGGGGTGGTTGTGGCTGTGGTGGTTGTGGATGTGGCAGGATACATACTCTACTCCACCCTCAAAGTCCCAAAGTAACTCATTTGAAAAAAAAAAATGAAGCCCTTTCCCTTCGGTCCTTTTATCTGTTAGAGAATCTATAGTTTTCCTTGCTTAGTTATCAGTCATTGTCACCAAAATCCCAGGGACCATACTTGAATTGATGCACAATTCACTTCCTTTACTAAAATGCCTATCTTATTAAGAAGTGGTCTAGTAGATCCTAGTTACATAAGTATTATATATCAGAATGTGATAGAAAAAATTATGATAGAGGCAGCTACGTGATATAGTGGAAATAACGTTAGATATAGATTCAGGAAAAACCTTAACCCAAATCCCCACTCGGGCATTTATTGGGTGTTTGGCCCTGGGCAGCATATATAGGCTTTATTTGCCTCAATTATTTTATCTATAAAATAGCAGCTACTACTGAGTTTTGTTCTGAGAAAAAATGAATATTTTTAAGTATCTGTAAAGCACTTTACAAAACTTAAAATTTATATGTATATAAAATATATGTATCTGTGGTTGTACAAACACACACAAATATATATAAACATACACATAAATGTATACAAATATATACATGTGTATGCATGTATATGCACATATGTATATCTATGTATGATTATATCATCATCATCTATGGAAGGGTCAGACAAAGTATGGAGAAAAAATATGAAGAAGAAAAGAAAAGATGTTCTTGTTTGGCTCCTACAACAACCCCAGAAAAGCTAACAGAGCCAGTATTACCTTTCTTTCACAGATGGAAAAACTGACCCTTAGGTGGAGCAACTTGCTCAAGATTATATAGGTATTGAGTACCTCAGTTGGGCCAAAACAAAGGTTTTCTATTTCCTTCCCCTGTACCATGAATTCCCTCCATTTGATATGAGTAATTCCTAGCTTTATTTCTAGGGATTCTTTTGACCATTTTTAAAAAACTGTTTTACACTCCAACACTTTTTTTTTTCATGGAGCATAGATAGCAGCCACCACATTGTTGCCACCAGTGCCTCTGTTATATTACTGGACCATAGACATTCCTCAGGACTAAAAGGAAGTAAAAAGATTGTTTGGAAAAAGAAAACCTATGGAATGCAATCAGTGTGATGAAAAGAAGCTCTGGTACAACTCGTGAAAGGATTGTAAAAGCTCTTGGAAATTTGTTTCCAAATCCTTGAGTCAGTTACTAATGAGCATTTGTATAAGTGATTTGAAGTCATTGGTTTAAAAACAGGATTTTGATTTGGATGAGACTTTAAATAATGCATTTCAAACTAATTTTCAAAAGCAGTAAATTATTCTTCCTCATGAAAATTCTATTGAATCATTTCCCTGTTCTGCAGCATTGTATGCCCTTAAACTAGCTAGAACTTTACTCAGTTTCATTCACTTCTATGGGCTATTTATTTTGATTCAATAAGCTCTTAAATTCCTGGCAAAACAAGTAGAATTGAAAAGAAGGGATTATGAAGGCATGAAGCTTAGAAGGATTGAAGTTCAGAACATGATCAGGAAATCCATTTCTGGCATACAATTTACTTATTAATATCAAATAATTTTCAAGCAGCTTCTTAAATAATATAATGAGCTTTTAAGTTAAATTCACATTTAAATGGCAAGATTTTCAAATTTATTTGAAAGTTTACTTTTTAAGAACCCTAGACACATATCAGAGGTTATTTCTGAAGAATTAGTGACCCAGCACTAAACTGGAATCATAAATCATATTTTGCCCTCTGGAAATGCTAGCTCTAGACTGTGATTTGCAAATTGAGAATTAGAAGAACTTGCTGATGTATCTATCTCTGAATATTAATGATTTGAATGCAAAGACACTTTGCAGAGGTCCCATTAGACATCTTAACTGTCACCTAGCCTTTGTATGCTGGCCAACAATATTTGAAGGATTTTTAAAAGAAAAAATGTATCAACCAAATATTTCGAATTTTCACTACAGTTTCTTATATCTATTCTTATATGTTATATTCCATCCATATAGATATGTGATATACAGTGATACATGTACATATATATATACAGATATAATGCATTTACATACAAACACAAAACAAATATCTTTATAAACACATATGTATGTATATGTATATATATACATATATATACACAGAATGTGTTCTAAAAGTTTTAGTTGAGTTTTAAGCTATAAAGCTAAAATTACACAAAGATATTTGAGACATTCTGTTGTGAAATAAACAACCCACAGTCTCCATATAGACAATTTAGGTAAATAAAGTAAAAAAGCCACATCTCTCCAAGTCAAGGTAAAAGTTATGTTTTATTGGAAGAGGGTCAAGTCCTCCAATAAAAATATTCTTTTACATGCATTACATGGTCGGACCCTGGCAAGAGACAATGCCTAGAGGCTGAGACCTGGTTTATATAACAAAATGGCATAACACAAGACATATAGTGCTGACCAGCTTATGGGAAGAGGAAGACATGCCCCCAGAACTCAGAGATGCCTCCATCGTAGCCCTATACAAGAACAAAGGCTCACGAGCAGCCTGTGACAACTACAGAGGCATCTCACTACTCTCCACTGCTGGAAAGATCCTCACCCATGTTATACTCAACAGACTCCTGTCATCTGTTTCAGAGCAGAACCTGCCTGAATCACAGTGTGGCTTCCAACCAGATTGCAGCACCATCGACATGGTCTTCACAGTGAGGCAAATGCAGGAAAAATGCCTTGAGCAGAACCTGAGTCTCTACATTGTCTTCATAGACCTGACAAAGGCGTTTGACACAGTGAACAGGGACGCATTTTGGGTGATCCTCAGCAAGCTCGGTTGCCCAGCAAAATTTGTCAAACTGATCCAGCTCTTTCATGTCGACATGACAGGGGAAGTCCTATCTGGTGGAGAGACTTCCGATTGCTTCAACATCTCCAATGTCGTGAAACAAGGCTGTGTCCTTGCTCTGGTACTATTCAACCTATTTTTCACCCAAGTATTATGACATGCTGTGATGCATCTAGACCTGGGCGTCAACATCAAATACCGACTGGATGGCTCACTATTTGACCTTCGCCGCCTGACTGCAAAAACAAAGACAACAGAGAGACTCATCCTGGAAGCTCTCTTCGCAGATGACTGTGCTCTCCTGGCCCACCAAGAAAATCATCTCCAAACCATGGTGGACAGGTTCTCCACCACAACAGAACTGTTTGGCCTGACGATCAGCCTCAGCAAAACAGAAGTGCTGTTCCAACCTGCTCCAGGGAGGCCAACGAACCAGCTGTGCATTACAATTGATGGCACGCAGCTTTCTAATGTCAACACTTTGAAGTACCTGGGCAGCACCATCGCCAACGACGGGTCCCTAGACCACGAGATTAATGCCAGGATCCAAAAGGCTAGCCAGGCACTCGGGCGGCTGCACTCCAAAGTCCTCCAACACAGAGGTGTAAGCACTGCGACGAAGCTCAAAGTGTATAACGCAGTGGTCCTCAGCTAGCTCCTGTACGGTTGTGAGACATGGACACTGTACCGGAAGCACATGAAACAGCTGGAGCAATTCCACCCACGCTCCCTCCGGTCAATCATGAGGATCCGATGGCAGGACCAAATCACCAACCAGACCTTGACAGAGCCAACTCCACCAGCATCGAAGTCCTGGTCCTCAAAGCCCAGCTACGATGGTCTGGACACGTCATCCGCATGGACCCACAGCGAATACCAAGACAGGTATTCTATGGTGAACTGTCAGCTGGACTCAGGAAACAAGGCCGACCAAAGAAAAGATTCAAGGATCAGCTAAAGTCCAACTTGAAGTGGGCTGGCATCACACCAAAGCAACTAGAACTCGCTGCCTCCGACAGAAGCAGCTGGCGAGCCCACATTCACCAGGCCTCCGCCATCTTTGAAGATGAGCGACGTCGACGTCTTGCCGCTGCGCGTGAACGCCGACACCAGGCCACAACCGCACCTCCCATAACAACTGGCGTCCCAGGCCCCATGTGCCACAAACTGTGCGCCTCAGCCTTTGGACTCCAAAGCCACATGAGGGTACACCGTAGATGATAATGCACAAAGACAATAGTCATTCTCGGTCACCGAGAGACTACCACTATAACACAAGACATAATATCATAGAGACCTTATTTTAGAAACAGTTACCCAATTATAAAGCTGATTGGTTAGTTCATTTTGGAAAGCCCGTGTTGGTCTAAAGGTCAAGTCAAATGACCATTACCTCTCTCTCATCTGATCTGGGGGAAAGATAGCTATTTTCAAACAGGGAAGTGTGCATGATGTTTGTGCCATATTGGGACATGAGATTCAGATAGTTAGCATCTTATGAGAAAGGGAAGTACAAACTTAGGGAGGGGTTGAAAATGCCCTTAGGAGGAGGCAGAGTCAAGATGGCTGCATAGAGGCAGCAAAAGTTCAGACTTCTGAAAACCTTTCCTAATCATGTAACAGTTAAAATTCGAGTCTATTTTTTACAATCAATTACAAACTAAATGCTCCAAGGATACTGAAAATCAAACCTAACAACAGGACAGAGCTAAGGAACCCTCCTACTGGACTCAACTTGTCCCCAAAAGCCTAAATTTGAGAAAACTCAGATAAAAGGGGAAAGAAAAAGAAAGATCCCAGGACCCCTCCCCCACCTAGAGCTCTGAGCCTCCAGTGGTGGCTGGAACCTCTGGACGGGCAATGGTGTTAATCTGGAGGAAGTACCTTGTGGATAAAATTGTGCCAAGCTGAGAACATTGAACACAGGCTGTAGGGAAGAAATTGGAGAAGTGCAGAGCTGGCAGCCTAGTTCCAGCAAAAGAAATATTCCATATTGACCTCCTAATGCCCCCCCTTCCTGAGGTTTTGGCCTCAGGGCACATCGAGTTCTACAAGTTCAACTCAACTGACCAAGTCTTCAGAGGGCAGGGAAGATCATGCTCCAACACCCCTAATCCACACACTGCTCTGAGAAATTCACTGACTAAGCTCCAATGGTGAAGGCTGACAGAAAAGCCCCAAAACACAGATCCAGAATATAATGAGGGGAGCAAGACTACAGGCAACTACGGGGGGGGGGGGGAGAATGGAACAAATATGAGCAAACAACAGAAAAAAGAATAAAGAAATTACAACCAAAAGCTTTTATCCAGGCAATGAACAAAGAGCAAATGTAATAGAGGAAGATGAAGGAACACCAAGCAAAAACACAGAAACTCCAGCTAATTGGACACAGGCTTTGGAAAATCTCAAAACACAATTCAAAATACAAATAAGAGAGGCTGAAGACAACTGGGAAAAGAACTTAAAAATCAAGATAAGTCATCTGGAAACAGAAAATAGTGTCTTGAAAGCAAAAATTAATCAGCTTGAAAATGAGACAAAGGAGATGAAAGATGACCTCCAAAGAAAATCAGACAAGAAGGAAAAGGATGACCAAAAAGTCAGGGATGAAATACAATCTTTAAAAACCAGAATACAACTATTAGAAGCGAGCAACTTCACAAAGTAGCAGGAATCTATAAAACAAAATCAAAAGAATGAAAAAATTGAGGAAAATATGAAACACCTCATTCACAAAACAGAAGATTTAGAAAATCATTCCAGGAGAGACAACTTAAGAATCATTGCTCTACCAGAAGACCATAACAAAAGAAAAAGTCTGGATATCATCCACAAGAAATTATCCAAGAAAATTGCCCCGACATTCTAGAACAGGTGGGAAACATGGGGATTGAAAGAATCCACAGATCACCTCCTGTACTTAATCCTTAACTGACAACACTCAGGAATGTTATAGCCAAATTCAAGAACCATCAGACCAAGAAAAAATAATACGAGCTGCTAAGAAGAAGTCATTCAGATACCATGGAACTACAGTGAGTAAAGCACAGGATCTGGCTGCAGCTACACTGAAGGACCAAAAGGCATGGAATATGATATTCTGGAAAGCAAGGGAACTAGGTCTACAGCCAAGAATCAACTACTCAGCAAAACTGACTATATTCTTAAAGAGGAAAGTATGGTCATTTAATAAAAGGGAAGGTGGCCTTGAAGTCCTAGATTCAAACTCTACTATAAAGCAGTGGTCCTCAAAATAATTTGGTATTGGCTAAGGAACAGAAAGGAGGATCAATGGAATAGATTTGGGACAAATGACCTCAGCAAGACAGTCTATGACAAGCCCAAAGATCCCAGGTTTTGGGCGAAAAATCCACTATTTGATAAAAACTGCTGGGAAAATTGGAAGACAGTATGGGAGAGATTAGGTTTGGATCAACATCTCATACCCTACACCAAGATAAACTCAGAATGGGTTAATGACCTGAATATAAAGAAGGAAATTATAGGTAAATTATGTGAACACAGAATAGTATACATGTCAGATCTTTGGGAAAGGTAAGATTTTAAAAGCAAGCAAGAGCTAGAAAAAAAATCACAAAATATAAAATAAATAATTTTGATTGCATTAAATTAAAAAGGTTTTGTACAAACAAAACCAATGCAAGCAAAATTAGAAAGGAAGCAACAAATTGAGAAACAATCTTAATTACAAAAACCTCTGACAAAGGTCTAATTACTCAAATTTACAAAGAGCTAAATCAATTGTACCAAAAATCAAGCCATTCTCCAATCGATAAATGGGCAATTTACATGAATAGGCAATTTTCAGTCAAAGAAACCAAAACCATTAATAAGCACATGAAAAAGTGTTCTAAACCTCTCATAATCAGTGAGATACAAATCAAAAGAACTCTGAGGTATCACCTCATACCTAGCAGATTGGCTAACATGACAGCAAAGGAAAGTAATGAATGCTGGAGGTGATGTGCAAAGTCAGGACATTAATTCATTGCTGGTGGAGTTGTGAATTGATCAAACCATTCTGGAGGGCAATTTGGAACTATGCCCAAAGGGCGCTAAAAGACTGTCTGCCCTTTGATCCAACCATAGCACTGTTGGGTTTGTACCCCAAAGAGATAATAAGGAAAAAGACTTGTACAAGAATATTCATAGCTGCGCTCTTTGTGGTGGCAAAAATTTGGAAAATGAGGGGATGCCCTTCAATTGGGGAATGGCTGAGCAAATTGTGGTCTATATTGGTGATGGAATACTATTGTGCTCAAAGGAATAATAAAGTGGAGGAATTCCATGGAGACTGGAACAACCTCCAGGAAGTGATGCAGAGTGAGAGGAGCAGAACCAGGAGAACATTGTCACAGAGACTGATACACTGTGGCACAATCGAATGTAACTGACTTTTCCACTATTGGCAATTCAGGATCACTGCATTGGATCAGGATCACTCATAGAACCCAGAGGGATCTATGAGAAAAAACACTATCCACATTCAGAGGAAACACTGTGGTAGTAGAAACACAGAAGAAAAAACAACTACTTGATTACATGGATGGAGGGGATAAGATTGTGGATGTAGACTCTAAATGAACATCCTAATGCAAACACCAACAACATGGAAATGGGTTTTGATCAAGAACACAAGTAATACCCAGTGGAATTGCGCGCTGGCTATGGGAGGGGTGGGGAGAGGTGATGGAGGAATCGAAAATGATTTTTGTAACCAAGGAATAATGTTTGAAATTGATTACATAAAAAAATTAAAAGGTTATTCATAACTGTGCTCTTTGTGGTTGCAAAAATATGGAACATGAGGGGATACCCTTCATTTGGGAAATGGCTGAACAAATTGTGGTATATGTTGGTGATGGAATTCTATTGTGCTCAAAGGAATAATAAAGTGGAGGGTTTCAATGTGAACTGGAATGACCTCCAGGAATTGATGCAGAGTGAAAAGAGCAGAACCAGGAGAACATCGTACACTGAGACTGAATACACTGTGATACAATTGAATGTAATGGACTTCTCCATTAGTGGTAATGCAGTGATCCTGACCAATCCAGAGGGATTTATGAGAAAGAACACTATCCACTTTCAGAGGAAAAACTGTGGATGAAAAACACTGAAGGAAAACAACTGCTTGATTACATGGTTCAAGGAGGATATGGTTGGGGATGTAGACTCCAAATGAACACTCTAGTACAAACATCAACAACAATAGCTTCAGATCAAGGACACATTTAATTCCCAGTGGAATTTTGTGTTGGCTATGGGAAGGGAAGGGAACGGTAGGTATGGAAACAATATAATTCTTGTAACCATGGAATAATGTTCTAAATCCAATCAAGTATAAGATCCCTAGGTCTTTTTTCCCAACATTATTCCTCCTCTGATCCAAAGCAAACTGCTTCCAGTTTTCTGCTGGATCATTTACAATCTAAAAAAAGATGCAACATTTAACCTGATAAGGTGAACAGGCACACTTATGTTAGTACATAGGAGATTGATTATACATTAATAAGTTTCAGTGACAGTATATATTCCCACAGTCAACATGATCAAATGAGCAGCATTTAATTCTTTCAGATGTCTTCTTACTTCCAAGTTCATTAATCTGCCCCATTCACCATTTTTGTGGATCCAGTCCATCAACTTAGTCTCTATGTAAGTCACCATCCAGGTTTAACTAGCTGAATCTGTGAACTTGCTGTAGAACCAATACAGCAGGCACCAAATGCAGAGCAGAAATAGAAAGATCCCACTATACACCCCAGGTGAACCTTTGCTCAAAAATCTCATCTGTGGTGTAATTAAAATACTTCTTTGAGTCACTTTGTTACAGAAGAACTCATATTGATCTCCAGCAGAGTGCATGACCAAATATAGAGGACCTAGAGAGAGTACACCTGCAAAGAAGTTCTCTTTTGTACCCAATAAGTTATCAATGCCTTTTTGTTTATGTTTATAGTTCAGAAAATCAGCCACAAGAGCAGGGATATCAGAAGGTACTGGAGACGCCTTTCGGAAGATCACCTGTTAATATTCATAAAAGTAATAATAAGCATTTAATGATATATCTATATATTCCGAGAGACAAAGGGCCATGAGACAATGTCAGACAACATCCCAAATCAAACAATATTATCAGTGACAAAAAGTACAAAAGGGTTATTGCAAAGTTCCAAGGAAAGAAGGAAAACAACATTTCATTCAGGGAGGACCAAAAAAAAAAATCCTCTTTGATGTTCTAAAGTGCCAGCATTAAGCTGGGTTCCAGTGGCAATGATGGTAAATGGTGTCCTTGATCATCTGTACAAGTTCTAGGCAGGACAGTCCCTCTCCTGACAGCTATGATACTTCTTCTATAGAATGAATAGCAAGCTGCACACCATGATACATTCTTTTTCCTAAACCCATTACATATGCAACACCTGTACAGAGATGTGATTATTGTAGCTACAGAACCATTAGATAATCGATGTTAAATCATTTTCTGAGTAGGTGGTGAAAAGGAGCCATATTTATCAGTAGGTCCAGGGCCAGCTGATTCCATTCCCATAATGTCTCGGGGGTCACCATGTACCCATTCCAAGGTATGTGTAAAGCTTTTCTAAGGTCCATAGAATTTCCAACAATATTAGATTAGAGTTCAAATAGAACATTTAAATATTCCTCTGGACCTGCAAAGTAAACCAGGATAGCATAGACCATGCTCACACTTAGGATAACAAATATCCTCAGGAAGTCCCAAGTGATCACTTCCCAAAACTAAAGGCAACAGTAGTAAGCTCAACATAATAGGTAAATCCCAAGTGCTATAGGCTCTCCTCAAGGCAGGCTGGGTAGTGGTTGGTTCTTATCTACAACAGTCTGTCCCAAAGTGTATGGATATGTATACACACACATATATACACTTGTATACACATATTATAGGTCTGCATAAATATTTACATAGATATATGTTATATGCCTATATAACATTCTTATGGGAAAGAGAATAATGATCAAGAAAATAAAAATACTTTAAGGAGTAAAATTATTCATAACTTTGATGAATTGTTTTATGAAACCACCAAATTTACCCTGTCCCTTGGGAACTCACCTTTGGGGGAGTCCCAAGACTGACCCTTGTCTTAAACTAAACAATAAAAGACCCAATCATTCAGCCTAGATAGGATTAGTAGATATAATCAATAAGTTCCCTTTTGTCTTAGAGGTTATTTCCATTGTATTTAAGCCTCTCTCCCAGGTAGCCTAGCCCCAGACTGGAATTCTCCTTCTCCTGTCTCCATATAAGTCAATCAATTGTCCTTCCTGTCCTTTATTCCCTGATAGGACCCCAAATTATTCAACTCATTAGAGAAATCTCCTTTGAGGTGCATTTTTCCAGAGACAATGTTCCCAGAGTTCCAGAGCTTGTCTCTGTGTAATATCTTGCACATGGCTCAATATGGAGGCATTAAAGCATTTTCTCCCTTGTACTCATGAAAGACTTGTTCTTTCTAATCTTGGGAGATTCTGTGTGTTTCAAGATTATCCATCTAAAGCAAGTGAAAATTAATTACATTTATAAAAAAAAAAATTAAAGTGATGACTTGAACCTTTTTCCTTATAAAACCTAATTAATTAAATACAAGGATTTTGCTTGTGAGTAGGCTGAGATTCCTAAATTTATTTTTTTTCTCTTAATTTCTTGGAAATTAATAAAATACTGTTATTGTGATGAGGTGTTTTTGTTTCTCCATGAGGCTTTCTGGCATTTGTGCCACTTTCCTTCCTCTTTGGCTCTGCTTTGATGTTTTAAAAACTCTGCCCTTTAAAAGTCATGCCTACTGGGGGCAGCAGTGGATTGAGAGTCAAGCCTAGAAACGGGAGGTCCTAGGTTCAAATGTGACCTCAGACACATCCCAGCTGTGTGACCCTGGGAAAGTCACTTCACCCCCATTGCCTACCCTTACCACTCTTCTGCCTTGGAACCAGTACACATTATTAATTCTAAGAGAGAAGGTAGGGGTTCTTAAAACTAACTTAATGAATAAAGTCATGCCTACTGATCTTAACACTTTCCCTCCAAAGCAAACTTACCCTTCCTAATTAGTAAAAATAATAGAAAACAATCTCAGAGTACTTAGATTACTTTTTTTCAGGTGGCTGATACCTATAGAGTAACTTTTTTATTGTAAATTAGCTAATATCCAATAAAAAATCCAGTTACTTTTGAATATCGCGAAGACATTTTGAATTCTCCAGTAATAAAAGTCTCAGTGTTTAGGTTTAAATTGACCCGATGAATTCTCTCACAAATTTAATTCTGACGTATCGTTTGGCTTAACTGTACTTTTCTTTATGACATTTTAAAAGATCATATTATTCTCTTAATTTGTAAATGCCTTTGTAATTTTTTAATTATTGTTCTAAGTATATGACAACATAATGAAGGAATTCTTAGTTAGGAATCTGCCTTTACCAATGCAGATCAGATGCCACCTCTTCTGTCCCTTTCCTCTCAGAGAGTTGCCTGGGATTAATGAAAGGTTGATAAATGCCCAGGATCTTTTAGTATCAGAGGCAGGACTTGCGCCTATGTCTTCTTATCTCAAAGGACCGATTTCAATCCACTTAATTAGATATGCTGCTTCTCTGAGTCTTTGCTTTAGTTTTTTAGTAAAACAGCAATATTATTTGCATTACAAGAAAATTCTAGTTTTGTCAAAGCCTGTTAGTTAACTTCTTACCTCTAACTTTTTTTTAATGAGCCCTCAGGCACAACTGAATCACTTGTGTAATTAGAATTATGGACTGCAGTACTCCATTTCCCAGAATCCCACTTTCATCCTCACTTTATATCCTTACATTTTGGATAAAGTTTCTGTAAGCTCACCCCCTCTCCTCTCTTCTCCCTCTAATTGTGGTCAGGAAAACTTCTCTTGACTCAGGTTCTTTCTATTTCCTCTACTTCAAGTGATTATTAATAAATCTAATAAAATATACTACTTGGAATTATTTGGATATTAATTTTAATCTTACACACTCTAGAGAACATTAGTAGGTTTGTCATAGACTGTACAATAAACCTTCAAGTACCCAATGATCTCAACCTATACAGTAGTAGATATAATCTAATCTTAAATACCCTTTTGAAGAACTTCCAAGTTTCTCCTTTTGTTTCTAAGCCTCTCCCAGGTAATCTAGACCCTGGTTGGAATTTTCCTTCCCTAGTATCCAGGTAAGCCTTCCCACCTGAGGTGCATTTTCCTGACAACAGTGTTCCCAGAGTTCCAGGCTCCATGTGGTGTTGTGATGACTACAAGAACTCTGTCTCCCTTGTACTGATTAAAGACTTGTTCTTTTTAACTACTTTTAGTGGTTCTTTGTTTTCCAAGGTTGACACTTCTTTACTCACTTTTCTTCCTTTCCTAAAGCTATATATTTTTTCAAAAAGCACTTTATGCAAAATTTTCAATTTTAAAATTTGAATTTTTGTTTACATCATTATTGTTACTTTTATTAATAAAATAATTTTATCTTGCTTTTATGAAAATGACCAAAAGTCATATATCACTATGAATACTTGAAGTTTTATGTGCCATTTCACTTGATCCTCATAACAATTCTTTGATATAGATGCTTTATTATTCTCATTTTAGAGATGAGCAAACTGAGGCTGAGAAATTAAGTGACTTATCCAGGGTCACACAGCTGACTTGTTGTTGAAGTAGGATTTAAATTGATGTCAAGTCTATACAATTAATCACTACACCATTTGATCTTCCTCATAATTTTTTGAGGTAGTACAAAAAGAATATCTCCAATTTTGTAAGTAAAACTATTTTAAGGTCGAGAAAGGATAGTTCTTTACTATAGTGATGTCAACATGAAATCTGGGGGATCCCAAAGTGTGTGTCAATTTGAGATCTAGCAATCCCAAGTTTAGTTAGCTTGAAAGATGGAGACCCCAAGTTTGCCCTTTCGTCCCTTGAATGTTTGCCTCTAGGGAGGTCACAGATTCTGCCAGTCTCAGACTGAATAGCAGATCTTAAGATATTTAATGACCCTAGTTTAGTGGAGTTAGAAGGTTCTAATAAAAAGCTAAATACCCTTTTGTCCTACTAGCTTTTCCTATTGTATCCAAGTCCTTCCTTAGATAGCCCAGTCCTTGTTTGGATGTTTTCCTTTTTAGCATTCATTGTAAGTAGTCTACTCCCTGACACCCTAGCCTCTGGCTATAGTTCCTTTCCCACTCCTTACTGTACCCTGTCAGCATAGTTTGAACACTCCCATTTCCTTATAGCCATGGGAATGTCAATCAATCATATTTCCCTGTCCCTCAATTCCCCAAAAGGTATATAAGTACCCCATATTCTATGGTGCTTTGGAGGTATCAGCTCATGTAGTGATATTCCCAGGGATACTGTCCCCAGACTCCCAGGGTAAGGGTTTTTACAGGTGTGTAGAGTCTGTAAAAGATTTTTTTTTTTTTGGCCCTAGGCTTTGGATGAGGCCAAAATATTGGACATATCCCTTTCCTGTTTAAGACTTGATTTTTCTGACTACTTTAGTAGTTCTGTTTTTCCCAAGTTAACAGTGACATAATCAATATGTTTCACAACCATGGCTCAAACTTGGGTCTTTTGCCTTTCACATCAGGCTTTTTTCATTTGTTGCCTATTTTATCTGTAACATCTTTATTGTCCTCATCCAAATGCCATTCTATTCCTCCTTATGTCACTAAAATAAAAACATAAACATCCCATTGTGAACTTTAGATGACTCCACCCTACTTAGTCTAACAAAATCAGGAATGTCTACACCCATACTTAAGGATTAAGAATTTAGGAGGATGACCTTCAACAGACATATGCTAGTAAAAGACAAATCAGAAACAACTGACAGACTCCTGGGCTGTCCTAAGTCAAGCTTAAGCTACCATTGGTACATGTGAGATGTAGAAAAGTGATGTAAAAACCGTCTATATATTTTGCGTCACTTCCTCTCTCCAGGCTCTTGGGCATCTGAGAGGTGGCTGGCGGCAGCTTGCTGAGTGTGCTAAGTGTTCCGGCATCTTCAGGTGGTGGCAGCTATTGTCCAGTTTGGTGGTGAGTTTTCCTTGATACTATACTGGGAGAAGCTGAGTAGCCTAGTTCAGGTGAGGCATCTTACTGAGCTCTATCAGAGTTTAGGTTGATTCTTTCTCCTTTAGCTTCCAAACACTACCCTCTTAGAAAGCCACTAATCTTCAGAGACCTCATGGCAGAGGACTTTGAACTTCCCCTGGCACAGGCCAAGAGGGAGAAATCCTAAACCCTTTCCCTCTCCCTTCTCCTTCATTCCTTTCCTCTATATTAATTAAAACCACCATAAATTTACAGCTGACTTGAGTATTTTATTTGGGATATTCCCTGGCAACCAAAATTAATTTAGATTAGGTCACAACCTAAAATTATCCTTACATCCTATCAACTGAGGTGATAATATATATATATATATATATATATATATATATATATATATATATATATATATATATATATTCTCATAAAAATGAAGATAATCTGGACAATTTAAATTGACTTTCAATTCAAATCTTACCCATATGCATTTGTTAGTTTTATAGTTGGACTGAATATTTAATTGGTTGCCGGGGATTTAATTTCTAAATCCCAAAATGAATTACTAAAGTAAAATGGAACTTATGGTAGTTTATTTTATGATAGAGGGAAGATATTAAGGAAGAGAGAAAAGGAGAAAGGGAGAGAGAGAGAGAGAGAAAGAAAGAAAGAGAGAGAGAGAGAGAGAGAGAGAGAGAGAGAGAGAGAGAGAGAGAGAGAGAGAGAGAGCAAGCTCCAACTTCCTCTGACCCAGATAGCAATTCTAAGGTCCCAGCCAGGGGAAAGAAGTCTCAAGACGATGGGCCTTTCCCAGAGTCTCACGCCTCCAGAAAGGGCAAAGAAGTCAACCTTTACACTCACCATGGTGACCATCTAAAAAGAAAGCAGTCTGATGTCTCCCGCACAAGCTCTTCCAGGATTGAGTTCCACAGTCAAGTGTCCCTCTTCACTCAAAATCCAAGTGTCTCTGTGTGTGTCTCTGTTTCTACTTTTAAAGACCTTTTTCTCTTATGTCACTTCCCCTAAATTTTTACATCTACCAATCACAGCCGGCTCCAGGACTTCCCACTCTTTCACAGGAGGGTCACAGACCTCCCACTCAATGTATGAAATGGTTGTTCACACCTTTTTGTGTTTAAAATCCAAAATGGGTAGATCTCCATACTCAAGTTTAAGTACTGTCCTTTACACTTTGGGGTGTTACAGGGGGTTACAATCTAATCTTCACAATCAAGGAAGAGCTAAGAACCTTCACTGTTACAATCAGGAGAGAGCCAAATCCAATCTTGACACATTGAACCTATTTTGATTTGTTTTACACTTTTAACACATGAAACAGGGCTTCTTTTGACTGATCACAGAAGGGTAAGGGTAGAGTGATAAAGGAATGGAACATACAGATTTGGTTGAATAATGTTATGATTATCTTCCCACTCCAGTATGATAAATTGTAGGGAGTGTAAGGATGGGATTTGGGATTTCATTGCTTAGGGTACCTCTGAGTAAGCAAATTCTAAAAAAAGAAGAATGAAACCTTATCTCTAACTTACAGGCTTGCAAAGTAATTTAAATCCTGAGAGTGTAGGTGACGTCCAAGATAAAATAATACCCAATTTATATCAGAGGCAGAACTTGAACAAAGGTCTTTCTGGTTTCAAAGTGGACCATTATGATATGATGCTTCTCAGTCATATATTAGAATGTCCTAAAAGAGCTGAACCACATATTTCTATGATAGACATGATGTAGCTCCATTTTATTTTACACGAAGGTTTTCATTCTTAGGACTAGAAATACCGGCTACGACTTTAGTTTTGATTCCATGCCTCAAGAGTGTATGGATTTTATGTAATTCCTTGTTCAATTTTTCAAACACTTGGACAGCTTTTCCTTGTCAAAGCAAACAGGGGTGATCTTGTAATTCAGGGCTTATCAGAACAATTCTTTAGTGTGAGATCTTTACAACTAGTTGCTTAAAAAGCATTATTAATCTGCTTCTCTATTTATTCCCATGACAGAAACAGGTGAAATAAGCTTACAATATAAAAGTGCTCCATAGCACATTAGAGTACCAGGAATCAATGTATTACAACAAATGATTTGCCTTTTTCAAGTCCCTTTGCATAAGTGGTTTTGCCTGACAATTCATCCTCCTTTTCTTTTAGTTCATATATTTTAGCAGAGGAAAAACAAAACAAAACATTATTTTCTTCCATAAGAAAGTGAGGAGATTTTTAAGTTTCTGAAGTTTCAAGGCATATGAAAATTTGAAGAAAATATTAGAGGATGGAAAAAGCATTTTATGACACAATGTGAATGCAGCAAAACTGAAGCTTTTTAATGTGAATAACAGATTTAATGAGTTGATGTCCCAACTACTACATTTCCTTTCAGTTGAATTGTATGCAAACGTCTCCTGTTAGACCCCCAGTCACAGCAGGACAGATATTGATGCAGTCTAGTTTAGATTAATATTTCAGTGATTTCCAGAGATAGAGTTAGCTCGAATAAAAGTATATTCTTGAAATGAAAGATGAAACTTACATAGCATTGTACAAATCATTCTCAGTGGGAAATTCAAAATGAGATTTTTTAAAATAGCCATATGACTGACAACACAGATTTAACTGGTGATTTTCTTTTTTCTTTCTTTTTTAAAATCTAGCAGTACATTAATTTTTTTTGATATGTGTTCTTTACCTTCCTCTCCCACCTCACCTACAATACATATTTCCATGTTAATCATGTTGTGTCAGAAAATTATAGTATCTCATTACCTCATATACTACGACTTATTCAGCTACTCACTCCCCTGGTGGTTTATATTTCAATATAAAAATATGCCTAGAAAACTTAAGAAACATGTGAAATATGTAGTCATTAATATAACAATAATTCTGTTCTAAATCTATGATCATATGATGCTTAATTTTATATTCTAAGAAATAATTAATATCTGTCCTGACCAGGAATAGATAGGCAAAGGGAAAATACTCTGATGGAGGAAAATAGATAATTAAAAAATAAAATGTACAATTGTAGTATTTCTTTGCTTTTTTTCTCCCAATCATTGTAATGGCAGTCTTGGTACTACCCAAGCTTCAAAGCATAATGTGGATCCCTTCTCCCATAATTACATGTCATGAGACCTAATTAGTGTGTTTCTCCTGCTTCTGTTCAGATAGAATACACATTTAGCTCAAAGCTAAGACAAACACAAATGCCAGAGTAAGATCAGTAGCAATGAAACATCTCTCCCAGCATTTTCCACATAGCTTGACTCCTGGACTTCACAATGGCCTCTAGTATCTCATCATTTTGCAGAAATCACCCCAGTCCCTCCCTCCCTCTGACTGGAGAGAACAGAGAGAGAGTACTGAAGAAGTATTCTCAGATAGTCTCTTTAAGGAGAGGACTGTCACCTTGGAGAAACACAGAACTACTAAAATAGTCAGAAAAAGCAAGTCTTTAATCAGGAAAGAGAGAGGTCCAGGAATCCCGCTATCAGAACCGAGCATCAAAAACTACCAGTCAACCACCTGGGCTCTGGGGACGTAGCCCTGGGAGAATGGACCCAGAGAACAATAGAACTCATGATATTTTCTACCTTTGGGGGAGCTAAGCACATCAGAGCGACACTGACAGGCAGCAAGCAGTCCTGGGAAAAAGACCGGAGCCAGAGGCTGGTGGATACTTTCAATGACTACTAAAAGGATGGTCCCTGCACAGGTGTTGGTCTTCTTGGGAATGGATCTCTGATATGGAGGGGGCAACTTCTAAACCTAAAAGGATACTTAACATTTGATTAGGTCTATAGTCTCATCTGGACTGGCATCCTTAAGTACTGAGTCTGGCACTTCTCTCAGGGTGAATTCTCAGGGGACAGGGGCAGAATGGGGGGCTCCAGACTTCAAGGTGACAGGACCAAGCATCCTTTTCCACTAGGATGTGCTCTGCCTGCCCCACACGCCACCTCTGTTTTTGAATTTCTTTTTTTGTGTGTTTTCTTCCCCAATTAGATTCTTAGCTCCTTGAGACCTGGGATATCTTTCCTCTTTCTTTGGATCCCTAGTCCTTAGCACAGTGTCTGCCAAATAGTAGGTTTGTCATAAATATTTATTTACTCACTGACTGAACTGGGAGGTATACTTTCCTACAAATTCACAGAGCTTCCTTGCAAAGATGAGCACAGCAAAAGTTCTTTATTGAATAAGTGCAAATAAAGGGGATACATGTGACCCCAAAAGTGTAGAGAGGCAATTCACACCTCTGAAGTCTCATGACTACTATTGTCCTGGCAGTTTTCACATTCCCTTCTACATCTGGCCTTGATGAATCAAGCTCTGGTGGATGCTATTTCTCAGCTTGTCTATAGTGACCAACACCTCCCAGCTTCAGACTCAACTGAAATTCTAAGCCAGGGTGCTGTTCAAAGTTTCAGAAATGAGTAGAGAACAAAATACAGGATGAAGCAGGAATCTTAGCACTAGGGTTTAAAATCTTCTAGGTACCATGCTAACTCTAAACACCTTACACTTGTCTCCCCTTGTCACTCAATTCAGTTCCATAGCTAGAGTTGGGTTTCATGAGATGTTTTTCAAGAAGCCATTGTCAATGGGAGTATGGAAGAGAAAATAAATCCCTTTTCCCTTTTGTTTCACTCTTTAATCAGAGTAAGAAAAAAGACAAATCCAGGAATTATGTTCTTTATTGACTTTTTTTTTCATCTTGACTCTATAATTTCATGACTACACATTTAGCTCCTCTGACTTGAAACTCTCTGCTCCTATTTATTATTCATCCAAATCTTTGAATCTGTGTTAAAACACACACACACAGAGATACACACAGAAGCAGACCCATTGTCTTTCTGAATCCACAAATAAGATTCCTTCACCTTATTTATGCAAATAAACTACTATTTCAAGGTCTTTCCTGGGTGCCACTCAAAGTCAGAACTGTGCTCACCCTTAAATCTCATTGTTTCTCTTGCCCATAATGAAATTTCATTAAGTGCCCAGAATGATCAATATTCCCATTTTCTTCACACACAAAGTGAATGATTAAGTAGCTAAGTTAATGAATAAATAAATGAATGAATGAGTCACTATAGTATTTTGAAATTTAATGAAGAAGTATTTTGTTGTTTTTTAATACTTTGATCAGAGGAAATCAGAATTTTCTAGCTCAGACTCAATTTGAAATCAGAGGAGGAATCCAAAGAGTGTTAGGCAGTCATAAGAAAATCCAAATTACTCCAAGGAGTAGAGATGAGTAATTTCATGAAAAGTAATAAAGTCAGTCTTCTCAGAGAAAAAATACACCCCAAAATTATTTGCATTTGTGTACATGGGTGCATTTATATATGTGAAATCATCATCTAGTTCACTGAATTTTTTTTCACTTTTGAAATTAATTGTTTCAGGCTTGTGTTGATGACTCATTTTTAAAAAATCTAACTCATTAACAATGCAATATTCCATCATTACCTTAAAATTCTATTGCTTTAAAAAAAAAAACTGGGTAGCTCAGTGGATTGAGAGCCAGGCCTAGAGATGGGAGGTCCTAGGTTCAAATCTGGCCACAGCCACTTCCCAGCTGTGTGACCCTGGGCAAGTCACTTGACCCCCATTGCCTAGCCCTTACCACTCTTCTGCCTTGGAGCCAATACACAGTATTGACTCCAAGACGGACAGTAAGGGTTTAAAAAAAAATGGTGTAGTAAGAAGTTATAATAATCTTCTACATTGTTAGCCCATATAGAAATGTAGTCAATTTATGACATCTTGCCTTATCTTTTCATCCATGGGAATAGAGTCAGTTGTCATAAAATTTTTAGGTGGATATTCTCACCACCATCCCTCTGTAAGTTCACAAGTTAAAAGGAAATGTTGACTATGTTCAAGCCCTGGATGATGATGAGGTTTCATGCTATCAAGGTGTATGGTGGTCTTATAGAATTACTGACTGAGCTTAGTTAGTAGACAAAGTGAGTTATTTGAGAACTTAAAGACTTACTTTTTTTCTAATACAAATTTCCTAGTGTCCTTTCAATGGCTGTTCTTATTCCTGGGAATACTGTAACAGGTAATGAGGAGTAAAAGGCTATAAGAAGTATTTAGGAACAGCATTATCCATGATATGAGGAGAAATGGATTCAATACAATACAATAAAATTCTAATCAAGACATTGCTTTTCCTACCCATTCATCTTCTTCTCAATTTCAATTATTAGATTATCATTGACACTATAAATATAAATATGCTCCAAAGTTCTCTTCTATACTCTCTTTTCTTCTTGTTCTGAATCCTGTCTCTCTTGTTGACTTTTTCCATTCCTGAGGATTCTCTATATAAATAATTTCCAGATTCATAAATTTAGCCCCAGTCTCTGTCCTGATGCCCAGGCATGTATCATCAACTGTCTCTTGGACCTTTTGAACTACACTGTCTCTGGGCAATTCATGTCCAAAAGAAAAATCATCAGCTCTTTTCCCAAACATATCTCCATTTCAAATTCCCAATTTCTATTGATGGTGATACCATTATTTCTATCTCCCAACTTCTAAACCTCTGTTATCTTATTAACCCATCACTTTTCCTTACCCCCATACAGAAAAATAGTTACCAAGATTTGTGGATTGTATTTTTCCAGACTTGGTTCATCTCCTTTTCTATACTCATATCATAAACACTCTAAGTCATGTCCTTATAATTTCTTTCCTGTATTACCACAAAAGTATCTTTATTGTTCCCTGTACTTCATGTCTCTTCTCTCTCTAGCCTATTCTTAGCAAAAAACGTCATCGTTATTTTCCTAAAACACATCTGAACATGTCACTCTACTGTCCTGCTCAATACTTTCTGTCCAATTTCCAGAAACAAGTGAAAACCTCTCTATTTGGCATTTAAAGCTTTTATAAACTTTTACCACCTGATGTTTCATCCTTCATTATACATTACTCCCCTTCACACATACCGTAGTCCAATGAATTTGTTCTTGTTATCACTCACACACAAGACACTCTTTTTTCATTTCAGTGCTTTATTACAATCTATCTCACATACCTGAAATTATTCCCTAATTTTCTTCAAAACTTGGTTCAAGTGCTACTTCCTTTGTAAAGACTGACCCCCCCCCATTTACTTGGTAGTTATCATGTATCTATTTCATGTATGTGTTCACTTATTTTCCTCAGTTAGATTGTAAACTTCTTAAGGTGAGTTTTTTGTTTGTTTGTTTGTTTATTATTTTTGCTTTTGTAAACCCAGCACCCAACAGTTTGCTAGACATATAGTTGCTTAATAAGTGTTAGTTAATTTCACAAATTTGGTAATCATATATTAATACATGTACTTTGTCAGACCCGTGGCTAAGCATTATTTAGATATAGACAAGAATCATACTCTGCCCTTGTGAAGATTATAGTTCATTTGAAGGAAATAATATTTATAACAGGAAACAGTGCAAGAATGATGTGTGAGGGTATTTTAGCAACTGGTAATATTGTGAAGGACGTTAAAAACCCAAAATAGAATTTTATATTTGACCCTAGAAATAAGATAGAGACACTGGAGTTGCTTGATCAGGGATGATTACTTGGTCAGATTAGTATTTTAGAAATATCATTTTATATGTTATGCAGAAGAAGCTTTTGAAGAAAAAAAGCCTGGAATGAAGAAAGAGCAAATTGCTGATAATAGTTAAGTCTTTCACTTCTTTACTGCTGTTACCACATAATAACTTAGTCTATTAAAATAATTTTATTTTAACGGTTTAGAACCATGTTAGTGAACACCTGGCACATACACATGCCAGAAGGGGCTTCTCCCTTCCCCTCTCCATGCATTCCTGTGCACATTTCTTGCATCACCCATTCCTCTGTTCCACAGCCCAATGAGAGCACGTCATTTCTCCCCTTTCTGGGGTAAGGTGAAGGGTTCACATGTGGCTTGAGGGTTGTAATTTGGGGACTTGATATCTAACAGGTCCACCGTCACTGGTTTAGAAGGATCTAAAACGTCACCACTATTCCAAACTTTCAGTATTAGTATTTGCATTGAAATATCTTTAGGCAATGTCTTCATAAAGTTAAATTTGGATGAGCTAGATTCTTGGCACATGGATCAGTCAGTCATGGATAAATATGTAGGCCATATGAATTTGGAAGTTAAGTAATAGGTCAACATTCTGTTCATTTTTGATAGTACAGCAATCATTCATTATAGAAACATGGAAGCATGACAATATCTAATTATGAATTCAAATGCATTTATATGAATGTTCAAACTCATATAAATGTGAAGATATTTAAATAATGCTGCAAGTTTATTTGAATTTAAGACCACACTATACATGTTTATTTGAATATGTGATGTGCAATCAATCAAATAAATGCATTGAGTGGGTTTATTTCATTGCACAATTGCATATTCAAATAAATGTCTAGAGCATATTATAGGAATGTAAAAACTGTCAACAAGCAAGATTTTTTCCCTCTTTATAAAAGTATTAACAGACCCAAATTTTTCTGACTATAGGAGTATGTATTTCACTTGAATATAAACACATGAAATGGATTTTATAAGCCACCACTGAAAGTAAGTCTTAGTTCTTAAGGGACACACTAAATAAACAAGCAAAATATATGGGTCACATTAGTGTCAATCATTCATTTTCCCCTGTTTAAAGATGATATTGAACTATAGTGTGACTTCAACAATAAATATATATTCCAAAGAGAACTTATATGGAAAATGGCAATGTGGCCTTTAAGATCCTACACTGTCATACATAGTTAAGCCTAAAATATAGGAATATATAATCACATTTGATTGGAGATTTCACTTGAATAATTTAAGGCAATAATACAAATCTTATGATTCTGAGTTTCTTCCCCCATTAGCACCTATTCCTACCAAAATTTAGGGACTTAAACTACACTAATATGTTGGTTTGAATCTTCACATGTAAAATTTTATTGAATATGTTTTTAAACCTAATATATCATTAAAAAAAACTTTACCCTCTTTCTCTAAGGCAGCAGAGTGGTAAGGGCTAGGCAATAGGGGTCAAATGACGTGCCCAGGGTCACACAGCTAGGAAGTGTCTAAGTTCAGATTTGAACATAGGACCTCCTATCTCTGAGCCTGACTCAATCCACTAAGCCACCCAGCTTCCTCCCCTAATATCTCATTTTTAATGGAAGTTTTGACTACATAGAGAACATAAATAGGTTTTAAAAAATATCTTCTAGAGAGCTAGAAGAGTTGGAGCCAAGATGGCAGCATTGAGGAAATGAAAGTTCAGACCTATGAAAACCCTTCCTTACCAATTACCAATTAAATGCTCCTAGGGGACTGAAAATCAAACCTAACAGCAAGACAGAGCCAAGGAATCCTCCTATTGGACTCAATTTAAAAGGTAAATCCCTCCGCCCCAAAGCAGGAATTCAAGAACACTAGGGTTGAAGGGAAAGAGAGAAGGAAGGTCCCAAGACCCACCCCCTCCCCACCTAGAGTGCTAAGCCTCCAGCAGCAGCTGGAACCTCTGGACAGGCAAAGGTGCTGATCTGCAAGGAATACCTCATGGGAAAAGCTGTGCCAGGCTCAGAGCATCAAACACAGGTGGTAGGGAAAAAGTTAGAGAAAAAGCCCAGAGGAGATAGCCTAGCTGTTGCAGTGGAGACCCTCCATATTGCTCCCCACTTCCAGGAAGTTTTGGCCTCAAGGCACATCTAGACCAACCCAGCTGTACTTAATCCCATCAAAAGTCTTCTGAGGTCAGGGAACCTCAAGCTCTAACACCCCTTCCCCACAGACTGCTGGACTTTAATCCAATCAAAGCCTCCAGAGGGCAGAGAAGCAAAAGCTCCAATACCCCTCACCCACAGACTGCACTGAGAAACATTCTGACAAAACTCCAAGAGGGAAGACTGACAGAAAACCCAAAAACCAAGAAAGTGAGAGAGAGAGAGAGAGAGAGAGAGAGAGAGAGAGAGAGAGAGAGAGAGAGAGAGAGAGAGAGAAGAGTAAGAGCACAGACAACTGCAGGGAGTAAAGAAGGGGTAAATATGAGCAAGCAACAGAAAAAGAAAAAAATTACAATTGAGAGCTTCTATACAGGGAATGAACAAAGAGCAAACAGAACAGAGGAGGAGGGAACACCAAGCAATAAAACAGAAAACCCAGTGAATTGGACACTGGCTTTGGAAGAACTAAAATACAATTCAAAACACAATTAAGAGTGGCTAAAGACAATTGGGAAAAGAATTTAAAAACTAAAATAAGTGATCTGGAAACAGAAAACAGTGTCTTGAAAGCCAAAATCAACCAGCTTGAAAATGAGGCAAAAAAGATGAAAGATGAGACAAAGAAGATGAAAGATGAGATAAAGAAGATGAAAAATGAGACAAAGGAGATGAGAGATGAGGTAAAGAGATTGAAAGATGACCTCCAAAGAAAATCAGACCAGAAGGAGAAGGATGGCCAAAAAGCCAGGGATTAAATCCAGTCTTTAAGAACCAAAATACAACAACTAGAATCACGTGACTTCACAAGGCAGCAGGGCACTATAAAACAAAATCAAAAGAATGAAAAAATTGAGGAAAATATGAAGCAAAATATTTAGAAAATCATTTAAGGAGAGACAACTTAAGAATCATTGGTCTATCAGAAGATCATGACTAAAGAAAATGCCTGTACCACACTACAGGAAATTATCCAAGAAAACTGCCCTAATATTCTAGAATAAGAGGGAAAAGTGGAGACTGAAAGAATCCACAGATCACCTCCTGTTCTTAATCGCCAACTGACAACACCAAGAAATGTTATAGCCAAATTCAAGTACTATCAGAGCAAGGAAAAAATATTACAAGTTGCTAAGAAGAAGTCATTCAGATACCATAGAACCACAGTGAGGAAAACACAGGATCTGGCTCCATCTACACTGATGGACTGAAAGGCATGCAATATGATATATTGGAGAGCAAGGGAACAAAGTACAACCACGAATCAACTACCCAGCAAATCTGACTATATTTTTATAGGGAAAAAGTATGGTCATTCAACACAATAGAAGAATTCCAAGCATTTGTAAAGAAAAGACCAGAACAGAACAGAATATTTGATGCCTAAGCATAGAACTCAAGAGAATCATTAAAAGGTAATTTAAAAAGAGGGAAAAAAGAAAAACAAAACAAAACAAAACAAAAACAAAAAACCCTTTTTTTTAAGAGACCAAATAAGTTAAAATCATATGCATCCCTATAAGAAAAGAGGTTATTGGTAACTCTAAAACCTTGTTATTATTACCTGGGCAGCTATAAGATTTACACGTAGAGGGAACAGTGACAAATTGTATAGGATGAAATGCCAAGACATAAATATGTATATAGATATATATGCATAAATATATATATATATATACAATATATATACATATATACAACTAGAGCTAAAAAATGTTAATACCAAAAGAAATGGGAAAAGAAACAAAAGGGAGTAAATTTATATGTCACAAAGAAGCTCATGGAGAGAGGGAGGGGGATGAACATCAATATACTGGAAGGGTAAAGAGGTTGGAGATAGGAAATACTCAATTCTTACATGCATTGAAATTGACCAAAAGAGGGAAGAACAATTCAATCCATTGGAGCAGAGAATAGATTTGCACCCTAGAGGGAAGTAGAAGGGTAACAAACAGACTGGTGGTGAGAGAAACAATACAAGGGAGGGAGAGGGTAGGGGGTAGTTTAAAAAGACTGCAAAGAAAAAAAAGGGGGGAATAAGAAGGGAGGGGGGGGTAGAAAGGGAAGAAAAATAAGGGTGGGAACTAGGGGGACTGATTAAAAAGAAAACATTGGTGTAGAAGGAAATAGTGAAAGAAGAAAAGGCAGGACTAGGAGTAGAAATCAAAATGCTGGGACATACACAGCTAGCAATCATAACTCTGAATGTGAATGGAATGAACTCACCCATAAAATGCAAGCGAATAGCAGAATGGATTAGACTTCAAAACCCTACCATATGCGGTCTACAAGAAATACACATGAGGGAGGTAGATACACATAGGGTAAAAGTAAGAAAATGGAGCAAATCTATTGGGTATCAATTGACAAAAAGAAGGCAGGTGTCACAATCATTATATCTGATGAAGCCAAAGTAAAAATAAAACTATTTAAAAGAGATTGGGAAGGTAATTACATCCTGATAAAAGGCAGTATAGACAATGAAGAAATATCTGTACTCAACATGTATGCGCCAAATGGCATAGCATCCACATTTCTAAAGGAGAAACTAGTGGAGATCAAGGATGAAATAGATAGGAAAACTATACTAGTGGGAGACCTGAACCTTCCTCTACCAGAACTAGGTTAATTAAACCAAAAAAAAAAATAAGAAAGAGGTAAGAGAAGAGAATGAAATCTTTAAAAAATTAGAGTTAGTAGATATGTGCAGAGAAATAAATAGTAACAAAAAGGAATACCCCTTCTTTTCAGTAGCATATAGTACATTCACAAAAAATTGACCATGTATTAGTGCATAAAAACATTTCAAACAAGTGCAAAAGAGCAGAAATACTAAATGCGACCTTTTCAGATCACAATGCAAGGAAAACATTAATTAGTAAGTGGACATGGAGAGGTAAATCAAAAATTAATTGGAAATTAAACAATATGATTTTCCAAAACAAGTTAGTTAAAGAACAAATCATAGAAACAATTAATAATTTCATTTAAGACAATGACAATGAGGAGACCTATCCTTTCAAAACCTATGGGATGCAGCCAAAGCAGTACTCAGGAGGAATTTTATATCCTTGAGTTCATATATTAATAACTAAAGAGGGCAAATGTCAATGAATTGGGCATGCAAATCAAAAAAACTAATAAGTGATACAATTAAAAATCCTCAGATGAAGACTAAATTAGAGATCCTAAAACTCAAAGGAGAAATTAATAAAATTGAAAGTCAAAGAACTATTGATTTAATAAATAAGACTAGAAGATGGTACTTTGAAAAAAACAAATAAAATAGAAAAAGTACTGGTCAATCTAATTAAAAAAAGAAAGAAGAAAACTAAATTGACAGTATCCAAGATGAAAAGGCAGAACTCACCTCTAATGAAGAGGAAATTAAGTCAATCATTAAATACTATTATGCCCAATTATATGGCAACAAATATGGCAATATAGGCAATATGGATGAATATTTATGAAAATATAAAGTGCCTAGACTAAGAGAGGAAGAAATAGATTACATAAACATGCTCATATCAGAAAAAGAAATTGAACAAGCCATCAAAGAACTCCACCCAAAAAAATCCCCAGGTCCAGATGGATTCACAAATAATTTCTACCAAACATTCAAAGAATAACTAATCCTAATATTATACAAACTATTTGACAGAATAACCAAAAAGGAGTTCTACCAAATTCCTTTTATGACACAAATATGGTACTGCTTCCAAAGCCAGGCAGGTCAAAAACAAAGAAAGAAAACTATAGACCAATCTCCTTAATAAATATAGATGCTAAAATCTTCAATAGGATACTAGCAAAAAGACTCCAGCAAGTGATCACAAAGGTTATTCATTATGATCAGGTGGTATTTATACGAGGAATGCAAGGATGGTTCAATATTAGGAAAACCATTCACATAATCCACCATATCAACAAGCAAACCAACAAAAATCACATGATTATCTCAATAGATGCAGGAAAAGCCTTTGACAAAATACAACATATTCCTATTGAAAACACTAGAAGTATAGGAACAGAAGGGCCTTTCCTAAAAATAATAAACAGTATATGTCTAAAACCATCAGTAAACATAATCTGTAATAGGGATAAACTAGATGCATTCCCAATAAAAACAGGAGTGAAATAAGGATGCCCATTATCACCTCTACTATTTTACATTGTACTAGAAACACTAACAGCTGTTAGAGAAGGAAAAGAAATTTAAGGTATTAAAATTGGCAATGAGGAGACCAAGCTATCACTCTTTGCAGATAATATGATGGTCTACGTAAAGAATCCTAAAGAATCAATGAAATAATCAACAACTTTAGCAAAGTTGCAGGATACAAAATAAACTCCTATAAATCATCAGCATTTCTATATATCTTCATTACATCTCAGCAGCAAGAATTAGAAAGGGAAATTCGATTTAAAATCACCGTAGATAATATAAAATGCTTAGGAATCTATATGCCAAGACAAACACAGCAACTATATAAACTACAGAACACTTTTCACACAATTAAAACCAGATTTAAACATTTGGAAATACATTGATTGCTCATTGGTAGGATGAGCTAACATAATAAAAATGACCATCCTACCCAAACTTATTTACTTATTTAGTGCCATACCCATTGATCTACCAAAAAAAATATTTACTGAATTAGAAAAAAAAATTTTAAAAATTCATTTGGAAGAACAAAAGATCAAGGATATACAGGGAAATCATGAAAAAAAAATGCGAAGGAAGGGAGCCTTGCAGTACCAGATCTCAAACTGTACTGTAAAGCAGTGGTCATCAAAACAATATGGTACTGGCTAAGAGACAGAAAGGAGGATCAGTGGAATTAACTTGGGGTAAGTGACCTCAGCAAGACAGTCTATGATAAGTTCAAAGATCCCAGCTTTTCAGACAAAAATCTACTATTTGATAAAAAACTGCTGGGAAAATTGGAAGACTGTATGGGAGAGTTTGGGACTGAATCAATATTTTGCACCCTATACCAAGATAAACTCAGAGTGGGTGAATGACTTAAATATAAAAAGGAAACTATAAGTAAATTAGGTGAATGCAGAATAGTACACATGTCAGATCTTTGGGAAAAGAAAGATTTTAAGACCAAGCAAGAGTTAGAAAAAATAACAAAATGTAAAATAAATAATTTTGATTATATTAAATTAAAATTTTTTTGTATAAACAAAACCAATGCAACAAAAATTAGAAGGGAAGCAACAAATTGGGGGAAAATATTTAATTAGTCAATTTAGAACATTATTCCTTGGTTGCAAGAGGAATTCCATGTGAACTGGAATGACCTCCAGGAATTGATGCAGAGTGAGAGGAGTAGAACCAGGGGAACATTGTACACAGAGATTGATACACTGTGGTACAATTGAATGTAATGGACTTCTCCATTAGTGGCAATGCAGTGATCCTGAACAACCCAGAGGGATCTAGGAGAGGGAACACTATCCACATTCAGAGGAAAAATTGTGGGGGTAGAAACACAGAAGAAAAACATCTGCTTGATTACATGGGTTGATGTGATTATGATTGGGGATATAGACTCTAAATGATCATCCTAGTATAAACATCAACAGCATAAAAATAGGTTTTGACCAAGGACACATGTAAAACCCAGTGGAATTGGAAGCTGGCTATGGGAAGTGTTGCGAGAGACGAGGAAAAGAATATGATTATTGTAACCAAGGAAGAATGTTCTAAATTGACTAAATAAATATAAAAAAAAAAAAAACATTAAAAAAAAGCCAGTTACAGGTGAGGTGGAGAGAGAATTCTTAAGCTTGAATCAGAAGATATTTTTTCATCTAGTGGGATAAATGAGATGTTTGGCATTACTGTGAAAACAAATATTTATAGGAGAAGGATGTGCTGCTTAAAGCTCTCCTTGGGTTAGAAAGTGTTCATGCACCAGATTTGGAATATGATTTATTGAAGAGTTCAACTTTATCACTGTGAGGTTGTCTCTGATGCAGCCGGTGAACCAGTAGATCAGTTGTAATTTTTAAAAATTCTAAACCAAGGCACTTTTCCAGAGGTAATCTGAGGTGACCTCTGTTAAAAACTTGTCTGCATGAATTCTGGAAGAATAGTTTCAATATCCTCCACTGCCTTTATCTTATTGATAAAACCTGGGCGAAGGTCTCTTACAAGACCATGAACTCAGCTTATGGCCAGAAGCTGTAACTCAAAGTTGAAAGATTTGAGACTGAACCTACATCAGTACTAGAAGATATTTTGACTCTGGGACAGTCCATGGGTCTGGAGGTTAATGGTGATGGTGTGGAGGAAGTAATTCAGGATCATAAAGAAGAGTTCAACACTGAGGAGCTGCAGGAACTTCAAAGGGAGCAGCAATAGCTGATGGTGAAGGAGTTTTCTTCAAGTGAAGAGGTGGCAAAGGGAGTATGCCCTCGCTCCATTAACCAAGGAAGTTGGTACAAAATGGGTTGAAGTACAAAACTGTTGAAAATTATTGCCCTGATAAAACTTTAATGATCAGAATTTACAATTTGTTAAATGACCAGACCATTTCTCACTTTCGAGGAATTCTGAAGCACAGACAAAAATAGGTTTCTTTTGAAACGTACACCTGGTGAGTATCAAGCAGGGTTCAGTGATGATAAGGGACAATAAAATGAAAGATAAAGAATTCTGGAAGGGCAGTAGCTTCCAGATAATATAGACAGGGACTCCTCTTTCAGACAATAACATTTCTCCTTCCCCCCCATCCTCTTAGACCATGAACTCTCAATACAGAAAAAAATTGTTAAAATTATTTTATTTCATCTAATTATTATTTTTATTTATGTCTATATATTATTAATGTTTATTTAGCAAAATACAGCTCCATCAATGTGCACAATATCTTATAAAATCTGAGAGTCTGAAAAGGATTAATTCAATTTACACTATACCTTATGGGAAAAATTCATTTGGTACTTGACCTTTTTGGTATTCAACTTGCCTTCTCTAATGAATTGATGACAAAAACCAAGATACCACTTTCAAACAAAGTCAATAGAAAGAAATGAAAAGAAAAAATTTATTAAAATTAACTCAAGATATAAAATTCTCAGGAGTATATGAGCCAGATCATGGACAGGAACATTATCAACATGATTATAAAATGGGTTTCACAGAAATAAAGATGGAACTAAATATTTAAACAACTATTAATTGCTCATACATAAAATTACAATTCTATCTAAATTAATGTACTTAATCAGTATCATATTAATTAAATTACCAAAGATTTCTCTTTTAGAGCTAAGGAAAAAAAAAAGAATAACCAAAGTCCTTCCAATTCCAGGTTGGCACTACCTAACTGACCTTGCTTTGCTTTTATTTTTTTTTAATCTTTACCTTCCAACATAGAATCAATATTATATCAATTCTAAGGCAGAAGAGGGGTAAGTGCTAGGCAATAGGGGTTAAGTGACTTGCCCATGGCCACATAACCAGGACATAGCTGAGACAAAATTTTTCTACACCTGACTTTCAATCCACTGAGCCACCTAGATGCCCCATTGCAAGGCTATTTTATGTTATGCTGTCTTAGTCATATTTTTTATTCCTTTCAAAGAAAATTCATTCCCCTTCTCTCCCACAGATACTAAGTGTATCAACAGGACATGGTACCCCCGTTTATGTTTGAAATTTAAATTATACTTATTCTTGCTTTAGCTTCTGTTTAGTAAATATATTTTGATTGAGTTAAACAAGTTAACTGGCTAGTTTGTTGTCTTTTGTTTTAATAGGAAATTGACAATGGAGGATTAGGAATTAAGGTAGACTAATGACTCTTCAGGGTTACTATTAGAGTCCTTAAAGCTATGATGGCAAACCTATGGAACATGTGCCAAAGATGGCATGCAGAGACCTCTCTTTGAGGTTTCCCACCAGAGTTAGATTCTAGAAAGGCAGAGGGACTCAGATGGAGGTACTCTTTTCCCTTTCTCCAACATAACTCCCTGTCCCTTTGGCCAGAAGCCCAGTGAAAGTCCTTACTCCCTCCCTTGAGCAGAGAGCTCATGCCACTCCCCTGCCTTTTTCTCTCCCTTGTGTGGGGTAAGGTTGGGGTTGGGGTGGGGAATGGCGCTCATTCTTGGGTGGAGTGGGGAATGGCACATAGTCTGGAGGGATGGGGCACAGCATACAATCCCTAAAAGATAACAACATAGCACCTCTCCTGAGGAAAAGGTATCTTGATAAGATGAGTGAGAATGTACTGAGGGACCAGAGAGAGAAAAATGAGAAGGATAAACAGTAACAGGCACTATCTATCTAAAAAAAGAGACTAAATATATCTTCTTCATACCATGCATCCCTTAAAATTTTACTGATATGCTTCATATTGGATTAATATGCTCAATATATTAGAATATGGATATTTTCCTCTTAAAATACTGACAAATTTAAAAAGAAATGTGAATATAGAAAATACTCATCACAAAATACTGATAACAAAAATGAATAACTCTTTTCATTCACCTCTGAAGCTGTTTCAATTCACTTGAAATCCATGAAAATTTGAATTAGATGTCAAATAATTTTCAAATCTTGTGCTAAATCATTTACTTTTCCCTCCCTATTTCCTTCATAGAAAATGTTTATGAGATAACATTCTGATTTTAGGTGTATGATATGTGAATTTGGAAGACATGACTTTATTTTATTTATTTATTTTTTAAATGTGATTTTAGTGTAAGGTGACCTAACTGATTCTGTGTGACCCCAAGAAAATCATATAACTTCATTGAGTTTCAATTTTCTCATCTAGAAAATAGTGATGCTAATAATTACCTTATCTTATTCAAAAGAGTGGTTGTAAGGAAAGTGCTTTATATATTTCAAAGGTTTATGTATAGGTGAATTGTTTTTTGTTTAACACAGTTAATGTCATATCACATTAAACAATAGGATTTTAAAAATCTGGAAGTATTTGGCATATGTGAGCAGTTTCAATATCCTCGATTTTTGTAGACACTCAAATTATTTAATAGATTTCACTGATTTGGATGCTTCTTTCAATAACACAGATTATAGCTGTTGAGCCTTAACAATCCATATAACTCTCATAAACTGATCTGAAAGTCCAACTTAGTGTGTTGGAGACCTCTTGTTGCTTTTTGCTGGCATCCTAAGGAAAACAATGTAGCACGTGTTTTGAGACAAAGTTGAAGGTATGGTTAAATCATTTATAATAACTGGATCTTCTAATACTCATTCTCAAAAACCAACTTTAAAAAGAAGCATATTCATCAATTTTGAGTGAAATTAATCTCCCTGAGTAATGGATGGAATGTTGGGACTCTTTTTCTTTATGGTTCATGTAGATTATATATATATATATATATATATATACATATATATGAAATATATGAATCAGTCTTTTTATGTAGTCAATGTAGAAATTTCTTCGTTTTATAAGACGTAATTTCCCTTTACTTAGGAAAATGAACTACAATAAAATACTTTAACATGTTCATTTATAAAACAGCTGCTTTTTACCTTGTGTATTCTTAAGATCAAGAGAGCATTGATATATTAAGGATATTTTCAGCTTTATTTCTGGATTTCCTTTTTTTTTTCACCTTAAGCTACACTCTTAACATTAATGTAAATTGAATGTAACCTTCTGTGTGAATTATATACTGGAGGTAATACTTTAAAATAAGTGGAGTATAATTATTCATTCATTTGCTATTCATTGAAGTATCATTAATCATAGTGAATTCATTTGAGATTCATATGGAATATAACATAATTCTAGAGGAATTCTACTGTACTCCCATTCTATCTACATAATTTGTGGGCCTAGTAATTTTGCTTTTCAAGGCAAAAGGTAATTTTGATTCTATCATGAAGGATATATTTTATTCTTATGCCATTCATATTATCTGATAATATATTGACTGCAAATGAATAAATTGCTCACCTGAATCCTGTGACTGACATTCTTTAATCTTGTGCAGCTTACAGTACTCTGTGAACCACAGAAGTTGTAAAAGCCAGATGCTAAGCTTGAATTATTTTCCCTTTTCTTGATATTTAGGAGACATTTTAGTAATAAGTCAAAGAAGTCTCTTTTAATTTATTTTCAATTTTCCAGCTTTTGTTTCCCCTTTTTAACCTCATCATACACTAAAAAGGAAGAAATACAGAAGGTCTGTATTACATAAATACAGCCAAATAACACATACCTAGATTGATCATGTCTAAAAATGCACTTCTTATTCTGTTTTTTTGGTCTATGAGACTTTACCAATTATCTTTACCAATGCAAACCCAATAGTTTTTCCTGGTTTCTTAAGGTTTGATTATAAGTTTACATAGTTGAGGGGGGGGAACCCCAAAACTTCTCACTTACAAATTCTGACAAAGTTCTTTAATATTTTGGAAGACTGAATTTATTTAAGTAAGTAAGAATAGTTTGGTGAGTCTATTATAAGAGGAAATAGATTTAACCTTAATGTACAAAATTACAGTCCATTTCTAATTAAAACAACCACAGCAACAAACTTTGAGGATTTCCTACAAGATTATTGTCAATCTCTTTTTCCCCAAAGAAAATTTCTGACATCAGCCATAAATGCAGTGATTTGAATTGCATGGCAAGAATTTTTTATGTAGAAATTCAACAGGAGGGTTCATAGAAAAGCTTCTGCACTCCAATGGTTGTTTTCCTCAAATTTCCTTTGAATTATTCATGAGTGACTTTTGGATTTTGCAGGATGAAGTTTATAAATGTGATAGCTCTTTAAGTATTGATGAGTTGTTTAGGTATCTTTGCCAGGCAGAAAATGACTCTACTAGGTAGCTAAGAGTTCACAAGAACTTGTTGGGGATACATGCAGTTCTACCTGAAAATAATCTTCTTATTGCAGCGTTCTCACTAATTCACTATAGTGATTAATAGGAAGCTAAGTGTAAATGTGAGACAGCTAGGCTATTGTTCCCTTTAGCTGTTTTAGGAGCAAGCAAATTTTAGGATACCTGTTAGAATAAAGTTTAAGGTTTTTGTGAAGATCAATTTCGTGCAGATAGAAAGATCATAATGAAAAAATATTAGCATAAAATTATTTGACATCTCAGCAAATTATTTTATAACATACTGAAAGACAGCATGGCAGTAGATAATGAGCTAGCCAGTAGATAATGAGTTAGGAAGAACTGGGATCAGTTCCAATTTCTGACAAATCCTAGCTGTGCAGTCCCCAGTGAGTCACTTTACCTCTCTGTACCCCAAGCAGCTTGCTTATTCTTGAAGATTCATGATAACTGCTGATCTGCTTTTATAGAGATCATTTCCTCACCAGGAATGAATGGATGCCCTGAACTGAAGAAATTAAATATATAATCCAAACAAAACACTTAAAGAGGAAAAGAGAAGACCATTGTTAATATTTTTAAAATTGTTAATTCTTTTACCTAAGTGAGTTAATGAATGAAAATTATTTATTAAGTACAAAGCATTGTGCTAAGTGTTAGGATTAAAAAGATAAAAAAGAGACATGATCCCATTTTGCAAAGAGTGTCCACTCTTGTTCAAGAAAGAAGGAGACACACACAAAAAAAGGGAATCTGCAAGATAGAGTAATGATGGCACAAATGATAATATGCAGAGCAACTTGGATTATCTAAGGAGATCTATGAACATGTGGGAGGACTGCAGAGTTTGGAAGCTGGACAGAGGCAAGGTCTCTAGGACAGTATAAGTCAATGGAAGGGCAGATGGTAATGCCTGGTGATCCAGATCTCATTGGAAGGAAAATATTTTTTACTTCTGTCATCCAAGTTCTGTGGGTAGACAAGCAATTTGAAAGTGACAAAAGGGTGACGTGGTGGGTGTTCTCAGTGCCCAGATATCCCTAGTCGATTCTAGAATGTTCTGGTACTTTTTCACATACATTTTTAAAATTTTTTAGAATTTTAGAATTTTTTCATGGTTACATGATTCATATTCTCTCCCTCCACTCTTACCTCCCCTCTCCAGCAGCTGACAAGCAATTCCACTTGGTTATACATGTCTTATAAACCTAAGAACCTATTTCCATATTATTCATATTTGTAACAGAGCAATCTTTTAAAAACCACAACCCCAAATCATATACCGATGTAACCAAGTGATAAATCATATGTTTTTCTTCCACATTTCTACTCACATAGTTCTTTCTCTAAATGTGGATAGCATTCTTTTTCATGTATTCCATGGGATTATTCTTGATAACTGCATTGCTATTAGTAGCAGAGTCTATTACATTTGAGCATCCCATAATGTTTCAGTTACTGTGGACAATGTTCTCCTGGTTCTGCACATTTCATATCACATCAGTTCATGAAGATCTTTCCAGTTCATATAGAAATCAAGCACTGCCTCATTGCTTTGAACACAGTACAATAGTATTCTATCACCATCATACACCACAGTTTGTTCAGCCATTCCCAAATGGAGAATTACTACCTCATTTTCCAATGTTTTTGGCACAATAGCTATAAATGCTTTTGTGCAAACATTTTTTAAGCCTTTGGGGCACAAACCTTGGAGTGATATAGTTGAATCAAAGGGTATGTAATCTTTTAAAGTCCTTTGGGCATAATTCCAAATTGCCTTCCAGAAGGATTGGATCAATTTACAACTCCACCAGTAGTATAATAGTGTCCCAATTTTGCCACATTCCTCCAACATTTATTATTTTCCTTTACTGTCATATTGGCCAATTTGCTAGGTGTGAAGAGGACCCTCAGAGTTGCTTTAAATTGCATTTCTCTAATCAAAAGGGATTTAGAACACTTTTTCATGTGATTATTGATAGTTTTTTATTTTTTTCATCTGAAAATTGTCTATTCATCAGTTGGGGAATGGCTTGATTTCTTGTACATTTGACCTAGTTCTTTTTACATTTAGGAAATTTGACCTTTGTCAGAGAATTTTGTTATAATTTACTTTTCCTAGTTTGTTGGTTCCCTTCTAATTTTGGCTGCATTGGTTTTGTTTGTACAAAAACTTTTAATTTAATATATGCAAAATTATTCATTTTACATTTTATAATTTTTTTAAATTCCTCCCTTTCCCATAGATCTGACTGGTATACTATTCTACATTCATGTGATTTATTTATGATTTCCCATTTTATATTTGTCATTTACACAATTTGAGTTTATCTTGGCTTAGTGTGTAAAATGTTGAACTAAATCAAATCTTTTTCATTCTGTTTTTCAATTACCAGCAGTTTTTGTAAAATAGTAAGTTCTTGTACCTAAAGCTAAGAGCTTTGGGTTTATTGAACACTAGCCTGCTGAGGTCATTTACCCCTAGTCTACTCCACTGATCCACCCTTCTATCTCTTAGTCCAAACCATATTGTTTTGATGATTGCTACTTTATAGTCGAGTTTAAGATCTAGTAGGCCCCCATTCTTTACAATTTTTTTACATTACTTTCCTTAATCTTTTGTTCTTCCAGATGAACTTTTTTATACTTTTTTTTCTAACTCATTAAAAGAGTTGTTTTTTTTTTTTTGGATAGGCATGGCACTGAATAAGCAAATTAATTTAGGTAGGATTGCCATTTTTATTATATTAGCTTATCTTACCAATGAGCATTTAATATTTTTTCATTTGTTTAGATCTAGTTTTAATTGTGTGAAAAGTGTTTTGAATTTGTATTCATATAATTCCTGAGTTTTTCTTGGCATATAAATTCCAAAATATTTTATATAATCTAGAGTGATTTTAAATGGGATTTTTTTCTAACTCTTGCTGCTCATTTTTGTTGGAAATATATAGAAATGTTAATGCTTCATGTGGTTTTATTTTGTATCCTGCAACTTTGCTAAAGTTATTAATTATTTCTACTAACTTTTTAGTTGTTTTTCTCAGATTCTTGAAGTATTCAATGGCATCATATGCAAAGAGGGATAGTTTAGTTTCCTCTTTGCCTACTTTCCTTCCTTCAATTTTTTTTCTTCTCTAATTGCTACCAGTAGCATTTATAATGCAATACTAAATAATAGTGGTAGTAATGCACATCCTTACTTCATTCTTGATCTTATTGGTGTGATGTTGTGGAGGAGAGAAAATGGAAAAGTCTCCAGCAGTGCTGGAAAAGCAAGGACTCCAGAAGTGTCAATCAAGATGAATATTCTATTTGGAATGAGGACTGAGGAAAGACAGTTAAGAAGGAGGAGGCAAACTGAAAATCTTGGTCTCTTTGCCTTGGGATAGAAAAGAGGAAGGACAAAGTCCTCATTTCTGGTTTCTCTCTCTATACTACAGTGAACTTGAATCTTTTTGTAATGTTAAACCAACCTTGCAGTCCTGGTACAAATCTCATCTACTCATAGTGAATAATCCTTCTGATAACTTGCTCTAGTCTTTTTGTTAGTATTCTATTTAAGATTTTTTCATCTATGTACATTAAGGAGATTGGTCTGTATTTTCCTTTCTCTGTTTTTGGTCTTCCTGGCTGGGGAATCTGTACCATATTTGTACCCTAAAAAGAATTTAGTAAGATTCCTTCTTTGCCTTTTTTGTCAAGTAGTTTGTGAAGTGTTGGGATTAATTGTCATTTAAATGTTTGATAGAATTCACTTGTGAATCCATCAGGCCCTAAGAATTTTTTCTTAGGGAGGTCTTTGATAGCTTGTTCAATTTCTTTTTCTGAGATGGGATTATTTAAATATTCTATTTTCTCTTTTGTTAATGTAATCAATTTATATAATTTTAAAAAAATATTCTCCCATTTCAACTAAATTGTCATTTATTATCATATAATTAGGCAAAAATAGTTCTTAATAATTTCCTTAATTTCCTCTTTAATAGAGGTGAAATCTCCCTTTTCATTTTTGATACTGTTAATTTGATTCTCTTCTTTCTTTTTCTATTAGATTAACCTGCATTTTATTTCATTTGTTTTTTTCCCAAAGACTAGCTCCAAGTCTTGATTATTAGTTCAAAAGTTCTTTTAGTTTCAATTTCATTAATTTCTCCTTTAATTTTTCAGATTTCCAATTTAGTTTTTAAATGGAGAGTTTCAATTTGTTCTTTTTCTCTATTTTATTGATATAAGCACTCAGGGATATAAAATTTCCCCAGAATAATGCATTAACTGTATCCCATCAATTCTGATATATGTCTCCTCATTGTCATTCTCTTCAATAAAATCAGAGATTGTTTCTATGATTTCTTTTATGATCCATCAGTTTAAAGACAGATTTGTTTAGATTTAGTTTCCAATTAGATTTCTTTCTGTGAATCCTTATTAATTATAATTTTATTGCATTAAGATCTGAAAAAGTTGCTTTTATTATTTCTGCTTTTCTACATTTGTTTGTAAAAATTTTATGCCCTAAAATTGTCAATATTTCTATATATACCAGGCGCTGCTGAAAAGAAGGTATATTCATTTTGATCTGTATTCAGTTTTCTTCAGATATCTATTAACTCTAATTTTTCTGACATTTCATTCACTTGCCTTATTTCTTTTTTTATTTTTCTATTTGATTTATTTAGTTCTGATAGGGGAAGATTAAGGTCCTCTACTACGATGGTTTTACTATCTATTTACTCCTTGTGCTCCTTTAAAAATGTGAATTCTATAACATTTGGTGCATAAATATTTAGTATTGATACTACTTCATTGCTTATAGTACCTGTTTGCAAAATGTAGTTTCCTTCTTCAACTCTTTTATCCAGATCAATTTTTACTTCAGCTTTGTCTGATATCCTATTTGCTATTCTTGCTTTTTTTTAAACTTTAGATGATGCATAATAAATTCTGCTCCTGCCTTTTACTTTTAATCTGTATGTGTCACTCTGCCTGAAATATGTTTGTTTTAAACAACATATAGTAGTATTCTGGTTTTTATTCCTCTCTGCTATCTGTTTCCTTTTTATGGGTGAGTTCATTCCATTCACAATTAGCATTATGATTACTAACTATGTATTGCCCTCTATCTTATTTTTACCTTTTTATCCTGCTCTATTCCCTTTTACTCTGTTCCTCCTCACCAATGTTTTGCTTTTTATCACTCACCCACTTGTTCCTCTCTCCAGGTACATCCCTCTTCCCTTTTTAATTTCCCTTCCACTTCTTTATAGGGTAAAATAGATTTCTATACCCCAATGAATATATTGGTTTTTATTCCTCTCTGGTCCAATTTTTATGAGAGTAAAGTTTACACATTGCCAGTCACAACATTTATCCTCTCTTCCCCCTAATAATTTTTCACACTTCTTTATGTTCTTTCATTCCTGTATTCATTGTGTGGCATTATTTTAAGATTGATTGGAGAGGATTCACATGGTGATTTTGAGCCTCTCTGCTCTACTCTACCATCTTGGTTCCACCCTGGCCTGGGACTTTTGGAAAGATTAAAACAGGAAAGCAAGTAGTGTAGAAAGATTTCAATTTTTTTTTTATTACATTAGACATCATTTAGATAATGTATATGTTGAAAGTAAAAATTCTAGAACATATGAGGCAATGATCTGGTTTATCTGAGTAAAGGAAATGTCCCATCAAGTTAAATAATAATGCAAAATAGATATCTGAAGACTGAATTAGGGAGGAACATCATATTTCCAGTGCTAAACAGCTGTGTACTAATATCTACCTTATAAAGACCAATAAATATTTCAAAAAAAAGTTTCAAAAAATGGAAGTATCATTGGCAACAAATATTTTCTTTACAAGGTTACACTAAGTATAATATATTTGAACATTATTACATATTTTCATTGACAAAATCCATAATCTGATTATGAGAAATCTTAGTTTTATAAATTGTTATTTTGATCTCTACAATCTGAAGGAGATATAACTGTTACTTTTGAAAAAAAATATTTTTCCTATCTCCTGCCTTTCTCCAATCCCTGTAGGATATTTTCCAACAGTGATATTTTCCCTAGTCATATTTTGGGTAGATGAACAAAGAGAATATCATGTCACATTCTCTGTTCCAGTTGTTTTGCATTAATAGCATTCTGTAACTTATGGGGGTTATAAAAAGATGAATTGTCACTCATTTTTAAAAGATAGGAGAATAAATTTAATGCTCCAATCTTTGTGTTATTAAATAGGGTATTGAAAATCAATGGAACTTTCAGATCCCTTTATTGACTTTCATTTCTCACACTTGGTTGATTTTAGAAATCCAGTACACAAAAGAAAGAAGAGCTAAGCTCAATGACTATTTTAAGTGCCTATTATGATCTATCCCTTGGTTATAAAGTTTGAATGGCAAAGGGTAATTTTGAAAATATCTTCAATTTTCTATTTTTAGTCCTCTCTCATTGAAAAGGTTAAAGTGGCATAATAAACCCAATCTTATTGACGTCAAAATGGAAAAAAAAAATCATATTATCTTTTATTTGCATTGGTCAGTCCCTATATGAGAAAAAACATATTGAGAATTCAGGGGAGACCAGAAGAAAGAAATGAAGGATTCCAAAGGAAAATATAGTAAATAATTTGCATTTAGAACTGATATAGAAAAAGTTTGGGGGAAGAAAGATAATATTACTATGAAATCAAGGGGGGAAATTATGACATTGGTCAAAAGAGTATTTGAAAAGAGTATAAGGAGGAAAGCAATGAAGTAAATAATGATTAATAAAGTTTAATTTGACAATGTAAAATATACATTTCATTTAAGTGCCCACAAACAAAAGATACTTTAATTAATTAAGAGATAACAAACATATGAAGAAGATATTTGTATCAGTGGGAGAACATGCCAAAAAGAATTATATGAGTAGAGATTTTGTTTAGGACACAAAAGTCAACATGTTCCCTAGGCACACTTCACTGAGAGAAAAAAATAGAATAGGATTTCTAAGAAGAAATGAAAAGCAAAGGTAAAAACAGAAAACAATAGGGAAATAACAGGAAGCAATATCTATGATAAAATAATTTTAGTTGAATTTTTTAAGCTTCTAGGTTATGTGAATAAAATACCAAAAGAAACATTTTACTTATTACAAAAGTAATCACTTAATCATCACCTTGATATCAATTCTTCCTTCAAAGGGTCATTCTTTTCATTTTTTGTTTTCAGTAAACAGAGAACAAAAGGCCTGAAGAGGGCTAGCTATCACAAAAACAGCTAGGACAACTTGGAGAAAAAAATAATAAAAGCGGACAACTTTGTCAGAGGATTTTTAGGTAAGCAAAGGATTAAAAAAAAAAGACATATGTTGGATTTTTAATAAAAGTCCTTTATAACTGACATTTAAATTTTAAAAGTTATTTTCAAAGTATGTGCTATACTACATTTTTTCATTTCTTTTAAAACAAAACGAAGTATTCTATGCTCATTTCTGTTAATTTTATTAAAATAACATATCTCCTTCCTTATATCTAATGTATCTCAGATCATCACCTTAAGAAATGGACATTTAGTTGTTTAAAAACTGCAGAAGGATACATGGATAGTTACCTCAATAGAATTATCTAAGCTAGAGTATATTTAATTAACTCAATATTTGTAATTCTGTAGACTAGATTTAAAGTCATTTTGGCTTGATTCAATTCCTTCTGCTATTGTTGTCATTGTTCTTGTTGCTACTGCTTCCCAAAATGTGGTAGGTAATATTCTGACCTTGGATATCAATATTGAGTCCTGTTGAACTTGAGAATGATGGAAATGGAAATAGAGAGAGGGCAAACTACTTGTACTTTCCCAAGAATGTAGAGTAAATTCGAGGGCATTGATTTACTCTAAGAGAATAGTTAAAACTTTTATTATTAGTTGAAATGGATTTTCTCTTTCACACAACAACATGGAGTTGACCCAAACTGTTCTCTAGGGAAAGGGAAGACCTATCTATGGGGATATAGATGCAAAATCATTTTGAAAGTAATTCACAAAGATACTAACTTCAACTTCAACTTCAACTGCAATTAAAATATATTCCAAAGAATTTTTTTGTCTATATGATAACAAATAACTGACTTTTTAAAAATTTTGACATTTCACTCTATGACCGGACATAATACTCTACTTCTATATATGAAAGTGTTAAGTTCAAGTGGTGATGGGTAAGCAGAGCATTCAGTTAAATGCAGTTCCATATAATTATATTCATTATGACAAACATGATGTTAGGTGCTAAGGGTACAAGAAGAAACTTGTAAACTATTTGGGGAAATAACATATGCTCATTTAAATTATTATAAGATAATTTCCTGAGGAAGAAAGAACCAATTTTTAGGAAAGACTTCTTAGAAGAGAGCATCTGAGTTGAGCCTTAAGAAAGATAAAGATACTGAAAGATGAAGAAGAGGGCATGGGTTTTGCTTGGATTATGGACTATATACATGTGTATGGATATAGGGACCAAAATACCAAATTCAAGGAAGCAATATGATGTAAGCCTAAAAAACCATGAGAAGACAATTCCAAATGAAGTAAGCAAAACCAGGAAAACACTATGTCCAATTACTATGAAAATGAAATGAAGCAAAATATTAAAAGTGAATTTTTATTGATGGGGTAGCATATTATCTGGTGAAACTGTATCCCCTTTACAGCCCTAAGGTAAACTTACAGATCTTTAAATAGTCCATAGTTCTACACTCAAAGAAATATACCTTATTATCATGTTATGGTGTATTGTTTACCTGTGTGACAGAGGCTGGCACTAAAGAAAAAGTGCCAGGGTGAAGAGTGTGTGGAACCGATCACTGTATTTACATTCCGAATCATAACTGTAGCAAAATTACAGTTTTGAAGTAGCCACCAAAATAATTTTTTGGTTTGGGGTCACTGCAACAGGAGGAACTGTGTTGCAGGGTCACAGCATTAGAAAGGTTGAGAACCACTGGATTAGAGGGAAAGCTGGGATTCTCACTCCTTCCCCCCCCCCACTTCCTGTCTCTCTCTCAGTTGGTCCCAAAGGCTCTTCTCAATGTGATGAGTTTTTAGAAATTTCAAAAGACTACTTTCACACAATGGCTCTTTCTGAAAGGGATTTATTCTTAAAGAAGGAAAGGTTAGGGATGGTGGAAGAAGGGGAAGAGGGAATTTATGGTCCCCCTCATCTACTATGAAATCCAATACAAGGAAATAAAGTTGATTTGTCTCTGAGGGGGATATTGTTGATGAATTGAAAAGGATCTTCAGAGCTATGCTCCAGTCTTTTCAATGTTAAGTCACTAGCCAGGAATCCAGAGCAGTTGTCTGTTAGCTCCTTCTCCAAAGTTCAAGAGAGAAGAAGTGACCAGTTTCAGATGCTGACTTTCTTCACTGTCTCCCTGACCAGATTCTTCTTAGAATCTTCCTTCCTTCCCTCCTTGATTGACAGTTCCTTTAAGCTTCCATTTCCTGCATTTGCTTGCCAATCTCGCTGAGGTTGTAATCTCTTCCTCACAAACTCTGCAAAATGCTATAGTGCATTGAATGGGGGATATAAATGTGAAGATGGATGTGAGGAATTGTTTCCTCTTCCATAGCTGCCTTTTTACTACCAGAGATTAGATTCTCAGAGCTATTTTATGACTTAACTATTCATTAGAGACAATATATGCATATTTGAAGAGTTACCAAAGGCACAGCTAATCCTTAATCAGAAAATGGCTGGAAGATCTATAAATCTTTCAGTTCTGATGGCATAATTTCTTTATATCTTATAATTAAAAATACAGTCAAGTGGAGACATATCTATGTTACTTGCCATTTGTCTTCAATGCTTTTTATCAACGATGACTGTAGAAATCAATTAATAGGGATTTTAGTGATCAGCTCTCTCTACCTCCCCCACTAAATGATTAATCTACTTTGCCTATAGAAATGTAAAAAGAGAATATCTCATTTGAGAAATAGGGGAATGAAATAGAATGATGTATATTTTGGATTTCCTTAAGTGGTTTCATTATCAGGGAGATCATTCAATATGTATGCATCTGGAATGGGCATATGGATTGCAATAAAACTAGAAATGTCTGTAATATTAAAAACAAAGGCATTCATGCAATTAAAAAAATAGTCATTTGGACCTGTACTATTAAAAAAAAACAACTACATAATAGAATGAAGAGTTTAATGTGTATTCTAGGGAAGGGAAAAAATATGACACCTTCTATGTGTCAGGCACACTGCTAAGCATTTTTACAAATATTATCTCCTTTCATGTTCTGAAATAATAATAATAATAATAATAATAATAATAATAATAATGTTGAGATACTGAGGTTTATTTCTACCCTCAGTGCCTCTCAGTGAAGTAAGGTTAATAGCCTCACTCATCAAGACAGTGGTTGATAAACAGGTCAAAAGGGATTATTTTATAAAAACAAAGAGTAGGAAGGGAGGATTAGGGAATAGGGGCTCCCTAGCTCTTAGAAAATCTCACTAGCCTCCTGCTTCTACAATTCCCTTTTGGGAATTTCTTTGTTTACTTGACGCTCCCTAAGCCCTGGCCCATCTCTGACTAAAGTTTCCCAAACCTCACTAGCTACACCTGAATCTAATTAATCCTCCCAGGTTGGTTCACAAGATGAAACTGGTCTCCAAATATAATCAGGATGGAACGCTTGATGGCCGAGTTCAATCCAGCTGGGCCAGGCTGGAATTTGGTCACAGACCCTCACCAACACTCTCTTTGCTTAGATCAGGCTCGCTGTTGGCAGATCTTTGGGTTATTCTTCCCAGGAAGGACAATTCTTCTCAGCTGCAGGAATACTTTACTTTCCCTCCAAAGTAGGCTTTATCCAAGCAGGAACAAATAAAGATAAGGTCCTGGGACAGGAAGTCAAGACCTCCAGTCAGCTCAAGAGACAGGAAGCCCAGAGCCCTGAGAACCAGTTGGTGTCTCCTCCAATCCCCTCTCCGCGTTCCATAATCCCTTGTCATTTGGTTCCTCGCATGTGGCTACTTCTTCTCCTGCAGAACTTTTTCCTTACTTACATGTCACCCATTTTTCTCTTCCTGTCCAACAGTTCACAACATCACTGTGAGGTCGGTGTCATTATAACTCCCATTTGACGGTTGAGGAAATTGAAGCAAATCAAAATTGAATTACTTGCCTGGTTCACGTGACTAATGTCTCAGACTGGATGTGAAGTCAGCTCTTCCTAACCCCAGGCTAGCATCCATTCCACTGTGCCATCAACTGCTTTATCCTAGAGAGAAGAGGGAACCTCTGAGAACTTGTGAGCAAGGGAGGGCATTAGTCCTTTGTTAGTCAATAAATGCTGACTAAAAAACGACTCTATGGCAAACACGGCTAGATACAGGGATTACAAAATATAGCAACCGACAGTCTCTGCACAGAAGAAATTCAAAAGATTATGTATAGAGGGTAGAGTGGGGAAGCTATATGGAGCTTGGAGTAAAGAAAAATTAGTAAAGACAGAACAGTAGCAAGATGATGAGGGCATTCCTGGAAGGATACTAGAAAAATGTCTCCAATTCTTTTTTCAGATATAACATTCCCTTTAGTGATTCTACAGTATACCAACTATGCTGAAATGTGGCCATAATCTGGTATTGTTCTGAAAAACAATATAATTCATGAGGGTTCTCTTTGCTGTGATGGCCACATCTTCATCCTCAGCTTCCCACTGCTCAGTTCTCAAAGACATTTAATTCCCTCCTGAATGTTTATGATCTGTTGATATTTCCAAGTCTCGACATTTTTCTGTAACTGGCTGTCTGCTCAGCATTCAAATCTGCCTAATTTACATTTGACTTTTCTGACTTCCAGAAGACGAGTGATTATTCCTTGTGGAGTAATACTTGAAACGGTTAACTCTGTTTCCAAAAGCAGGCTTAACCAGGGGGACACAATCAGCCACTAAGGATGGCAAAAAAGTTCTCTACTTATAAAAAGAGAACACCTATTGCTAAACTACTACTTCATAACACTTTCCCTTTTTTAGTTCATGTAGTCTCCCTTTGCTATCCCCTTCATTTTTTCTGAATAACAGCATACCTTTGGTTTTGAGTTTCCATGACTCTACCATGACTAAACTAAGTATATAGCCTCAATTCAAAATCTGGGAATACCAGAAAAACAAAAATGGCACCAGGACAACAGAAAGAGCTTAAATTGAATGGAGATAAGCTCATGTTTACAGAAGAGGATGCTCCATTAAAAACTCTCAAAGAGTCATCAAGAGCATAACTTTTGGAATCATTGATTCAACCCTGATGGCAGCTTCCAAAGATGTCCATTTTTATTCAGATGGTTTTTATGTATAAAACAGAGAACCCCAAGATCCCTATGATGGTAGGGAGTTTTACATTAGAAAATCAGCTATCACTTAAGGATTCCCTAAAAGTCAGTAGGAAGAAAAGCCACTAAAGTTCTGGGGGCTTTATCTGCCAATGTTAGCAGGAATTAGAATAATCTCAGTGTTATATAGGTAATATTATGTAAGTAAAACTACATGCCATTAGCAGATATGAATGGTTTAATTATATCTTTGTCTTTAAGGGTCCCTGTCCCTTTCTTATTGCTAATCTGAGCATTTTTAAATATAAAAAAATGATAGATGAGAATGGTGACATCTTTTATTTACTTCTATATGTATTGGGGATTTTTTTCCATCAGTTTTGATTTTCTATGACTGCTTTTATTTTTTATGCACTATTTAAGACATTAAAAATAATCTCTCTGCTTTCATATGCTGTAGGGTTTTTTTTTCTCTCTTAGTATAAATAAATGTTGAATTTTGCATTGACCTCATCCAACCACATTCCCTAAAATTTCTTTAAGATTTAAGCCCCTGCATAAATGTCTAAAATGACAGGCCACTGAATGAAATTCTTTCTATTATTGGACAACTCTAGCTTCTCATAATACCTAACCATTCATTCTAGTTCTGCTTCTTAGAATACCAAAAAATGATATTGCATAGTAAAATATGGTTTTATTAGTGCTACATCTTTCTGTTTCTCTCTCTATCTTTCACATGTGCACACATACATACTAGCAAATTTTTACCATCCAGCATTCTTGATTACCATAGTGTGCATGGGATGGTGATGGAATAATAATTAAGGGAAAGGTGGCTTCCATATGGACCTAACACTGATAAAAATTATACACACTTGATGCCTTAGAGAATAAAGCACTATCAATCCAAGCTGTCTAGAGAAGAGCCAGTGTAAAGTCACAGGGACAAGAGATGGAGTATTCTGTGAGAGGAACACCAAGTCAGCCAGTATAACTCAAAAATGAATTTACAGGAGCAGAGTAAGGCACGAGGAGATTCAAAAGACAGAAAGGAGTCAAACTTTTGAAGATACTAAAATAGGAGAGGAGATTATATCAAGTCTCAAGAAGGCAATGGAATGTATTGAAGGGGATGTGATATTGTCAAAACGATGATTCCAGAAAATCACTGGCAGCTATGTAGAATATCAATGAGCACAGACAAAGTCTTGAAGCTAAAAATACAATTAAGCAGCTTTTGAGATGGTTAAGGGTGAAGATAAAAATTAGGCTTATGGTTGTATTAGGGTGGAGAAGGAAATTAATGAAGTATTGTGGATGAAGAGAAAAACAAAATGTATAGCAAATCTGAATACAGAGTGAAGGAAAATGAAGAATTGAGATAAATACATTTATATACACATTTTAGGGTTGCTTTTTTATCTTTTAAAGTTTTATTATATTCTTTGTTTTTATATCACAACAATTTTTCTCATATATATTCTCCTTAACATTTGATTATTCTCTAGCAAAAAAAAAAAACTTTTAAAGCAATATTAACTGGCAAAATGGCTTAATTTGATAAACTATATAACATCTCTAACTGTAATCACCCACTTCACTACCAAGGAAGAGAAATTCATTTTTCTTCTAATTTGTTCTCTTAGACAATGATGGGGCATGAAATTAATCAGAATTTATCTGCCTTTTACTTTTGTTTTCATTATTATAACTAAATATCCTGTCATTTTGTTCTTTTTCCTTTACTTTGTATCAGTGTATTAAAAAACAACTCCCCTGAGAATGAAGTTGTTGAGCCTATATTCATTTTTTATTGCTTGTAATATTCTATTTTTTAAATTTGATCTGTGACGGATTCTGAGATTGGGGAACTGAGAGAAACCTACCACATTCTGAAATTTTGAAAAATGAGGGAGAAAGGAAACTATGTACTGATGGATATGAGTATATATTTCCAAAAATCAGTCATTCAGTGTAATCTATGGTGGTCGTGGTCATCGTCGTGGTGGTGGTAGGGTGTGTGTGTGTGTGTTTAGGGTGGAAAAAGGGTTAACATTTCTTATTCAGTACCTCAGAAGTAACATAACTAGTTTATTTAATTTTTAATTTCAATGGATTACTGGGACATCATGTTCAATGCAAATTTAGAGAGTACCTGCAGTTGGAAAACTAACAAATTCCAATTTTTAACTTAAATAACATTTTATTTTTGTTCAGTTACATATAAAATAATTTAACATACTGTAAAGGTTAAAATTATGGTTGAGACTGAATGTAATAATCATATTTGGTCACCAAGGATTTTATTTATAAAATCCTAATAAAACACCCAAACTCAGCTGGAAATTTTATGGTGATTTAATTGATATAGTGTAGAAAATTAAGAAGAATGAAGAAGGAAGGGGCTAGTACCGGGCCAGAAGATTAGGACATCTAGAAAGTAAGGTTCTGAGTGTGAAGGAGGAAAGAATCAGCCTAACCTCCAAAGGGGCTCAGCTAAGATGCCCGAACGTGAATCAGCTCAAGGGCAAAACTCAGCACCAACACTCCAAGATGTTGGAATACCTAACACACTCTCAGCCAGAGTCCTCTCCAGGGCAAGAGGCAGAGAGAGGAAGTGACGTGCATTATATAGAAGGTTTTACGCCACTTTCCTGCATCTCATCTGTACCAATAATGGCTTAGCTTGACTTAGGACAGCCCAGGGGTCTGTCCGCTTTTTTCTGCACATGTCTGTTGCCTTTTTTCTCAGATACTTAATCTTTGGGTTTGGTTCAGATCTTCTGAATCTTGTTAAACATAAGGAGGGTGGAGAAAATGTGAACTTCCCAAGACCTGATTCTGTTATTCCAAGTATCTCCATTGTTACTGATGAGGAAATAGCTAAATCAGATCATCTAAAGTACAATACTTTTTAAAGTTTTGAATTAAAAATTATCTCCCTCCTATTTATTATTTCCTCCTCTTAGGGATGGTAAGCAATCTAACATATATTTTACATGCATAATCATATAAAACATGTTTCCACATTAGTCATTTTGTGGAAAAGATCTTAAATGGGAAAAAAGAATGATATAGTATGTTTCCATCTTCTTTCAGACTCTATCATGGCTTTCTTGAAGGGAAGATAGCATTTTTCATTATGGCTCTGGGATTATCTTGGATCACTGCATTGTGGAAAATAACTGTGTCATTTACAGCTATTCATTAAAAATTTCTCTTTCATTATGGTCAATGTTATTCTGGTTATGCTCACTTCATTTCGCATCAGTTCATTTAAGACTAACAAATACTTATTTTTCCAATTTTTCAAATTACATACTTAGTAACCACTACCACTACAATTACCACCACCAAAAAATAAACAAATAAAAAATATGTGCACAACCATAAACTGCACATTGTTTACAATTTGTTCAAAATGTATAAATTATATATGTATGCTAATACAAATACCCTCTTATTGTGAGTTCCCTTTGGATTTGCTTTTCTTTGATACTTTCCTTTCTTGATTTTTTGGCTGTTATTTTTTAAACAAAATCATTCTCTTTATATCTCTCCAAATATTTTTCTTATTTTACTTATATTTCCAATATTTGTCATTTCTAATAACATAATACAATCCATTACATTCAAATACCATAATTTTATCCATTTCTTCCATTAATTGCATTTGCATTTTTTCCAGATATTATTTCCTTATAAAAAATTATTTTTTATGTTTTGATGAAAAAAATGTGAAGGAAGGGGGCCTTGTAGTACCAGATCTCAAACTGTACTATAAAGTAGTGGTCATCAAAACAATTTGGTACTGGCTAAGAGACAGAAAGGAGGATCAGTGGAATAGACTCGGGGTAAGTGACCTCAGCAAGACAGTCTATGATAAGCCCAAAGATCCCAGCTTTTGGCACCAAAATCCACTATTTGATAAAAAGTTAGGTCTCCCACTAGTGTTGTTTTATGGGTGAGTTCATTTCATTCACTTTCAGTTATGCTTACCAGCTGTGTATTTCCCAGCATCTTGATTTCCACTCCTAGTCCACTCCTAGGATTGGGAATCCTGCCTTCTTTTTATCACTCAATACATTTTATTCCATCCTCTTACTTTTACCCTATGTGTGTCTACCTTCCATACGTGTGTTTCTTTTTGACATCAAAAGGTAGGGTTTTTGGTTTCTAATCCACCCTGCTATCCACTTGAGTTTCTTTAAAAAAGGGGGTTTGGGGTTTTGTTTTTTCTTTTTTCACTCTTTCTTAAATATGTAAAAATGTAAAATGTAAAAAAAAATGATTCTCTTGAGTTCTGTGCTTGGACATCAAATTTTCTCTTCAGGTCTGGTCTTTTCTTTACAAATGCTTGGAATTCTTCTATTTTGTTGAATGAACATATTTTCCCCCGAAAGAATATATTCAGTTTTTCTGGATAATTTATTCTTGGTTGTAGACCTAGTTCCCTTGCCTTCTGGAATACCATATGCCATGCCTATTGGTCCTTCAATGTAGATTCTGCCATATCCTGTATTATCCTCACTGTGGTTCCATGGTATCTGAATAACTTCTTCTCAGCAGCTTGTAATATTTTTTCCTTGGTCTGATAGTTCTTGAGTTTGGCTATAACATTCCTGGATGTTGTTAGTTGGGGGTTAAGTACAGGAGGAGATCTGTCGATTCTTTCAATCTCCACTTTTTCCTCTTGTGCTAAAATATTGCAGCAGTTTTATTATATAATTTCCTGTAGTATGGTGTCCCAGCCTTTTCTTTTGTCATGGTCTTCTGGTAGACCAATGATTCTTTGTCTCTACTGGAACGATTTTCTAATTCTTCTGTTTTGTGAAGGAGGTGCTTCATATTTTCCTCAATTCTTTCATTAGTTTGATTTTGTTTTATAGTGTCCTGCTGCCTTGTGAAGTCACTTGATTGTAGTTGTTGTATTCTGGATACTAAAGTCTAAATTTCTTCCCTGTCTTTTTAGTTATCCTTCTCCTTCTGGTCTGATTTTCTTTGAAGGTCATCTTTTATCTTCTCTGCTCATCTTCCATTTTCTTTCCTCATCTTTCATCTCCTTTGCCTCGTTTTCAAGCTGATTAGATTCATTTTGGCTTTCAAGACATTATTTTCTATTTCCAGATGACTTATTTTAGTTTTTAAGTTCTTTCCCAGTTGTCTTTAGCCTCTTTTAATTGTGTTTTGAATTGTATTTTGAGTTCTTCCAAAGTCTGTATCCAATTTACTGGATTTTCTGTGTTTTTGCTTGTTGTTCCTTCATGCTTCTCTGTTCCATTTCCTCTTTGTTCATTGCGTGCATAGGCGCTGTCAATTGTAATTTCTTTTTTTTATTTTTCTGTTGTTTGCTCGTATTTAACCCTTATTTACTCCCTGCAGATGCCTGTGCTTTGGCTCTTCTCATTTTTAGGTGGGTTTGGGCTTTTCTGTCAGCCTTCACCCTTTGAGTTTTGTCAGCAAATCTCTCAGTGCAGTCTGTGGAGGAGGGGTGTTGGAGCTTGAGCTTCCTTGTGCTCTGGAGGCCTTGGTGGGATTAAGTGCAGCTGAGTTGCAGAACTGTATGTCCCCTGAGGCCAAAACCTTCAGAGCTGGGGCAGACAATATGGAGTTTTCTCTGATTCAACTAAGCTGCCCGCTCTGTGATCTGCAGTTCTTCTCTAACTGCTTTCCCATCACCTGTTTGATGCTCTGAGTCTGGCACAGCTTTGTCCACAATGTTCTACCTCCAGACCAGCACCCTTGCCCACCCAGAGGTTATAGCTACAGCTGGAGGCTTAGAGCTCTAGGTTGCTGAGGGGTCTCCGGACCTTATTTCTTTCTTCTCCTTAGGCCAGAGTGTTCTTGAATTCTGGATTTTGGGGGAGTACCTTTTAAGTTGAGTCCAGCAGGAGGGTTCCTTGGCTCTGTCTTGTTGATAGGTTTGATTTTCAGTCCCCTAGGAGCATTCAGTTTGTAATCAGTAAAGAAGGATTTTCAGAGGTCTGAACTTTCACTGCCTCTACGCCGCCATCTTGACTCCACTTCCTTTTCCCATGTTCTGATCAGAATTTAATTTGATAAACTCAACCCATCTGGTTCTTAGTTAACATACACTATCAGGGCATATTTATTTAGATTAGTCCTTAGGCAGCAGACACTCAGGCAGATCTCCTTGAATCTTTTTTTTTTTCCTAAAACAAGTCTTTCTGGCTTGGTCATACACAATACAACTTTTGTTCCAATGCCACATTCCCCTTATGCAGGATTATCTCCATAGTATGAATATTAAAACAAGACTTTTGCAGAATATTTGTGCTCTCAACAAACTATTGTTGGCACATCAGGAATTATGTGTATTTTCAAGTTTACATCTACTACTAGCCTTATGCAGGTGTGTGTGTGTGTGTGTGTGTGTGGGAAATCTCTAGTTATCTATCATACTTACCTGTTATAAGGTTATTTTCATCTTTTGAACTTTTCTCATTAATTTTTGGCTAGATTCAACTAGTTCTGAGGAAGGAAAATTAAAATTCTTCTCCATTATTTTGTTATTTTTTCCATCTGTATTTATTTAGTTTTTTCTTTAAAATCTGAATGCTATAATTCTTAGTACATACTAGTACATATTGAAAATGCTTCATTATTCATAGTAAACCTGCCCCACCCAACAAAATATATTAACACTTTTCATTTTTTCCAATTAAATCTATTTTGTCCCCTATTCTGTCAGATGTCATGACTGCTACCCCTGCCTTCTCTGAATCAGCTGAGGCATAGTATATTCTGCTCTAGCCCCTCACCTTCAATCTATGTGTATATGGCTTTTGATCCTTTTGCACATTTTCTTCCTATGGGTGAATTAATTCCATTTACACTCAATATCATAAGCACTAGCTGTACACTTCCATTTACTCCATTCCTTCTTATTGTTCCCCTCTTTCTTTCTTTTCATCATATCCCTCTGCATATGTCCATTAATTTCTTTTGACCACTCCAATTCACTTCCCTTCCCCCCAAATTCTCCCTAATTCTCTTCCCTTGCCCTCCTAGTTCCAAATTGATCCACCATTCCAAAGGTCTCACCTTGTTTCCCTTTCCCTTTCCCTGTTAATTTTTGTTCAATCTACCTTTCCCAAAATCTTTTTTTTATCTCTATGACCACAGCATCCTGCTCCTTGATATGAATTCTATCCACCCCTTGCATATTTTCTCACTTTATACCACTTGAAATGTGTTCCCCTCTAGGTATCCCTCTCTTTCCTCCCTTTACTTATACAGTTGCTCCTCTTTTCTCTTAATATACTTTTCCTTATTCCCTCAGACAGACCCTCAAGGGAACTCCTAGTCCTTCCCTTATTACATACTCCTTTCCTTCTTTTTCTTTTCTAAAATTAAGATGTTTAGAGGCCCTGTGAGATAAAGATCTGGTTTTATTTTTACAGAGAAATCACAGGGTCAAAGGTCTTCAGATTCCCTAGATGAATCCTGAAACTCTGATCATTGACACTGAAATGTTTTTAAAGGCAAAAAGAGGAATTTATAGAATCGAGTGGAACACTTACAGGGATCACTTTTGACATGACTAATAGCAAGTTATTAGTCATGGACAGGTCAGAATGCTTTGGACCCAGGCTTCTTTACAAGTCATTCTTGTTATAGTAAATCCCAAACCTCATGAGTCCTCTGAGGGCCCCTGGTCTCTAAGTCTCCAACCTTCTATAGGTTCCTGTTCTCCATGTCTGTTGGGTGACTTTCTGATCTCTGAAGACTCTTACATGAATTAGTTGGATATAAAGTACATTATGAAATAGATTCTCACAGCTAAGATGATCATAGTAATTCACATAATTAACATGGTAAAACACTTAGAAATCACCATTATAATAATACACATATTTGAAAATATAACTCAAGAGTTACCCTTAAACTACATTGTTAAACTCATTACATATGCAGACACTTGTCTGGATCTACTTCTTACTACAAATCCCACAGTTACATGGTGTCAAACTAAAGAGATTCTTAAGCTAATACAAATGAAAGGCAATTTAATTACATTTCCTTCTTATACTGTACTTTCAGAACATTTTTACCCTTCTAATTGTGTATGTTGTTCTCTCTTTCTCACATAACATCTGAGAGTAGGCTTCTAGTACTACCAGTCTTCCACTCTTTCCTCCTTTTCTTCATGGCAGTTCTACCTCTCATTCTTTCTCTATTTGGAATAACCATTCCATTCTACCTCCTCCTAATCTATTCCACTACTATTTGGCTCCTTCCATTATATTCATCTTAACCTTGAATCTCCAATCTATATACACCCCTTCAAAATACCAGGAAATGATGCTATTCCCAGGGGTGATAGATGACATTCTCCCTTACAGAAAATAAACACTTTGACCTTTTGCATTTTCATCATCTTTTTATGTTTCTTACAAATCAAAATTTCTGCTGAGTTTTATTATATTCCTTAAGAAGAAAACAAAACAAAACAAAGAACTTCCCACCTCCTTTTTAGGTTAAAAAAAAAAACACTGCAAACTACTGAAAGCATAATACATACAATATCATGTTCATGTTACTCCCTACAAAAATCACCTGAAACATAGTTGATGTGCAACTAAGAGGACTTAACAATACTTGGGTTTGGTGATCAGCTACATTCCTCTCTTTGCAGGGATTTGTTTTTGTGTCCTGTTATATCTCCTAGTTTGTGACTATGAAGGAACAATATACAAAAACAATAACCATTCCTATTAGTCCATTATTTAGGGGTGAACATTTAAATAGTTTATCATTAGAACACTAAAGCATAGATGCGATAGATCTGTTGTTCCTCTGAACTCCAGAGAATGACAACGGCTTGGTGTTACCTAATCTTTTTCATATTTGTCTTGAATTAATTAGTAATCTCATGATTTAAATTTTTTCTCCTTCCATACACTTTGATAACCCAGAATCACATTAACAAAAACAAAAGGAAAACTTAAGAAATATTAATTGAAACATTATATATTTTTAAATGGATTTCAAAAAGTTTCAACACACCAAACAGATCCAGTCTTCTTATAATATCATCCCCAGTAAAGGAGATGAATGAAAATATTTTTAAGGAGATGGGTAGATATATTAAAAAAAAAAAACTTCTTAGAAGAGTGTTCTTTTTGTTTGTGGTTTTTTTTTTTTTTGGTGTGTTTGATGTTTCTTTAGAGAGTTTTTGTTGTTTCATTTAACTTTTAGGAAACATTTTGGCTACAGATCAAATTTTAGGATTTTTTTTATTGATTAAAAGATTACTGTACATGAAGACAAACTTAAATATTACCTATCTGATAGTAACTTCATCATTAAGTTAAATGCTGTTATAGGTTAGATTTGTTCTTTTAATATTTAAATAAAAGTCAGAATTAAGAATATGATATAGGATAAAAGACATAATAACCCAGTCCCTTAGGAAATTGTAAAGTTCACAGAAGTGAACCCATAACTCATCATTTATTTGAATACATGATTATACACCCCAAATTGAGATATTTTACTTGATTTTTCCTAACAAAATCCTGCTACTTCATTAAATCAGTGAGAAACAATAATTATTCTCCTATGATGAATTCTTTAATTCATGATAAAACTTTATACTTACATAAATAATAGACTAGAGCAAAAATCAAGCACCACAGAGAACATTTGGAATATCATAATAAAATAATTAAACTTGTTAAAAATTCTCATTTCCTCATTTGACAGATAAGTTATGGTAAAAGGTGAAAGTAGAATTTTAAAAAAATACTGAATTACATTCAGAATTTGGTCTGATAGATTTGTTTTTTCCCATCTGTAAAATAAGTATGCTTCAAAACAACATTCTCAATTTATTATTTAGAAACCCTGAAGGATAAAGGAAAGAACCATACATATCCCTAAGTAATGACTTATGTATATAGTGTGCAGGTCATTGCAGAGCATTTTCTGAATTAAAATATTTTTCCCTATTTTCCCTTACCCATACTTCTATTTATCAATGATATTTCCTGTATATCTCAAAGGAAGGATACCTGCTATAGTGGGGAGGGGGTAAAGGATCTTTAAGAATGAAAGTGGGCTGGGTAAATCTATAGTAAAATGTTAGGTGTACAATATATATTATCTTTATAAAAAGATTACATTATGATAGGAATGTGAATGGAGAAAACCTGCAACAGAGCCAAAGGAGTAAGATTTGCAAAAGCTGTCAATCAAAAAGTATTCTGGAATGGGATGGGGATGGGAGGGTGTGAAGACTGTAGAAAGGAACAGCCAGACTGTGAGAAGTGGTCCCTCTGACTCTTGAGACAGGAAGGAGTAAGGCCTGAGAACATCCTTCTTTTACTGATTTCTCCCTACTGGACAAAGTGACTAAAATCCTCAACCTGTTAGCCATATCCCTCAATTCAAGACTCTATTTTATTATTCTTCAATTTAGGAGTATTTTTAAGATTAGGGAAACCCTAAACCCTCTCTCCCATCAAACTTCCCTGTCCTTCCCCTTTTCCTAAACAAACCCTTTGTTTGAACTATTCAAGAGAGATATCTATTAGATTTATCAGGAAACTAACTGACAATTGTCTTCCAGTGTCACCAACTGAAGAAACCAACTGATGGGGGTGGAGGTAGGGGAAGAAGGGAGGAGGAAAAGGGAGTGGGGAGAAAAGGTGGCAGACCTGATCTCTCAATCACCATAACATTTAAATCAATTACCTAATACACTGGGTATATCTATAGTAAAATTTTAGGTATACAATATATATTGTCTTTACAAAAAGATTGCATTATAATAGGAAGTAAAGTATAAAAATAAATAAAGTACTGGAGAGAGTCAGATAAATCCATAGGAAGGTTCAAAATAATAATTATAAATTTCAATAAGAAATTATAGCTTTCATCTAGGCTAATTTGGGAAGTTTTCATGAAGGAAAAGGTACATAAACCTCTAAAAAGGAGACAGAGAACATAAACAAGGTCATAGAAATAGGAAAGGGAAAAATCAGAAGAGGTGATGAGTAATAGTCTAGGGAGTCAACTGGCTAGCATTTTTTTAGCGCCTGTTTTGTACAAGGCACTATACTAAGTGTAGAGTGATTTGAAGGTTGACTGGTGACAACTAGACAGTAGTGGATAGAGCACTAGGATTGGAGTCAGGAGGACTTGAGCTCAAATTTGGACTCAGTCGCTTTTAAGCTGTGTGACCTGAACAAGTAACAACTCCAAAAGCCTAGCCCTTGACCACTCCTATCTAAGACAGAAGCTTAATATTAAAAGAAAAGAAAAGAAGAAAGTAGATTACATGAAGGCAAATAGTATGAAATAAAGCTCCATGTTTATCTTAGAATATGATGCAAGATATAGAATGACAGATAAACAATAAAACAATTTAAAAATAGTAAAAAAAATTCAAAAACTATAAAACAAATTTTAGAAAAAGAGAAAAAAATCAAGAATCTTACTCTTATTGAAATTTATGTAAGTGGAATACCTGCATACAGTTAGCTGTGGAAACACATCTTACCAGAAGGAGAAGTAAAAGTAGGAAGAGGAGAAAAAAGAAAATGGAAGGTGAACTTGGGGAAGCAGTAGTCAGAAATATTTATTTTTTTTAAACAGGGAAAGGCTGAAAGTAGAGGAAGAGATATAAATAAGGGAAAATAAAATGGAGGGAAACAGAATGAGTAATAATAACTTTGAATGTGAATGGAAGGAATTATTACCCATAAACCACCAAAGAATAGGAGAGAGGATTAAAAACCAAAATTCCACAATATGCTGTCTACAAGAAATACAATTAAAGCAGGAAGACAGAGAGAGTAAATATAAAGGGATGGAAAAAAATCTACTAGATTTCAGCCTAAATTAAAAAAAAAAAAAGCCTAACTAACCTACACTGACTAAGATTAAATTCTCTATCTCACAATCTAAATCAATAAGTCTTTATCTCCTCCAACCTCCTTAACCAGTATCTGAAACCATACTCTCAGACATCAACTATCAGATCTTTTGTCAGAGAGAGACTGATACAAAACCCTCAGAACTCCTCCTCCCTCAAAAGCAAGAAAAAATGGAGCCCCCTTTTAACAGATTCTTTTTTATAGACTCTTTTTTATATGGTCTCTTGTAGAGACAGTGCCAGAGCTGTTTGTTACTTCCTCTTAAAGAGACAGAGTGAGATTAAGTAACTCCCTCTAACAGAAAGTCTGCCCTTAATGAGACAAAGTGAAAAGAAGAAAACTTCTTATAACAATATAGATATATTGGTGATATCTAAACCAGGAAGAGAAAAAAACAGAGAGAGAAAACTATAGACCAATCTCCAATTTACCTCATAATGACAAAATCAACAGAAACTATATGATTACTTTAATAGATGCTAAATTTTTTTTGACAAAATTCAACAACCATACCTATTAAAAACACTAACGATCACTAAAATAAATGGACCATTCCTCAAAATGTTAAATAACATCTATATAAATGATTAGCAAATATTATATGCAATGGGAATAAATGAAAAAAAAAGGTTCCAATATTGCACTTGAAATGTTAGCTATTGAAATAAGAAAGGTAATAGAAGGAATTTGAATAGAGAAGAAGAAAATATTGCACCCACTCTTCATATGATGTGATGGTATATTTTAGATATTCAACCAAAAAATATTAATGAAACAACATTCTTAGCAAATAAGTCCACATAAACCATTGGCTTTTCTTTATACTATCAATAAAGTTCAACAGCAAAAGATAGAAAGAGAAATCCTATTTAAAATAGTACACCTGCCAAGAAAAAACAAGGAACTATAAAAAAAAATTTTTTTAAACAAATGAAGTCAGATTTAAACAACTGGAAAAACATTAATTGCCCATGAATAGGCTGAGGCAGTATAATAAAATGACAATTCTACCTAAATCAGTTTACCTATTTAGTTCTATATCAATCAAACTCATAGAATTAGAAAAAAATAATAAAATTAACCTGGAGGAATTGAAGGCCAGGAATATGAAGGATGGTGGCTTAGCTATACCAGAACTCAAACTGAATTATAAAGTGGCAAACATAAAAATAATCTAATACTGAAAAAGAAACAGAGTAGTGCTGCGGTCAGGGTCCAGCCTCACTGGCAACTCCAGGGTTCCCGACAGGTGGTGAATGATCAGTCAAAATAAATAACAAATGGAAGACATCTTAATCATTTTGGCCATGGGACTGCTTTGCATCTTGTCAGCTGCTCCCCATTCCCAGGCCTGGGATTTTTTTTTTATACCCATTTTCTTGGCATGCAGATTACATTACCTCACACACATGTTCAAAGAGAGATAATTGGAAAATGATACATTAACTTTTAACAAATGACTTGATTAACATTCTATATTTTTGTAGTGTGATTACAGACAGAATACAAGATAAATAATTTCGTCACAGGTGGCTTACTAGGGAGTTTGAGTTACTGATTTGTGTAATTGAGTCACTGAGGCATATTGAAACTTAGTGTACCTGTACTGTACCCGTACGTATTGTATGGGACTCTATGATTGATTTGTGTGCTGACTTCATGAGAATAGGCTTCTGTGAGTGGGGAAGTTCTGGACTTGGCCTGTAGCTGTGGTTTTGCTGGGGATTATGTACCTAAGTAAAAGTTAACCCATGATATTCCTTTTGGATTGGGTTTGAGGGTCTGATCTTTTCGTGATGTTTTAGAGAATGAGGGTACATGTGTTCTGCTCTTTCATTATTTCTTTTGAGATTAGGGGGGATAATAATCATGTCAATTCATAAGTAAGGGGCACTGATGAAAGAGGTCTTTCAGGGGGATAGAGTGGGCAGTCATATCTCACCAAGGACCACTTTGTGGTCTCCCCAGATCTTTCTTAAGTTTATTATTATCATGGTTCATATAGAGAATCTAATTAACAATGTATGGGAATGATTCTGATAAGTTTTGATAATATTAAGAAAATAAGATAGGGGAAAAAGAGGAATACACTTGAGAAAAGGAGGAAGGAAAAGGAAGATGGGAAAATTATCTCACATGATTAAGTTGCACAAATAGAAATCTCTCTACAAACACAGAGAAGGAGTTGGGGAGAACTTATATTTGAATTGTACTTGAATTTGAATTTTTCATAAGAGGAAAGGATACAAACACACGCAAAGTTGTGTACAGAAATACATTTTTCTCAACAAAGAAATATGAAGAAAGAGGAAGAAGGGAGAATAAAGAATAGGGAGATTTCAATTAAGAAAGAAAAAATTTCTAAGTGTAAGAGAGGAAAGCAGACTCTTCATGCTGGAAGACCAACTCCAGTGGGTGAAGGGCAGGAAGGAGAGAGAATTCTGGAGAAGGAAAAGAGGAACTGAGAAGATCCAAACAGTTGAACTCACTTCTCTTTGGGAAGCCCACCAGAGAGGTTGATCTGAGCAAACCTCTGAGCCTGGAGCATCCTCCTGTGAAGCCAGACCCCAGCATCCAGTGGAAGACAAACAAGGGTGGATAGGACTTTGCCAGAAAGCAATCCACCACAGGAAGATTTCCTCTTTATCCCTCTGAAATTTAGACTCTAAATAGTCCTTAATATCAGAGCTAGGACAGCTAGGAGTCAGGACAGTTCTCACAATTGACCCCAGAGGGTAGGCAGGCAAAGCCTGACCCTGCAGAATTTGGGGAGAGGGGGTACAATTGTTATATTTAGGGACTTCCTATTTTTCCCACCTTCCCATTACCTTATCCCACAAACTCACTTGCCCTACCTTTCATGTGTTTCTTTAGAATAAATACCTGTTTACCAGATCAAGTGCCTGCTTCATAGTATCCAAGAAGGAGACTTGGAGTTTTGGGGGGAGAAAAGTTACACTTCTCAAAGAGGGAGAAACTGTCTCTCCTGTACTTTATTTCAACCAAGTCTCTGAGGGAACAGTAACCTGTGATTCTGAAGGCAACCAGAGTGGCTTTTACCAGGGAATAAGAGAGGGAAACCAATCTATCCCCTCTCTCTACCTTTTGGCTCCATTCCATCTCTACCACACTCTGGTCCTGAATTCAGTGGTGGATTATTCCATTTCTCTCCCTCCATTACATAAGCATAACAAACTCTAAAGGAAAATATAGACTGATACTTTTTTTTGCAATGGCAAATAATAGGAATAGGAGGGGGCACAAAATTTGATCAATGGATATAGATGATATGGTATATTAATATTATGGGATATGATTACACTGAACTCTTATCAGCATGATGACCAACCATGATTTAGAAATATAATTACTCACATCTTGAAGAGAGGAGAGGATTTGATATAGAATGAGGTTTTTTTGAGTGTTAGGGAAATATGATTTATTATTAGTGCAGGAAATTATTTTGATTGCCTCTGCATATTTGGAATGGATTTTATTCTTTGTGTATCCCCAAGGGAGGGAAGGTAATGAAAAGGAAGATGTGAGCTGATTGAAATAAGATGTTCCCCCTCAAAATTAAAAGGAAAATGCTTAGTTTTGTGTCATAGAGCTATGTATATGTAAAAGGAAAAGAAAAGTTTCCAGACTATATTGAATAATGGAAAAGGAAAGAAAAACACTACATTTGTGAAAAGAATCTTATTACTACTCCAAGTTAATGGCAGGGAATGATTTCCTTGAGGGGAGAAGGTGAATGAATCATTAATAAATGAATAAACATTGAAATGTCTATTATTTGCCAAGTCCTGTACTTGGCATTATGGATATAGATTTTTTAAATGCAATACTTATTATCTTTATATAGCTTATATTGAGATAACTGAAGATCATGTATATAGTAGAGTGGTTCCTAGGGAAGGAAATTTTGTTTTGGAGAGTCTATGGGATGATGAAGGAAAGTTTAGTAAAAAAAGATTGCCATTCCTTTCTGGAAACGATAGTAGTGTTGATTTTATTCCTGTGCTTAGAGTAAGAATTGAAAATAGGGAAAGAGGGGATAGTGGTATTATGTACAATATTCTTAGTGAATTCTTCTGGGGCAGACATTAATTTCAATCCTATGTCTATATATCCAGGACTTTGACTATTTTCATTATTTATTTGGCTATAATTCATTCTTTTTTTCCAAACTCAGGCCAATGTCAATTCCTGCAACCTGGGCAAACTCACTAATTAGATGGATTCTAAAATCACAGAGGCTGCATACTATTCATTAAACATTTTTTGTAAAGGTCTTATTATGCGCCAGACAATGTGCTAACCTCTGGGAATACAAATTTTAAAAAATTAATTAAAACCATCTCTGCCTTCAATGTGCTTGCAAAATAATGGAAGAATACAACATACAGTGCATGCAATAGCTAAAATAATATAAATGAAAAAGAATATGAAAGTCAAGAATTCTAATCCATTAAAACACTATTGTACTGAACGGAATAATGAACTGGAGGAATTCCATGTGAACTGGAATGACCTCCAGGAATTGATGCAGAGTGAGAGGAGAAGAACCAGGAGAATATTGTGCACAAAGACACTGTGGTACAATCAAATGTAATGGACATCTCTAATGGCAGCAATGAATGCTACAGGACAACTCTGAGGGACTTATGAGAAAGAAGGCTATCCACATCCAGAGAAAGAACTGTGAGAGTAGAAATATAGAAGGAAAACAACTGCTTGATCAGAAGGTTTGATGGGTGTATGAGTAGGGATATAGACTCCACATGATCATTCTACTGCAATTAATAATATGGAAATAAATCTTGATCAATGATACATGTAAAATAAAGTTGAATTGCTCATTGGCTATGGGAGGAGGAAGATAGGAGGGAGGGAAAGAATATGAATCACGTAACCATGAAAAAATATTATAAATTAATTAAATAATTTTTAAAAAATAACTCTAATCCATGCAATGACTAATCATGACACCATAGGACAAAAGAGAAATGATTAAATAGAAGGGCAGAATGAGAAACACATTTTCAGACACAGTCAGTTAGTGATTTAGTTTCACCTTATTATATTTAGTGGTTATGGAGATTTATTGTTTTGTTGTGGACAGAGGAGAGAGGAAAGGGATAGTGATAATGTTAACATAAAAAAGGAAAGAAATGAGTCAATGAATCAAAAATTCATAGTTCAAGAAGTGATTCAGAAGGAAATACAGGCAAGCACGGGAATATTGGAACTAAAATGTTAAACAACAAATCTTTGATTTTTTTATATTTAAGCTGTATGTATTGGAGATTCATCATTCAATAAGCAGGCTTTATTCAAAATTGCATGAAAAATTTTTATTAAGTTCATAAAAATGAAAACAGTATTAAAATACTCTAAATATCATCCAGTATCTCTTAAATTCAGTGTTTTATTCAGGTAAAATGATTTCTCTTTTGTTTTAATTGATTTAATCATGGTAATATGTAAGAGTTGAAAACTTTTTTACTTATCATCTATTATGAGCTCTATATCCACAACTAGCTAATAAATGGTAACTAGTTGCCCCTGTTCTTCACTTCTTTTTGAGTTCAATTTTATGCTATAAAGGTAATTTAGTTGTAAAGTTACCCATAATGACATCTGATTCATGTACTTTAATTTCAATAGGGGAAAAAAAGACCAGAGTGCCTCAGGTTTCCAGTTAATCAAACTGTTCTGAAGGACACCATCCAAAGCAAGCATTAAAAGCACTTTGTAAATAAATGCTTCCTTAACGGAATATCTTTCCATTAGAATGACATTCAGGATATAAATTATAGTCTAATGATGTTTTTAAAGGTTTTTTTTTTTTGTTTAGATTCTTATAGTTGATTCCACATATACTATCCTAACCTTGCACCTAATTCTAATAGGTTTACTTGTAATAAAGGAGGAAAATTGAGCAAAACAAACCAACACAAAGACTGCAATTGACAGCATGTACTAAATTCAACATGTATGTAGTGGTTGCAAAACATTTCAGCAAATAAAAAGAACGCTTGTTTATAAACCATGTCTCATCTAGAGTCAAGACAGAAATCGGTGTAAATGTGCTTCCATTTTATTTTTATATTGCAATTATTTTGTAATATTTTCTTTATCCCACTTATTTCGCTATGTATCAGTCTTCTGAGATTTCTCTGAATTGCTCATATTTGTCATTTCACATATCATATTGCATTGGACTTCTAAATTCATTTAACCATTCCCTAATTAATTTCCATCTACTTTGTTTTAAGTTCTTTGGTATTATAAATGTATTACAATGAATTTTTTTAACATATAAGAAAAAAATTTTTAAATCTCCTATAGGGATATATGGCCAGAACTGTAATCATGGGTTCAAAATGATACAGATACTAAGAACACACACACACATTATCCCAAACTGTTTTCCAGAATAGTTAGACTAATTCAGTACTAAAAACATTATATTACTCCTTCTGTTTTCCCACAATCTCTCCAACATTTGCTATTTATATATTTTGCCAAATTAAGGGAGCTGACATGGAACTTCACTGTTATTTAAACTGTATTTCTTTTATTATTTGGGATTTGGGGAAAAAAAAGGCTTTCATATGATTCATAATAGGTTGTAATTCTTAAAACAGATTATATACCTCACCTCAATAGATATGACTCTTGTACCTATAATATTTAGAAATTGAATAATAATTTATACATTTTTGACATTTCAACTTTTTATCTGAACTACATAGATTTTATTCTTGCAAAAAATTCTTTCAATTGCTATAAATAAAAGTGCTTCATCTCTTGTTATTAGATCTACCTGTGTCTTTAGGAAAAGCTACAGAAACATTTTTCAAATTCTCTGCCTATTAAAAAAGTAACATTTTACATTTAGGTTGTGAATCTATTCAGAATTTACTTTAATATATACTTTAAGTTGCTAATATAAACAAAAATTGTTTATTTCTTTAACCAAACTTCTTTGGAGTTTTCCCTATAGTTCTTATAAAATAGAGAATCTTTTTCTAGGTAGTTTGTTTTATGGGCATTTAATGAACTCTGGCTTATTTAACCAATTTTGTTTTTTTGGCTCCTGAACTAACTGATTCCATTCACCTATTTTTTTTTCCTTTTTTAACCAATAAAAGATTGTGACTGAATTTTTAAACTCTTATATAATGTATATGGATCGAATCATGTTTGTGGTCATTTTAATATGATTGATTATGCTGATAGTAAATATTTTATCACTGATGTGAAAAAAAACTTTCCTTCTAATTACTTTTTGAGTTAATTTAGCAATCTTTTAGATCTAAATTTAAGTAACTGAAAAATATTTTATATATAATAGTTAATTATTTAGTTCTATATTTATATCATACATTTAAATTTGTAATATATAATAGATTGCATATATTTAATATTATTTATTATATTAAATGTATTTAGTTAAATTTTTTTTCATGAACACTGGTAAAACTTCTTGATTTTTGAGAATAAGAGGTTAACAATATTCTTATTTTTAAAAAGTATATTTTATTATATAACAATATTAACCTGAGTCTGAGTTAGAATGACACACACTTTTTTTTATTAGTCGGTTATTTATATTTCTTAATTTTGTGTTGATTTTATATTTAAAATTATATATTTAATTTACCAAATCTCCCTTTTTCTATTCATTAATATATTTTCCAGAAGAAGAATTTTTCTTTTAAAAATATTTTTTCCAGATAACAATAATTGTTTTCAGTAATTTTTTCTGACATTTTTTAATCCATGTTCTCTTACTCTCTCCTATGTTTCTCTCTTTCCCAAGAGGGCAATTACTATGATATAGATTGTACATATGTTATTATGTAACATATAATCCCACATTTATCATACTGTGAAAGAAGATGCACAGAGAAAATATTTCTAAGGAGAACTTTAGTATCTGCAAAGTTTTGCTATATTGTTTCTTTTTTATTCATCTCTTTCACAGATATAAATTATTTCTTTGATTTTTTCTTGGCCAAACTGTTAACAAGTTGTAATTTATATCTCCACATTGTTCCTATTTTCCCTTTCTTATATTTATAAGACATTTATGATCTATAAAGAATCTTTTAATTATTCTGTCCTTTATCCTTCTAATTTTTCTGTGACTTAGTATAGAAGCCATAATAAAAATAAGATGTATTGCTTAATAAATGCATGCATTTAATGTTAATTCCGACAAGAATCTGCAAGTCTTTTAAACTTAATGTCAACAGGCTATTCAGCTATATGTTTTCTTTTGTGTTTATCTTTCTTTTAGGATGAATTGGATAAAATATTTATTGAGCAATTAATATGTGGAAGGGATTTTGCTTAGCACTGGAATGCAAATAAAATGATAAAGAAAAAACTATAACTACCTTCAAAGAGTTTACACTCTAATGGAAGAAGACACCACAGACAGATGAACTAAAAATGAGATGCTAGGAGGGAGTTGGTGTTGTTTATCATTCTTTTGGAAGAGGACCAATGACATTACCAATGATAATGAAGCAAAGTCACACAAAGTTTTCACTCTCACTCTTTTGCAGAGTCATCAAAGTCCATTGGCAAAACAAAAATCAACATGACTGGCTGCTTAGAGATACAATTGAGTTTGGTATAAGGTGGCTATGAAAGGTGAATGAACATCCCTGAAAAGTATTCAGCGCAACCTTCTCACCAGAGGTGAGACAAGGTAGAACCATAATCTAGAGCAGTGATGGTGAACATTTTAGAGATCAAGTGCCCAAACTGCAACCCCAAACCCATATTTATTACAAAGTGCCAATATGGCCATTTTACCTGAATGCTATGGTTTTAATTTAGATAAAAAAACATACATGAACATCTTGTGTTTTAAAAGAAAACACAATAACAGAACTTTCAATGATACAAACAACTTTTTATTGAGAGTTTGCATTTGGCTTGAATTTGAAAAATTAATGTGATTTTTGCTGTTGAATGCATGCTGATAATTTTTCTAACCATGACTCATACTTTTTAAGTTTGAGAGCAATATATGCAGCACTCAGGTCATCATTTGTTTCTGGTATCAGATTTGATATAATTCAAAGATGAAAACAGCTCTTCACAAACAAGAAGATCCAAACAAAGTAAGGAAAGCAATCACAAGTGCTTTCATTGATTTAAAATTATTTGGCAAACAATTCTACACTTTAAGAATTTCATTTGCAGAACTAATTTGCTATCCTTTGTCATTCCTTCTATCTTCTCAAAGAGTTTCATGAAAGTCATAGAGCTTATTTTTCTGGATAGAACTTTCTTAAAATTCCAATAGCTCCATTTCCAGATTTCCTAAATCTAACCAGTGTAAGTAGATATGAGGATTAAAATTAATATACAATAACTCCAAATATTATATTTAATAAGATTTATTAAAATAACTAAGTAAAAGCTAGAGTTAAAAGAAAGCTAACTAAGCTGTGATCACAAGAGAAGAAAGGAAGAGGGAGAAGTCACAGAAATTTATAAACAATAACATAACAATGCAAATGTAAGGGTGTAGGGAAAGGGATGCTGGGAGATACTAAGTGAATTTGGAGGAACCTAGTCCTGAGGTTCATGATTTCCACTTATTAATTCCCCCCATGATCATTTTGGGAGACCAAAAGGGATCATTTTAAACATAACCAACTTATAAATTGCAATAATTTGTGGGAAAAAAAGGAAAAGAGAACAAAACCAATGATTGATAGATTGACAAAAAGTCAATTTGGGGGCAATCCTCTTTGGCATAAGAGTATACATACAAAACAAATACATTCAACCCCCTATAGTTCAAATTCATCTTATTTCAAGTTCACTCTGGATCTTTTGGTGCAGCATGTGGTCTCTGCAGGCATTTTCATGGTGCCTTCTTGAAATAGTTCATTTTCTGGATTCTGGGAGGTATTCTCTTGTTCTAAATTAGGCTCAAATTCAAATCAAAATTCACAACAATTACACAGTCCTCCCTGGTGAGGAAAATAATAACAAACACAGGGATCACTCAGGGATTCATGGCTGAGTTATGTAGCATATGAATCAATTGGCAAAAAAATAAAAAATATCAAACAATCCAAATAAAAGAGAAAAAGTAACTTGTGGATGAAATATAAAATATCAAAGTCTTATGTCTAAAAAAATCCAAATAAAGGAAAAATAAAACTATAATGTGTCCTTGAATCAGGACCCAATTAAAATGATTTATGTAATTATGCACTTACCCAATCAGTTGCCAGGGGTGCAGAAAATTTGCCACACCATGAAAGATATAAAAGGGACTAAGTTATGGGATCCAGGAAGGCAGCCAAAGTGAGGTGCTTGTTAGGGCTCAGGGAAGTCCTGCCTTTGACATAAGTCAAAACAGCCACAACCTTGAACCCTAAACAAGTTCAAGTCCTCTTGTATTGGCTCAAATTAATCAACTGCACTGGAATTGGTTGGTCTCTTTGACCTTGTGCTGATTGACACTATGAATGTTAGCTTTGTGCTTCTTTGACACTTTGCAGTGCTTCTTTTTGTATTTTCTTCTCCTGTAATCAGACAGAATCATTAAATAAGTATAATTCTTTTTAAAAAATTAATGGCATTATTTCTATAGTTTAAAGCTTTTGGGGTATGCACTGACATGAGGATTAATGGATATTTTTAAACTTAACCTAGTGCAAAATTAAAAAAAACCCTAATAATACTTTTAATGTGCTTTGAGTTCAAAAAAAGGAGAGAAAATAAGGTCAAATACTATATTGCACATATCAGAAAGAAAAATTTAAAAAAATTTAAAAATTAAAAAAAAAATAAAGCTTACAATCAGTGACACACTGTCAGCCAACAAAAGATAGAATACAATTGTTTCTCACCCAAAAATGAGATCCAGTTCCTTTTTAACTTGTCCATGAACCACTGTGTGAGTGCAAATGATTTTCACAAAGTAACAGCTTCATAAAACAGTAGTATAGTAGATAATGCACATTTAAAGAAGGTACCAAAATTCCCAATAACCCAGTTGATGACAATAGCAAATAAAACCACTATCATAGAGTATTCACATGAGTTTCTATATAGCCACTTGTGTGACATTTTAAAAAGACCTATAAATTGATGGATACTTGTCACAAGTTCTACAGATGTGACAATTCTTTTAACCTTGGCAAATATATTTTTAACGAAATCTATTACTGCCATTATTCCAAAATGTGGCAGAGGAGCCTAAGGAGGGAAAAAAAAAAGAAAACACACCTCTCTGTACTGCAGAAGCTATTTGGGCTTCCTGCTTTCTATAAAAAGTTTTTTTTTATATATAATTCAGCTAATCATTATTTTTAAAGACACCTCAAAATCAATTGTGATATTTAGTTAATTAAATTCTCCATAGATTGTGTACAATTGTAACCTGTTTTGATGGAATCCAACCATTATCTAGGTGACAATTAATAAAGGCAAAATGGAACAAAAGGCTGTATAAGCAATATGTGACCTTGGTGGATTAGGTAACAAATCCAGCATGTATAGGAGAGTTCTGGTTTTCTGCCACTGAAGAGAGTTTGTGCAAGAAGATCATGGACTTTTACAATGATATTTTGTTCAGTACAGTCCTAGGGGAAAGGTACAAATCAACATAATGTAACAGAATATACCTAATAGTCAAAACACAGTAATTTAAAATGATTCAGTGTAACAGAAAGATATTGATTAGATTAATATATGACCTTAAAGCAATCAACAAAATATAGTAAGCATTAACAAGGTACAGGCAGTGAATTAAAAAATCCCTTTTTTCCAGTTCCAATAGACTTGTTCACTTCTTGGAGGGGAACAAGCTGAAAATAGTTAGCAAGTAATAAGACAATGGATTCTAAAAAGGTTTTAAATAGACCTCCAGACCTTATTAAGGTTTCGTCCCCTTCCCAGTATTTATCATTCATCTGCATTTTTATTTTCACCCCTATGGAGTTCCTCATACACACACTGGGCACAATCTCCATTCTGCTTGTGGAGAGTATTTAAAGTTTTCAAAACTTTGTCAGAATATTCCAGTTTGGTCTGGAATTCAAGCAGAATGGCTTGCTACTGCATATTTTTAAGGAGAAGTAAATAAAGTGGGAAATATGCAATAAAAAGAAAAACTGCCAGTAAAAGAATTAAGCAGATCCAATCTGCTTACTATATTTTGTTGATTGCTTTAAGGTCATATATTAATCTAATCAATATCTTTCTGTTACACTGAATCATTTTAAATTACTGTGTTTTGACTATTAGGTATATTCTGTTACATTATTTTGAATTGTACCTTTCCCCCATGACTGTACTGAACAAACTGTTTTTTCAGAGTTTCAAGCATTCTTAATAACAGCATTTTTTCTCAAAAAAAAAAAACTGAATGGATTTTATTTATAGGGAAACAACAACAACAACAACACTCTGACTGGAAGGTAAAGGGATTAGCTATGAGGCTTGGAAAAGTATTTCTCTTCCACCTCTTCCCTAAGGGCAAGACTTTGAGGAAAATTTGCACATGAGGGGCTATTGCTCTTGGTGTTTTGGGGTCAGGAGGAAAATGACAAAAATCAGAGGGGAATTCCCCAAAATGTAGCTTCAGATCCACTGATTTGGGCTACCTGTGAAAAACTCTCAATAGCAGCCCAGAGTCAGCTTTACCAAAAAAAAATCTGCCTGAAAACTAGAAGGGGCTCGGGGCTGAATAGCATGTTTTTTTTTCTGTTCCACACCGTGATCCCCTACTGAAAAAAATGGTTGGGACAGGCTGGAAACCCATGTTGGGGGTAGTGGGGAGAAGGGAACTCTCAGGTTGTGTGTTGAAAAGACACAGCACAGGCTCTCAGCAGTGGGGTCTGGTCATAGGTAGGTGGAGGCTGCAGGCTGGGCAGGGATTGCTAGTACTAAGTAGCAGCAGTGGCTCCCCGGGACAGGCAGATGGGCATGAGAAGCAGCAGGAGAGAAATCACAGCTTACAAAATTTCTCTATTGTCTATTCTTTTCTTAAAGCCTAAAAAAAATTTTTTTTTGAGAATTCTGTCCCTTTGTGGTAAGCCAAATTGTGAGAATTAACATTAATATATAATAATTCCAAATACTATATTTAATAGGATTGATGAAAATAACTAAAATAAAAGCTACAGTAAAAAGGGCGCTAACTAAAGGGTTCACAAGAGAAGAGAGCGAGAGGGAGGAGTCATAGAAACTCATAAACAATAAGGTAACAAGGCAAACATGAGGACACCTGGAAAGGGATTCTGGGAGATACTAAAGGAATTTTGGGGAATGTAGTCTTGGTGTTCAAGGTGTCCACTTATACACAGGAAAGATCAAGTTTTTCAAATTTAGCTTTCTTGGGAGAAGTAAGAAAACACTGGGTTGTCTCCACTTTATGGAATTGTATAAATCTGTTATTAAAATTCACCTTTGCAGCTGCTACAATGCTAGAAAATTCCTTGTAGATTTCCTGATACCATGTAGGATTGTCTGCAAATGTAGAATTTTCTAAATGAAGTTTTAGAATTTTTCTTTCAATTTTTCAATTTTTCTTTCAAAAACCTATTTTGCCTCAAAAGTTTTGATATTGCAAAACTTCCTTTCTTGTGTTCTCCCTACACCTTGTTTGTTTGTCCATTGAAATGAAATCCAAAGACTACAGAAACAAATAAACAAACCCAAAACAACATGAAGGTGGTGAGGCAGACCATATGATTGAGCTTTGAATATTCCTGCCCATTTTCATTCAGAAACAGCCTAATTTCATGCTAGAAGGCTACAAATCTCTCCATGATTTGTCTTCTGCTCAACCACTAGACATTATTTTACATAAGTAGACAATTATACTGAGCCTGAACTTCCACAAGAAGTGCCTGAAACAGCAAGAGTCTGGGTCAGAGGCCAGATGGATGAGAGACAGACTGCTGGGGTGGGTAGGGCCAGGAGCCTCTGGCCTAGGCATGTGTTTTTTTCTTATTCTGTATTTTCTTTAATCTTTAACCTTTAATAAACCTCTAAAAATATAACACTCCTTGCAGAGAGAAATTAATTTTAGATGCCTCAGTCTCCCCTAAATTTTAGTCTTTACAGTTGGTGACCACTAGATTGGATGAGAACTTCTCAAATTTTTTAGCCTAGATAATGATTTTTTTTAAAGCCACGTTTCTCCAAGATGCTCTTTAGAAAACCATCTTGATCAGCTCCTGCCTGCGGCCCTCTATGGCTCCTGCTTCTGCTCCCAGCCCTACCCACCCCGGCGGTCTGTCTCTCACCCATCATGGCCTCCGACCCAGACGGCTCATCACTCCAGCCCCAGACCCATGAGCGTGACCCCAGCCGGCTCATCACCCAGATCCTTGGAGCAAATCACTCAGGACTCATTGTGACCAGCTGGTAACAGTATTGGCCACGTGGGTGGAGGGGAGAGAAGAGAGGGAAAGGAGAACGGGCAATTTTCCCTTAGGCTAAGCCTCCGAGTGGATGGGGGTATTGACCACAGGGGATTCATAGCAGGGGAGAGAGAAGAAACAGACTTTTCAAACAGAAACTTAATAGCAATGGGCTGTTTAAAAGGATACCTTTTGACTGTTCTGGTAATTTCATTGACTTCACCTGCCTGTCAGGGAGCAGACTCAGCCCAAAGATTCAACTTTGGAGGGGCAAATGGGTGGATCAAGGGAATGAGAGCCAGACATAAAGACATGCGGTCCTGGATTAAAATCTGGCCTCAGATACTCCCCAGTGGTGGGGCCCCGAGCAGATCACTCAGACCCCATTGCTTAGCCCTTACCACTCTGCCTTCAGACAATAGGCATTTAAATGGATAATTAATAATTTAAAAAAAAAAACCCACCCAAGGAACTTTGAAGAGACTAAAGGCTATATTCTAAGGCATTTCAGACTCCAATGGTTTATAAAAATTTCTGTATTCTATTGCATTTTTTGTTTAAGGTTTAACTGTGTGATGTTAAATTCATATATTACTGGATTGAATATTATTCTGTTACACTAAAGGTTGATTGAATTTATTTTGAATGTACTGAGTTTTGAAATTCTGTTGTTTTTCCCCTATAACTATTGAACAAATATTATTGTAATTAAGCCCATATGAAAAAAAAACAGCCTTTCTATTTTGACTTTGTAAATTCTCACATAGAGGATGGATGGACTTCAGGACTGGTTATAATTGCAGAACAACCTTTGGAAAATCTAATATGCTAAATATCTCAAATGATTTTAAGGGTTTTTAAATATGATTTTTGTAATTTTTTTTAACCATCTCTGGTTATTTTGCCTGCCCTACCATGAGGTAAGGCCCATTCTAGTAGATGAAGTGAAATACATTTTATCAACCCCAACCTTCCCACATGTGAAAGGAAGTTGGGCAATTAATCTCAGGGCATTTGTATCCCTAAAAAGCCTCCAAAAAAAGGAGCACCCCTTTATTTATACTCTTCAGCTCACTACTTTACTTGCACCAGAATGATATATAGATTTCTTGATTATGTTCTTAACCCAAGATGAGTTTTACTTTGTTTAAAAAAATATGTTTATTACCAAGGTTGAAAGATGGCTACGTTTGTAAAAACTTGACAAATATCCATCAATTCATAGGCTTTTAAAAAAATGCCATACAGCAACTTATGTGAAATATGAAAGTGTGTTTGTTTGCTATTGTAATTAATTGGGCTATTGAGAATTTTGGGGATATTGAAACCTACATATTTATACCTTGTTCAATTCATTTGCCTTCTACTCACAGTGGATCATGGCCAGATATGAAGAGGGAATGGATCTCATTTTTGGTGAGAAAGCCTTGTATTCTATATCTTCTTAGCTGACACAGAGTGTCAATAATTATAAGCTACATTTTTGAATTTTTAAAGACTTTTATAATTATATTTTTCTTGCATATGCGATATACTATTTGTGTTTTTTATTATTTTTCCTCTCTTTTTTATATTTGAAGCACATGTCACCAGTATTAAGATTTTCTTTAACCTTTTTATTTTTCAGTACTATAAGTTTAAGATACATTTGCTAATGCATGCCCAAAAAGGCTTGTGACTATAAAAATGATGCCACTAATTATTTAAATAAATTATAGGACTTTGCCTAATGATTTTGTCTGATTCCAGGACAAGATATACACACAAGAGCCGTTTCACAGAGCCAAAGAAAAGCTGATCCAGGATGGATTGATGCACTTCTAGGCCAATCCAAAGGTCTTGAACCTAGTTTGAAGACTCGAGGTTACTGTGTTTATCATTGCTAGACAAAGACTTTCCTTGTGTCCACACTCACTCTGAAGATACTCACAGACGAGTATCCCCAAACCTTGGCTTATATACTCTGGTCCCCTTTTCTGCCTCTCATAGTGTGGCACCTTTCTGTAGTCCTGGCTACTGACTGGGTAAATGCATCATTGCTTCGATTATTTAATTGGGTCCTGATAGAAGGACCTGTTATAGATTTAATTTTCTTCTACTTGGAATTTTTACACATAAGACTTTGATAGTCTATATTTTCATCCAGAAATTTTCTTTTTCTATTTGGATTTTTCTGATGTCTTTTAATATCTCTTGCCAATTGGTTCATATACCTCATACCTCAGCCGTGCATCCCTAAGTGATCCTGTATTTGTCAACTACCCACTTAAGGGGGAAATGTAAGAATATCATTATTTAAATTGCGAAGTTTAAATTCCTTTTGAGAAGAATTTTAGGTAAAGAAGATTCAGATCTCTGAATCCAGAACTGAACTGTTGGAGAAGCCACCATGAAGAAGCCTCCAGACCAGCCAGGTTCAGAAAAATGAACTTTGGTTGTGGTTGATTGAACATTTATTTGTATGTATACTTTCATGCCAAAGGGACTGCCTGCCCCCTAACTGGCTTTTTGTCAATGCGTTCAGCAATTATTGGTTTTATTTTTTTTTTCTCTTATCCTCAAATTATTGTAATCTTTAAACTGATTATGTTTTTATGATCCTTTGGGGAAGGACTTCTTCCCAGAGGATCAAACAGGGGAATGTAAAAATGGACTGGAATCCAGGACTTCAATCCCCACAAGCCTTTGCTCCACTTCCCCAAAATGCTTTGTAATCCCAAGGAATTCTGAGGTGTGCGAGATCGAGAAGGTATTTAAGCTGACTACAAAGGCTTTTGAGCACTCTTTGCACTTCCATTTTGGAGCAGGCACCTCTCTTCCCAGATGTGAGGTTATCTGGCCTGGGTCTCTGGTCTAGGCACGTGTTTTTTCTTATTTTGTATTTTCTTTAATCCTTAATTAATAAACCTCTAATAAATATAATACTCCTTGCAGAGAGAAACTAGTTTCTACCTGCCTCCGTCTCCCCTAAATTTTAATCTTTACAGCGGACACATGCCATAGTTTGCCATCATGGATTCAAAGAGTTTGGAACTCAGACCACTTAGCTATAGACATACCTGGTTTGAATACTTCCTAAATGTACTAATCACTGATCAGAGAAGTGCGAGGCCATTCAGAGATGGTCTTGAGATGTGTTAGAACATTAAAGCGTTACTCTTTAGGTATTATTTCATTTCAACTATATTTTATGAATTCATATGCGATTTCTGCATCTATTTTCAATTATGATATCCTTTAATTATCCATTATCTTTCAACATGAAGTCATTTCCTTGTTTATGCTTCTTGGTATTGTGAATTTCTTTTTTGTGTTCCCTGATCATATAATTGCAGCTCTGGCCTTTTGTTAATCACCAAATTCATTGTTCTGTGATTGCAGCCTCCAAGTTTCATTGTATATTTGTCATTTAAAAATATATATATTTGGTATGAATTAAAGCTTCCTTATTACTAATGGGAATAAAAAATATATCTCCCAGTCCTACAGTGTCCCAACCAAGGGCATCCTTAAACTCTTTATTCTCTCTTCCCGGCCACCCTAACCACATTCAATCTTTTGTCAAGCCCTATTGATTTTATCTTCATGATATATCTCAAACATACACCCTTCTTTCTTGTGACATGGCCTCTCACCACCTTGATTATATTATTTCAATGTCCTTCCTCTTGGTCTTTGTACAATAAATCTTTCCCCACTCTACTCCATCCTCCTCTCAGCTCTGGAGATGATTGAACTTGCAAATGTATTTGCTTTCTATCACCTCCAGGATCAAATAAAATGATTCTTTTGGAATTTAAATTTCATAATTTCCCCCACTTTTCTTCTTATCACTTTTCTTCCATGATCTAGTGACAAAGGAATCCTTGATGTTCCAAGGAAAAAAATAATCCATCTCTCCCTCTGGACATTTTCATTTGCTGTTCCCTATGCATGGAATATTTCCTTTTTTGGTTTTTGCTTCTGGGTCAAAATCCTTCTCTTGATAGCAAGCCTTCTAACCTCTCCTCATGTCACTCTGGGAAGAAGCCAACAAGAGAAACTGGAAATACCATGACATCCTTACCATATGAGGCTTATTGAGAATTTTTCCTTTGGCTGAGATGTGACATTTTCCTTCTTGCTTACACTAATATATTCCATGGGGGGCCTCTGTATGTTCAGGTCTTTATTCCCCTACGTAAACATTATCTGATTTCTGTTTTGCTATTGATTTGGAAATGTTGGTTTCTTTGATCTTTGCTCCATGTGTTCATTGTAAAACTGATATTTGGTGGGAAAGGAGTCAAGCCTTGGATAGAATGCTTTGGATATACTTTCTTTTTTAAGGAATAACTATTAGGAGTTAATAATAATAACTTCTCTCAGTCTAAAAATCAAAGATAGATTTTGGTATCCACAATTTGGGGAAAACACAGTTACTTAAACACTTTCCACAATTTCCAGCTCCTGCCCCTGTCAGGCATCAAAATCTCCCTTGAAAAAAGAGTTGAGAGAGGAGACAGTAGAGATGTCTGTTCTTGCTCCTTATTAACTATCATTGTTGTCATCATCATCATCATTAATAAGTGTGCTCCATTAAGGTCCAATCACTTTACATTTCTTATCTTCTTGGGTCCTCACAGTGACCATGGGAGGCAGATGCTATAATTATCTCCCTTTTAAAAACTAAGAAATGAAGACAGAGGTTCAGATACTTGCCTCGAGTACCACAACTAGTATTCTAGGCTGCCTTGCAATATTTGCATGCCTAGCACTTAAAACAGTGAATGCTGCATAGTGTAATCTTAATAAATATTTATTGATTGACTGACTTTTAAAATATCAATTTTGTCAGCTTTTTACTTTCAAATAAATTCCCTACAAGCATATCACAAATTGTTTAGCCATCCTCCAACTGATTGACATTCCTTCAGTTTCCAGTTCTTTGACACCTCAAAGAGAACTAAATATTTCTTTAATCTCTCTGGAATACATACCTAGTAAATGATATTACTGAGTCAAGGGTATGCACAGTTTTATGGCCATTTGGTAATGGTTCCAGATTACTCTTTAGAACAGTTGGTTCAGTTAACAGAGTCACCAGTAGCATTTTAGTGTCTATTGATTTTTCTACATCCCTTCTAACATTTATCATTTTATCTTTTTGCCATGTTAGCCAGTCTGATGGGTGTAAGATGCTCACTGCCTCAGAGTTATTTGAATTTTAATTTCTCTAATCAATAGAGATTTGGAGCATTTTTTCATATGAATAAAGATAGTTTTAATTTCTTAATTTGATAACCACCTGTTCATATCCTTTGACTATCATCCAACTAGGAATTGCTTTCAGTTCATATAGATTTGATTTCATACTCTCAAATATTTGAGAGATGAAGCTTTTGTCAAAGAGACTTACTAGGAAGATTCCCCTCCTCCTCCCGTTTTCTGTTTGCAGTTTAATCTTGGTCTCTTTGTTTTTATTTGTGAAGAAACTTTATAATTTAATCTAGTCAGTAATCAATTTTTCATCTCACAATATTCTCTGGAATTTGGTGCTACCCAAATTGTTCCTTTAGACATAGGTCTGAAAGAAAAATTATTTTATGTTCTCCTAATTGATGTTATCACCGTTATTTTTATATCATGTATCCATTTTGACTTTATCTTGGCATGTGGCATGAGGTCTTGTTCTATGTCTACATTCTGTCAGACTGTTTTCAGTTTCCCCAGAAGATTTTGTCAAATAATGAGTCTTTGAAAAGTTTGAATCTTTGGGCTTATCAAACCCTAGAATCCTATAGAAATTTATCATTGCATGTTGAGTGCCAAATGTTTTAGATTTTTTTCAACTTTATTTCTTAGGGACTATGAGATTTTTTTTTTTTTAATGTTTGTAGCTTTGAGATTTGATATAGATAAGCAAAATGACTTCATCCTCCCCACCCCCATTAATTGTCTTGATATCCTAGGACAGTAATGGTGAACCTTTTTGAGACCAATTGCCCAAACTGCAACCCTCATGTCACATGTGAGTCCCCTGCCTTACCCCAGACAGGGGAGGGAAGATATTCTCTCACTGGGATGCTGGGTAGAGGGGTGGGTAAAGTGAGAAATGTCCTCAGTCAGGCCTGTGTAAATAGGGGGAAGGGAGCAGCCCCCTCTAGTATGTGTGCCAAAGGTTCAACAATATAAACCTTGGCCTTTTGTTCTTCCAGATGAGTTCTGTTATTACTTTTTCTAGCTCTATGAGATAATTTTTGGGTCATTTGATCATTATAGTAATGAATAAATAAGTTAATTTAGTAAGAATTATAATTTTTATTATATTGACTCAGCCTACCCATGAACAATTTACATATTTTTCAATTGTTTAGATCTGACTTTATTTGTGTGAAAATTGTTTTGTAGTTATGATGTTATAATTCTTGGGTTTGTCTTAAAATACCCGGTATCAAATATTTTATACATTTATTTTAAATGGAATTTCTTCTTCTATCTCTTGCTGTTATACTTTATTGGTAGTATAGAGAAATGATAATGATTTTTCTGAGTTTGTTTTACATTCTAAAATTCTGCTAAAGTTGTTAATTATTTCCATTAGATTTTTAGTTGATTTTCTAGGTATAAAATCCTATCATCTGCTACAAATGATAACTTGGTTTCATCATTTCCCATTTGGATTCCTTCAGCCTCTTTCTCTCTTATTGCTATACCTAGCATTTCTAGTACAATCTTGAATAGTAGTGGGTATAAAGAACATTCTTTTCTTTCCCTCCTGATCTTAAAGGGAAGAAGTCTAACTTATGTCTAATGACAATAAAGTTTCCTGATAGTTTTAGATAGATGGTATATAATTTTTTAAAATAAATTTTCATTCATTCCAATGTTCTCTAGTGGGTGTTGTTGTTGCTGTTGTTAGGAATTGGTCTTCTGCTTTGTAAAAATCTTTTTTCTGTATTATTTGAAAAAATGTTTCTTTTGGTTTTTTATTTATATGGATAATTATTTTGACAATTTTCCACTTAAATTATTCCTAAATTCTTTGTATAAAAACTGCCTGGTCATAGTGTATGTTCCTTGTAATATATTGTTGAAATCTTTTTGTTAATATTTTATCTAATTTTTTTGCATCAATATTCATTAGTAATATTGGTTAATAGTTTTCTTTCTCTGTTTTGGTTTCCCTGGTTTAGAGAGCAATGCAATATTGGTACTATAAAAGAAATGTGGTAGAGTTCCTTTCTCAGCTTTTTTTTTTCTGAATAATTTATGTGATATTGTTATTAACTGTTGTTCACATGTTTGGTAGAATTCACTTGTGAATCCATCTGACCCTTAGTTTTTTTCATAGGGAGTTAAATGATGGCATGTTCAATTTCTTTTTCTGTGATTTAAAGTATTCCAGTTTCTCTACTGTTAATCTGGGTATTTATATTTCTTAAAATATTCATCTATCTCACTTACATTATCAGATTTATTGGCACATAATTGGACAAAATCTCTCTTAATGGCTTTAATTTCTTTTTTACTAGTTCTGATCATGTCCTTTTCATTTTTAATACGGGCAATTTGGTTTTCTTCCTTCTTTTTTGATGAATTAGTGATTTATCTGTTTTCATTTTTTGCTTAAAGATCATTCTTTTACTTATTTATTAGCTCAATGGTTTCCTTACATACAGTTCCATTCATCGGTCCTTTGGTTTCCAGTATTTCTAATTCAATAATTAATAAAGGGTTTTTAATTTGTTCTTTTTCTGTTATTTTTGTTGCATATTCAGGTCATTGATCTGCTCTTTCTCTGCCATATTAATGTAAGCATTTAGAAATATAAATTGTCCTCTGAGGTAGCTTTGGCTGCACACCCAATTTTTTGGTCTGATATTGTCTTCTTGTCATTCTCTTTAAAGAAATTGCCGGCGCATTAGGGGTGCCTGCCTAGTGATGGTGGGTAGTGGGAGCGGCAGCGTAGGTGGCGCTTCGGTTTGGAATCCTGGCCCAGCCACCCAGCTCGAGGGTCCGCGGCCATTAGCAGGCCCTCCGACTGGGTGGGGACCGGTCACCGCCGCGATGTCTATCTTCACGCCCACTAACCATAGCCGCCTGATGAATTTGGCCGTGGTGCGCATGAAGCGCGCAGGGAAGCACTTTGAAATCGCTTGCTACAAGAACAAGGTCTTGGGCTGGCGCAGTGGCCTGTGATTGACCCGTGGCCGGAGTTGGCCGGGTACCCACACCACTACCACACCCGCCTGTCCTCAGTATGCGCCTGCTGTATGCGCGGCTCCAGCAGAAGTGGGACTCGCCCTCCTCTTCGGCTCGCGTTCTAGCGCTCCAGGGCCCAGGAGACGGAGCGGCGGACGGAGCAGCCTCGGCCCTCTGGAGGCTTACGTTCCAAGAGGGGAAGAAGGCCAAACTTTTAACAAAAGAAGTACAAGGGTCAGATAAAGAACGACCCACAACTGGAGCAGATGTTTAGGGATATTGTAGCTATTGTGGCAAATAAATGTGTTCATCCTGAAATGACTTCCATTCATCCTACCTGTGAGGGTAGGAAAAAAACTCCAAGAAAAACTCATACCATTGGTCAAGGCGATAGAAAGTGAAGACTGGTGAACAGTTAGAAAGTGTGTGTCGAATCGACCCGGGCTGCTTCCGAGAAACTGATGAGCTGGTACAGAGAGAGTCAAGGAAGGGGCTCTTTGGAAGCGCTCAGCTCGAAAGATGTGGAAGAGGGTGAGAAATTTGAATGGAACCTTTTCACTGTCTCTTCACCTGTAAACCCAACACTAAAAGGTGTTCTCCCTTCCCTCCTGGGGTTTGGTTTGGGGGTTGTTGGTTTTTTTCCTATCAAATACTTGCTGAGACTGCTGCTTCCTTTGATGTTTTCATCCCAGTCACTGTGTTAACCAAAGGAGTCACTTAGGTACAGAATATTCAGTATGAGGTGGAGATGTATACGGTGGGATAAAGGCATCCCAGCTATCAAGTTAGGCTCCATTAAAAGAAACCAGGACCTCTCCTGCATTCTGCCTGGGTATCTGGGCTCTTTGTGTCATCTTCATTTTTGATAATGGCCATCCTCTGATAACTTTACATCCATGAAAGTTGTCTCAACGTTTACACTAAAAAATGCATACTTCAGAATTGTCCCTTGGCAGAAAGATGCAGGCCTGCATCATTTCTTCATTAAAGAATTTGAGTCATTTTAATTTGGCCTAATATTAAGCTGGGCGTTGGGACTCCCAAAATGACACTGCTTTTACTCTGTGTGCATGTATACAGTTACTGACTAGGAATCCATCTGTATTCTCATTTAATAAACATGCTGCCAAAATGTAAAAGACTATCTTTGGTTTAAAAAAGTCACTTCATTCATTATAATTTTTAAAATTTATAATATATGTTAATACAGATGAAGTTATATGTAGCAAATAAAACCTCTATTATTTTTATTACAATGACCTGTGTGTTTCTAAAGGATACCTTCCCATTTTTGTCAGTTTTACATTCTGTGTGATCATAGGACTGAGAAATAAAGATGTCTTCTTTTGGACTCACAAAAGAAAATTTAATTACTTATTAAGAACACCCAACTTTGTCTTAAAAAAAAAAAACTCCTAAAAGCGATTACATTACAGAAGATAAACTATAGCTTTACACAAAAAACATATTTTAACAAAATGATATTTTTCCTTAGTAATTAATTAAAACAGAAAATAAATAATTCCCTTTGTAAATGAGCCCTATGTTCAAGTTTTATCTACTTCTTAATCATATGGGCTATGTACCCTAATCATGTACCAGATGTCCTAATTAGGTCTTTTTCAGAAGATTAAAAAAAATCTCCTAAGACTAAACTATTTTATACTAAAAATGTTAAAGAAATGTTTATTTCAAGTTTTGCATTCCTTCTAGTGGGACCCAATATTCTTACTGCTTAGTGTGGAAGGAATATTAATGATGGTATTCAATATACACAAAGAGTGCCCAACAAGTTGGTATCAACTTTACTGGTCTGTCCAAGATTTCTTTTTGTAATCCATTGAAGTTTGTCTATGAAACTGATGAAATTATGCAGTTGGCATTAAATGCATTTTTCATTAAAAAAAAAAAGAAATTGTAGATAGAGTCTATGATTGCTTCCTTGACACACTCATTCTTTAAAGTTATTTCGTGTCCACTTAATTTTTAGGGTTTTTCTTCTGCCCTTTGTTGGTGCAATTTTTATAGTATAATGATCTGAAAAGGAGGTTTTTAATATTTCTGCTTTTCAGTATTGGATTATGAGGCTTTCTTCTTCCCTCATTCCCTCTTTCCCTTCCACCTTATTCCTTATTCCTTCCTCTCACTCTCCCTTCCTCCCTTCCTTCCTTCTTTCCTCCCTTCCATCCTCCTCTCCCTCTCTCCTTCTTTCTCCATCTCCGTATCACTTGCTTCCCCCAACTCCCTCCCTCCCATCTTTCTCCCCTCCTTCCCTCCTTCTCTCTCCGTTTCTCTCTTTCTCTTTCTCTCTCTCTCTCTCTCTCTCTCTCTCTCTCTCTCTCTCTCAACACAACACACAGTTTAGTTCAAAAACCTCTATCTTTACTCCCTTTCTTCCATTTTCTTAATTTAAGTAATGTCCTTCATGGTGTATTTTTCTGTAAAATGTTGAAAGAAAGAGAAAAAGAAAAAAGATAGAAAAAAAGGAAAAGAAAGAAAGAGAGAAAGAAAGAAGAAAGGAAGAAAGAAAGGAGGGAAGGAAAGAAGGAAACTTGGCTACACTCTATGACAGACATTTTTAAAGACCTTTGAAACTGAGTTTCCAGACTCAAACCCTCATACCACATATGAATCCTCTGCACTTTACTTCAGATAGGGGAGTAAGGAAGAGCTCCCATTGGGCTGCTGAGTAGAGGGGTGCATCAGGTGAGAAATATCCTCAGGTGCTTGGAAAGGAGTCACTGAGGCACGTTCCAGCAAGTGTGCCACAGGTTCGTCAACATGGCTCTAAGAGTTATTTCTAAGGTACCAAGTTATTAAGAACTATATTCATTTGGGAGATTAAATTAATTGTGGTATTAAAGCATACCTTTGAGGAACAAAGGTAATATTGAGCTGTGCCAAAGAAAGAATATATTAAAGAGACTTACTGACTATTAAGGTATTTTTGAAGAGAAGTTCCAGACTGAGGGAAATCCAGAACAAAGGCCAGTTCTTTCCTTTTTATTGTCTCTGTATCTGTACATACCATAATAAAATCTTTTTCATTACTTAAATGCTTCTTCCAGCATGACCAGGGATTCACTAGAGAGGCATATATGTGCCAGTAAGGAGATAGTTCAATGTCTACCTATATGGCAGAAAATTCCCCAATAGAAGCACAGAATGATTGTTATAGAATTCATGGATTTTCTTCTGAAATTGAGTCCTTAAATTCAAAGAGAAGCGAAAGGCTTTAACCTTGGGGCCATTATATTGCCCAGAGACTTAAATGAGTTAATTATTATAACTGAATGTTACATTTAAGTATTAGTATAAAACTTAAATATATGTATTCCATTATTTAGTATCTTCTGTATGATTTTCTTTAAGTGCTTTAACTATGTTGCATTTCTGTGGAATGTTTGCAGCTTGAATGACCTAATTACTTTCATTTTTCTTGAAGGGATGAATCAATTTTTTCTCTTTTGTAAAATGAAACAAAGCAAAACAGAAATTATGCTTTTTATATGAACTATATTTTATCTTTATTGGGGATTCTTTAGGGGAGCTAGATTTGGCTATAACTTTTCATGTTTTCTTGTAGACACTAAAAGTCTAACTTGCTAAATTATAGGCATATTAACTATGTTCAAGACTTTTTTCCCATCTACCAGCCTAATAATTCTGAAATAAAAGTAAATGAGGTGAGTCTGATATGACTCGTCCTTAATAAACTCATACTGACTTGATATCCACTTTCTACTCTCTGCAATAATATATTTAATAATCTATTTCTAGAAGTGTGCAAGATATGAACTCTAGGTTCAGAGCCTATGGTTTGCAAAATCCATTCCTTCATTAAATTTCCTTCATTAAATTTCTTTCATTAAAACTGACATTGAACCCCAAGTGTTCACTCTGACAATTTTGCCAAGATCACTCACTGTGTATTAGTAAGTACTTATAGTTTTCTAGGTTGCACTACCATTTGTCTAGGACAGGTTTTTTTTTTTTCAAAGAATTATATGAGATCTCTGACAATCTCATTTATCTTAATCATCTATATTTTGCTAACAAGTTTTATTTTGATGGGGAAAGAGTAAATAAGATATGGATTGAGGAATCCATTATTTATATATAATACATATATTCATATAGACACATGTATTTGCCACAAAAAAAAAAACGGTATGATTCCATGAAGTATGTATGGTTTAATTGTTGGTCAATACATAGAAACTCTTGAGTTTCTGGATGAGTTTCCCTAGTGTGAGTAAAATTAACATTGAATTGTATTATTTATTAGCAATATATCCATGTGAATCCATTAATTCTGTCAAATTCCAACCTCAGAAGGTTAGGCGATTCAGTTTTCATGCTAATGGAATTATTCTTGGGCTACAAGGCATCTAACTGAACTGGGGCATTTGTCTTTCGTTAAAGGTGGGGTGGATATATTTATTCTTCTTCATATATAATCAAGAATCCACCCTCCCAAAAGCATTTGGAAAAAAATTATACCTTTGTTCTTCCTAAATATATTACCTAGGTCTACAATAGGGGAAAGAGCCACTGAAAACATAATTGATAGAACTTATGTTCTCTAGCGAAAGATTTCTAGTAAAACCTAGGTTTAACAAAGTAGCTAATATTCTATTTCTTAAAGTACTAGACAAAAGTAAGTCATCCAAATTTCCCTAGCCTTTTAAAGTTATAAAAGCCTACCCACCCAAGGGGAGATGAAATTGAATCTGTAAGAACATCTCCTCCCTAAAAATATTCACTAATAGGAAGTAACAGCCACCAAAGCTGCAAGCAACAGCAGATCAGACCAAGATGAGGAAGAAATCAATCAACCTCTAAGAGGCCACAGAAGAAAAAAAAAGCTAAAAAGAAAATTCAGTGATTGTGGGAAGTGGAACTTTAAGGGGACTTTGAAACATCCAGGTGTATTCTCTTTAACCACTATTCAAAAAGACCAAGAAAAGTCATCTTTAAAATGGAATGTATTTATTAAGAGAAAAATGTGGAGCAATGTATCACATCATGGACATAAGACAATGCACCCCATATTTTACACAGAGAGAGAGAGAGAAAGAGAGAGAGAGAGAGAAAGAGAAAGAGAGAGAGAGAGAAAGATAGAGAGAGAGAGAGAGACAGAGAGACAGAGAGACAGAGAGACAGAGAGAGAGAGAGAGAGAGAGAGAGAGAGACAGAGAGACAGAGAGACAGAGAGACAGAGAGAGAGAGAGAGAGAGAGAGAGAGAGAGAGAGAGAGAGAGAGAGAGAGAGAGAGACAGAGAGAGGAGAGAGATGTGGCCATGCCTTAAACCATTGACCAGAGACAGCATTACCCCTCATACAATATTCCAAGGTTTACAGAAACACTTAACTTATAGGAAAATACAAAAGGCTTAAATTATCCATTCAAGCCTTCCTTCAAATTAACATTTAAAGAAATGGTGAAGAGTTGGAGACAAAGGTTTTAGTCCAGAAATAAAGGACAGGAATCTTATACAAAGATAGGTGGAGTTCAGAGCTAGATTACCTAGGACTAGCTGACAGGATCATTCCAGTCATTGGACTTGACCACCAGAGTCAAGCCTCTGATAAAATGGGAGAAGCTTCTAAGACAAAAGAGTACTTAAGATTTGATCATTGGGTACTTCAAGTCTAAGACAGGATCAGATTGGGACACCCCCCTAAGGTAAGTTCCCAGACAAACTCCAATAACCCAAGCAAAAGTACTTGCATAGGCTGTAAGGCCTTTGTCCTGCAGGGAGAAGGCTGAAAGGGAAATGGATGGGGATGGTGCAATCTTGTCTTGAAGAGAGATACATGGTGGGGGAACCAGTTTTACTAAATTCTTGGAGATATAAATAACTGCTACCTTGAGAATAATAAAGTAATTTATCACTCCACAGGGTGATCAAATTCAACACTCAAAAGATACAGAAAAAAAAGTAAACATAAAAATCTCAAGGGAATCAGTGGGGTTAAACTAATCACATCCCTTCAAAGGAAAGTGTTTAAGTAGGATATTTAAGATTTCTATAGTACAAGATATATTTGATGGGGGCAGACAGAAGGGAAGGAATAAGAACAAAACCCTCATATTCTGTAATCTTGCCATTTTCTCAACAGTACTAGTTAAACATAAATTGAAGCATTAATCATTAGTATTGCTTAAGTAATAAGCTATATTGGACCATCAGCATTGTGCTTAATCTATTTTATTAATTATTCATGTTGTTCTATATCAAAACTATCAGGTATAATTAATTACCTATAGTGGTTCAATATATATATACCCACCACCTCTCATTCCAGAAGGGCAGAGAGACCTCTTCCACATTGACAAATGATGACAAATTGGACAATGGGGAAATATAGAACCCGTGTACTGGAGATCACATTCCAGAAGAATCCCCCAAATTTGCACATGCTTCTTATTCTCTATGATGTACATGTCAACCTCTGAAACACACCTCCACCTAAGTTTGGCCATACCCATTTTCCAGGGTGTTTTTTTTTTTTGGAAAGGTGAATATTTTATCTTGAAAGAAAAATGACTATCCCCCACCTCAGACCCTAAAAAAATATTCCAAGCCTGATCTACAAGGAATTTAAGCAACTACTCTACAGAAGAAAGTACCTAATTATAGCAAGAGCTGCTGCTCTACAGTGGGAGCTGCTTCTCCCTATCTGGAGAGCTACTATTCCATCAGCTCCAGAGAGACTACTCTACTAACTCCTTGGTTTATCCTTCAGTCCTAAGGCTGGGATTAGCCCCCAGATTATTCCTCCAGCTATGAAGCCACCATAAATCTCTTCTTCAAATAAAATTATTTTCTTCTGGATTGAACAGTTTGAATCTCTCATTCTTGGGGGGAGGGATTCTGTTACAAACTTGGGTGTATTTCTCCCACAACATATTTAAAGTACTTGATATACTTAAATCAATCAAGGGAAACAATGAAGTTAAACCAATTATATTCCTTCCATGGGAAAATTATAACTAGAACAGTGATGGCAAACCTATGGCTTGGGTGCCAAAGGTAGCATGCACAGTGCTCTCTGTGGGCACTAGGTCACCCTCCCTCCCCACATCCCTACCCTCAGAGTTCATTACTAGAAAGGCAGAGGGACTCAGGCAGAGATACTCCCTTCCCTCTTGACTTTTTCTTCACATTACCCACCCCTTCCCCCAGCAGCCCAATGGAAGTACACAGGGTGTAAGATTTGATGGCTCATAGGCAACAGAGCTGGAAGGGAGTGGAGCACTGGGGCCACTCTCCTCCACCTCTCTGCACTTGCTGAGGACATTCCTCACTTTACTCACCCCTCCATCCAGCAGCCACTTGGGAATGCTTTCTTCCTCCCCTGCATGGGATAATGGAGGGTGGGGCATACTCAGCATGGAATGAGAGGAGGGACATAAAAGGTTAACCATTACTGAAGTAGAATATTAAATATTTAAAATACTTAAGATACTTCAAGGTAATCAAGGGGGATGGTGTGGTTAAACTGATTGCATTACTAGTAAGAAGGTGATAGTTAAGATGCTTGAGAAATCTATGATATTTCTGCTATGTAAGATACCTTAAGTGTTTAGGACACCTAATGTACTGAAGATACTTAAGAACTTCATCATCATTAGGGCAATGAATAAGAACATATACCAACAGATAGCAAGAAGTTGAATATAAAGATTTTTTTTAAATCAAACAATAAGAAAGAGCAATATACTGTACAAAACAAAAAGGAGAGAAATTTGGGGGGGAATATTATCTCACATGAAAAGGTATGTAAGAATCAATACAGTGCAAGGGAAGATGAGGGGGTGGTGGGCAATGCTCTCATTTGGTATTGGCATAAAGTGGGAATAACAACCATACTCAGATATAGAAGTTTATAATATATAATAGGGAAGTAAAAAAGAGGAGGGGAACAAAAAATGGAGGGACAAACAGAAGGGAGAGGGAACTCAGGGAGGTAAGTAAAAAGAAGCAAAAACATCTGTGAACAGGGAAAAGTGGAAAGGAGAAAGAAAAGGATAAACAGAGGATAAACATGGTGGAGGGAAACACAAAGTTAGTAATCATAACTGTGAATGTGAATGGATAAACTAATTCATAAAACCTAAAAATATAGCAGAGTGGATTAAAAGCCAGAAGCCCACACTATAATTCCTACAAGAAAAAGCAGGGAGACATAGAGTAAGATAAAGTGCTGGAGAAAAATCTACTATTCTTCAGTAAAATTAAAAAAAAAGCAGGGGTAGAAATTATGAACTCAGACAAAGTAGAAGTGAAAATTGAAAAAAGACATAAGGAAGGAAATTACATATTAATTAAAAGAACCATAGATGAATACTTATGATGAAAAAGTAATATCAAATTTATAATATAGTTTAAGATCTGCTACAGATAAGCAAAAAATATAAAAATTAAACAAATACACACCAAATGGCACAGAATATAAATGGTTAAAGAAGAAACTACATATGTTACAAGATGAAATTTAAAAAAAAACTATATTAGAGGAAATTAATTTTTCCCTTTCAGAGTTAGGGAAATCAAACCAAACACTAAATAAAAGAAATTAAATAGATGAAGAGAATTTTAGAAAAGTTAGGCTAAGGAGAAAACTGAATAGAAATAGAAAGGAATATATATATTTTTTTTTTCTCAGTAGCACATGGTGCCTTCTTAAGAGTTGATCATATAAAAGGACATAAGTGGCTCACAACCAAATGCAGAAAAACAGAAGTATTAAATTCCTATTTTTCAGATCATGATGTTATAAAATTTTTATACTGAACAAACACCTGGAGGAAAAAAAAACATAAAAGTTAAGTGAAAATGAAATAATCTTATATTAAAGAATGAATGGGTCAAAAACCAAATAATAGAAGTAATCTACAACTTCATTAAAGACAATGGCATCAAGGAGACAATGAACCAAAATTGGTGAGATACAACCAAAGCTCTGCTTAGGAGAAAATTCATATCTCTAAATGCTTACACAAATTAAAGAGAAATAGGTGATCAATCAATTCTGTATGCAACTAAAATAATCTAGAAGAAGAATAAATTAAACTCCAAATTAGAAATCCCCAAAATCAAATGAGACCTTAATAACATTTAAAGTATAAAAACCATTAAAATAATAAATAACAGAGTTGTTTTTTTAAGGAAAAAAATCAATAAAACAATTAAATTGTTGATTAAAATTTGTTAAAAAAAAAGAAGAAAAGCAAATCCTCAGTATTAAAAATGAAAAGGACAAGATTGAACCAATGAAGAAAGAATTTAAAAAATTATTAGGAGTTATTTTGCCCAATTATATGCCAATAAATCTGACAATACAAATGAAATAGATGAATATTTAAAAAAATATAAATTGCCCAGAATAACAGTACAGGAGATGCAATACTTAACCAATCCAATGTCAAAAAATGAAATTGAATAAACCATCTATGAACTCCCCTGAACTCCATAAGAAAAAATCCACAGTCCTAGTTGGATTCACAAGTGAATTCTATCAAACATTTAAAGAACAATTAATTCCAACACTACATAAACTATTCAGAAAAATAACTCTGGAAGGAACTCTACAGAATTCCTTCCATAGAACAAACATTGTGTTGATCACTAATCCAGGATGAACCAAAACAGAGAAAGAAAACTGTTGTCCTATATCCTTAATGAATATTGATGTAAACATTTTAAATAAAATATTAGCAAGTAAATTATAGCAATATATCACAAGGAAAATATGCTATGATCAGGTAGGTTTTATACAACAAATGTAGTGATGATTTAATGTTAGGAAAACAATCATCATAATTGACCATATCAATAAGAAAACAAACAGAAAAAATATGATCATTTCAGAAGATACAGAGAAAGCTTTTGACCAAGTACAAGACCTATTTCTAACAAAAAACACTAGAGAATATTGGAATAAATATAGTATTTCCTAAAGTGATGAATAGATTCTATTATCTAAGCCCATCAGCAAATGTTAATAGGATTGTTAGAAGCCTTCCTGATAAGATCAGGAGTGAAAAAAAAGGAAGCCTATTATCACTACTAATATTTAAGATTGTACTAGAAATGCTAGGTACAGCAATTGAGAAGAAGAAAGTGAGGGAATTGGAATAGGTAATGAGGAAATAAAGGCCATCATTCTTGGCAGATGATTCTTCCTAATTTTATTTACTTATTTAGTACCATAATAATCAAAATATCTCCAACTTATCTTATTGAGCTAGGGGGAAAATAATTCATTGGGAAGAACAAAAGACCTAGGATATCAAGGGGATTAATGAAAAAGAAAAAAAAAAGGAAGGTTGCTTATCTGTACCATACTTAAACTATATTATAAAGTAGCAACCACCAAAACAATATGGTATTGCATAAGAAACAGAGTGGAGGATCAATGCAATAAACTAGTTATTTAACATTCAATGATAAATGAGCATATTAACCTGCAGTTTGACAAACCCAAAGATCCAAATTCTGGAAGAACTCATTATTTGACAAAGATTACTGAAAAAATTGAAAATGATATGGCAAAAATCAAGCATAGAGCAATAACTCATGCCATATATCAGTGTAGAAATCAAAATAGATTCATGATTTAAAAAGTAAAAAATGTGATATTATAAATAAATTAAGGGAACATAAAATAGTTTTCCTGTTAACATGGATAAGGAAAGAATTTAGGCCAAAAGAAGACAGAGAAAATTATGAGATATAAAATATATGTTTGAGTATATTAAATTATACATTTTTGCACTAACAAAAATAATTCAATTCTAATTAAGAGGCAAACAACAAACTGGGAAAAATTATAGCAATTATCTCTGACAAAGGCTTTATTTCTAAAAATATATAGAAAACTGACAATACTAAGCATTTCCTAACTGACACATGGTCAAAGGATATGGACCAACATTTCTCACATAAAGAAATGAAAACTACATTTAGTCACATGAAAAATCACTACAGATTAAAGAAATGAAAATTAAAATAACTCTGAGACAGGTTCCATCTCATACCCAAAAGACTGGCTAACGTTAAAAAAAAGGGGGGGGAAATGATAAATATGGAAGGGGATTTTGAAAAATCAGGACATTAATAAACTGTTGGTGGATCTGTGAACTAATACAACCTTTTTTGAGAGCAATAGGGAAACATGCCCCAAAGGGCTTAAGACTGCATACTCTTTGACTCAGCATTATCCCAAAGGTATTAAAGATACAAGGGAAAAAAAAAAACCCCAAAATGTACAAATATATTTATAGCAGTTCTGTTTGTGGTGGCAAAGAAGTAGAAGTTGAAAGGATGTCCATCAATTAGAGAATGGCTTACCAAGTTGTGGTATATTCTTGTAATAGAGTACTGCTATGCCATAAAATAATGGCAAGCAAGATGATCACAACACACCGGGGGGGGGGGGGGGGACGGGGAATCTTATATGAATTGATGCAAAGTGAAATGAGCAGAACTGGAAGAGCATTGTTCCCAGTAACGATAATGTATGGTGGTCAACTGTGAATGACTTAACTATTATCAACAAGGTAAGGATCTTGAACAACTTCAAGAGACCTATTGAAAATAATAATAGTAACCACTACAATAGAAGGAAGGGATCCAAATGTAAATTGAAGCATAACATTTTTTACTTTTTTTCCTCCACAAATTTTTTCTCTAGTGTAAGCAGTCTCTTCTTTCTGAACATGAAGAAAACAGAAATATGTATATGACAATTTATGTACAAGCTGTTTGATCAGTCAGGAAGAAGTCATATCTCCCTCATGAAAGAGAGTGTCAGTCCTCACAGAATAGCTCTATGTGCAGAGCTGATGCATAAATGATCAACCAATCCTTTAGTAATAGATTGCTTGCCTCTATTTAAAAAAATGATATACATTCAAAGAAATGGTTTCATTTATTTATTGTTTAAAATTCTGAACACTCTAAGTACCACATTGGTTTATTTCATACTGATTTTGTTTGAAATCATACTGATTTGTTTGAACAAATCTTAATATTTACAGTCTAGTAGCATTCATTTTCCATATAATTGGGTGAAAATAGAAAAGAGAAAACAAGTAAATTTCAGGGGAAAAATTAAGCTTCTTCCAAACTTTTTTAAATATTGAGTTTATTTAGTTAATTAATTAATTGAGAAATTTTTTTCATGGTTACATGACTCATGTTCTTTCCCTCCTCTCTTCCCACCCACCTCCCATAGCTAACAAGCAATTCCACTGGGTTGTACATGTGTCATTGATAAAGACCTATTTCCATATTATTAATATTTGCATTAGTGTGATCATTTAGAGTCAAATTTCTAATCACATCCCCATTGGCTTGTGTGATCAAGTAGTTGTTTTTCTTCTGTGTATCTATTCCCATATTTCTTTTTCTGGATATGGATAGTTTTCTTTCTCACAAGTTCCTCAGAATTGTTCTGGATCATTGCATTGCTACTAGTAGAGACGTCCATTGCATTCAATTGTACCACAGTGTATCAGTCTCTGTGCACAATGTTCTCCTGGTTCTTCTCCATTCTCTCTGCATCACTTCCTGGAGGTTGTTCCGGTCTCCATGGAATTACTCCACTTTATTATTCCTTTTAGCACAATAGTGTTCCACCACCAACAGATACCATAATGTGTTCAGTCATTCCCCAATAGAAAGGCATCTTTTTATTTTCCAATTTTTGGCCACCAAAAAGAGCGCAGCTATGAATATTCTTGTACAAGACTTTTTCCTTTTTATCTCTTTGGGGTACAAACCCAGCAATGCTATGGCTGGATCAAAGGGCAGACAATCTTTTAGCGCCCTTTGGGCAGTTCCAAATTTTCCTCCAGATTGCTTGGATCCATTCACAACTCCACCAGCAATGCATTAATGTCCTAATTTTGCCACATCCCCTCCAACATTTCCTCCAAACTAAATAGCTCCTATTTCCTAGTTTTCTATCTTCAGTGAATATCCAACTCAATTTGCATTAGTGGGATTCTTTTCTATTGCATTCTTTCTAACAAAACAATCTAAACTGAGAAGAAATTATAGTATTGTGGGAAGAACACAAGATTTTTAGTAAAGGGTACCTGAGCTAATTGTTACCCAAGACTGATTTTTACCAAGTCACTTAATTTTTTCTCTGAGCCTCAGTTTATTCTTTTTAGAGAGGAAATTAAAAATAAGCACAGTCTATATGATAGTTGTGAACACCGTATACTTTCATGTACTGTTCACATACAACATACATATATTCACACATAAATTCATGTCATTATATAAACACATTTTAATATGTGCACTCTCTCTCTCTCTCCCTCTCTCTCTCTCTCTCTCTCTCTCTCTCTCTCTCTCTCTCTCTCTCTCTCTCTCTCTCTCTCTCTCTCTCTCTCTCTCTCTCTCTCTCTCTCTCCTCTCTCTCTCTCTCTCTCTCTCTCTCTCTGAAATGGAATGCTATTGTCCTATAAATAATGATGATAGGGATGGGTTTGGAAAAATCTGAGATTTTGTATATGAACTAATACCTCATAAAATGAGCAGAACCAGGCAAACAATCTATATAGCAGCACTAATATTTTAAATGGTTATCAAGGTGGAAACATTTTTAACTGTGATCGACATGATGATTCACCATAAACATTTCTGATGAAACTAGACATATTCAGATAGAGAATTGATGTGAAGTTTGAAATATAGATTTTTCTTTTTTTTGGTTTATCTTGATTTTTTGCAACATGACAAATTTAGAAATTTGAGTTAAATGACTATTTTTGTAATAGTTTTTTTTTTATTTGCACACAAATCCGGTGAATCAAGAAAAAAAATTTTTAAACTGAAAATGAAAGAATAAAAGTTTTTTGTATATATCTACTTGTCTGTCTGTCTAACTATCCATCTAATTGGTTCTTGGTTAAAAATTGAATATTGGTTAAAAAAATATCACACTCTAATATAACAGAGGCATGATTAGTCTTACTTGTCTTCTTATGAAGAAACAAAGTAATACAGATTAAAAAGTAAGAGCCTCTCCACAATCATATGCCTATGGAAGTGGAGTACACCTGGTAGTGACTAGTAGATATCAGGGGAACAAAGAAGCAATAATGAACATCAAGGAGATAAGGCATAGAGCAGTCATCAATAGATAATAAGCATCTGGTGAAAAAATGTTTCCTGTAAAGATTTTGGCAGATTATGATACATATGACCAGTAGGGGAACAGGTGGCAAAGAAGCATTACCTGAAGATGACAGCAACCCTGTAATACCATATGTATACATTTTATCCTCTTTTATGCATTCATTCTATGTGTTCCCTATGTTGGTACCTCTTCATGCATGTGTCCTGTTGCACATATTCTCTTTGTAGTCAACTCTTTCCTCAGATGGTGTGTTTATTTGTGAGACAATGAGCTCCAAGTTAAGTAAGCTATTTTTACATTCAATTAATTATATATGCTTGATGACTCATTGAATGCACTCCATTTATGGTGAGTTGGTGCTCTCAGATATTACAGAAAGTGGTTTTTATTTTGGTATATGTCTCTAATTTTTCAGGGTATCTATCTATGTGTAGAACCCACTTTGCCTATAACACTCTAGGCTCATCAGTCATACTCCCAATGACATAAGTTTAAAAGCTTTGAGAGAGAAAAGGGTTAGACAATTGAGTAAGAAAATTATCCAAGTATTTCTAAAAAGAACTGGTGAAAATGTCAAATCTCACATAATGGAATTTCTAGCTTAAAGTTACTGAGAGTACTTGTTCTTCATTTTCTTCTGTTTTATATATATATATATATATATATATATATATATATATATATATATATATATATACGTATATAATTAATATGTCAAGGAACATCAGAGCATGTTTGGCAGGAATAGGACACTTTGTTTGAAAACACAATCTTCTCCTAATGCTGAAAGACCACTCAGCAATTGTGATTAATTGAAACAATACATTTAAATGTTTCTGCACTGCCACTGGCTTATTAAAGGAGATAATTCCCTCTTTCTCTTGCTTCTTTTATGTAATATAATATTGTTTGTGCTATGATCCTTGGCAGCCAGGAAAGGCAGAGTTGCAGGTACCTAAACTATTTCCACAATGTATAAGCCTCCTGGGAAATGTGTCACATTAACTATTTAGACATTACCATTCCCATTTTTGTGATTATTAGAACATTAAGTTTAGCATAAAGCAATTTAGGTTTGTGTTAGCAAGAGCTGGTGATCATCTCTCACCCCTGACCCTAAGGTTAATGAGAAGTTCCTCTGGGTAATTGTCCCATCTTAAGACGTCTCTGTGCTGTGTAATCTTTATTGCTGTAAAATGACATTTAAAGTTTGTTTTACATGAGTTAGTTAGAACACATTATTTCAGCAGTGAGCAATAATTATCTGCCTTCTAGCTGAAAATACATGCTGGGGATAAATTGTGTTCATCTGGTAGCTTTTGTTTGGAAGACAAGTTAATTAAAAGAAGAATGTTGAAAAATATGTCTGCCCACTGAGTGTTGATGGAATAACAATATTACTTTACAAGAAATTATTCCAAACACAACAACATGGGTTTTGTTATAAAGTTATGAAAGACAATGATGGAAATGAAATCTTGTAAACATTTATGGTCCAAAAAAGGAAGAAACAAGCAGTAAAAAAAAGCAGATAATATAAAATATCTATTTATTTCAATCAAGTCATGAAAGAATAAAATATTCTATTCCCAGTTGGCAATTATACTTTTCAGCAGAAGCATGAACTATTGCATTTAACTGATACAATTTTATTAATAATGCTGAACATTTTATTTATGCAATAATTCACAACACACTTATCATGATGAATATTTTCTTTTTTTTAGAGGGAGCAAAATGCTTTATTAATACAATAGTATTAAATACAAATACAGAAGTACTTGTACAAGTGCAAGCAAAGTACAGAAACAGGAGCATTTACAATGCTGGACGGTAGTTCAGTCAGAGATAGAGTACATGAAGCCTCTCTTGTCCCAGGTGTCCCAAGGAATAGTATGCCAGGTTGAGAGCTTCTGGGAACTTAGGCTAACCTAGACCTTTTGGGAAAAGGACCTGCTATGGTAATTGCCAAGTTGCTTGGGGGCAAAGGAACATAGACCTATTAAAAGTGAAGTTTCTAAAGATTATTAGAAAGGCCCGTGGAAAATCAAATTATAACAAAACTGTACCTCAAAATAGTTTCAGCAGGCAGTTCTAACTAGAAATGGAAGAAGTGAAGCCTTCATGTGTTGATGTTATGGAACAAGAACCAAGCCAAGGAGAGGAGGACCACGGATTCCTCTGGCTATTCAACAACAAAATTTTCTATCATGGACCCGAACGTTTTATGGCTCTTGTTCTGGAGACACCATTGGTGGATTCCATGAAAATCTACTACCATGATGTGTTCAGCATTACTCCAGGCTGAGAAGGGCCTCCTGAAAGACAAAAATTGGGTCTTTATAGTATTCCCTGCTTTCAGACTACTAACTGTAGCTTCTTATCCTCCTTTCTTATTGCCTGAATTGCAATGACCTTTCCTGACAGTTGGGTCTACTTTTAGCTTTCAATCCACCGGAGATCTGGTTGTACTGAGGGTAGCCAAATGAATGCCCCCTTTAATAGTATAATGTGCTTTGGGGGCACAGGAGGTTAGGGGGGAGGTAAGAGGCAGTCTTAAAATTTGAATAGGTTTTTAGGCAGTAGAGAAGCAAGCAAAGACTAGAAGACATGGAGATATTCCAGATAAGTGAGAGCAGGGATAATAGAAGAAGCAATCAGCTAGAGAAAATGAGAGGGAATGGGATCAACTGTTCATATAGAAGGGGTTACATCTGCAAAAAGAAAAGCTGCCTCCTCATGTGAGACTGGAGTGAAGAAAGAGAGTTCTATATGGGTGACTTTAGGAGGAAAAGAGAAGAGGGATCTCAGAGAATGATCTCAATTTTTCTTTTTTTTTTTTTTTTTTTCATTAAAAACCCTCACCTTCCATCTTGGAATGAATACTGTGTATTGGTTCCAAGGCAGAAGAGTGGTCAGGGCTAGGCAATGAGGGTCAAGTTTGACTTGCCCAGGGGCACCCAGCTGGGAAGTGTCTGAGGACAGATTTGAATCTAGGCCTGGCTCTCAATTCACTGAGCAACCTAGCTGCCCCCGATTTCAATTTTTTTAAATAAACAATGAAGTAAGGTTTGCAGCTAAGAAGTTAGGTAGAGAAAGAGCGGTAAGAATTTTGAGAAGAGATAAAAAAAAAAAACTTAGAAAAGTCATCATGGTAAATGGGATAGTAAGAAGTTGGATAGGGTTTAAAAGGACTGCTTTGCTCCAGTGAGGGAATATAACTTTAATACAAATAACACAAATTTCAAACATAAATAATATAAATTTTTAGTGGATATATCCATCAACTTCTTAATTGTCTCCAGCTTCATTGAACTACATGGATTAGAAATAAGGCAGCAGATGATGGGAGGAGTCAAAGGCTGAGGTTTGGCAAGACATAGGAGAAGTAGGCAAAGGACCTCAGAGAAGACTAGGAAAAGTAGAATTGGTTCAAAACAAGCTCAACATAATAGGATGGTTCAAGGGAAAAGGAAATTGATATGATGGTAGAGCAGACTGAAGAGTGAGGTAGGAAATATATGAGCACCATGACTGGGATTTATGATTCTTTTAAAATTCCATGTAAAATGAATTTTCTACAGTCATTGAATTGACCCTAGGGTGATTATGAACTAGTCCAGCTTGGTAATTTGTACTATTTGGTTGTTGCTTTGAGTTGTCATATGACAACAGACTCCATGACTGGTCCATTCTATAGTTAGATTGAAGGATTCAAATAAGTATTAGAATTGGTAGGAACAGTTGTTTGATGATAATAACTTGGAAACTCAGCTATGCTCTGTTGTTCTTGAGAGAAGGAATTCCAGGATTGGTTTTCCCTTTTTATTTGATAATTAGGACAATAATTTCTCCAAGAATCTTGTTGTGAGTTAATAATACTCTGGGAAATACCTGGAGTAGAATTGCAATTTAGCACATCCATAAAGAATTTTATCATATTGTGATTTTTAGATTTTTCCCATCTTGCTTAGTCTAGCACCCAGGGATGTACACACCCCACATTTACACTGGCATGTGCTAGTAAATGACAAATCAGAAACAACTGACTATCCCCTGGGCTTTCCTAAGCCAAGCTTGAGCTACTATTGGCACATGTGAGACACAGGAAGAGAGGTAGAGAACGGCCTTTGAAGTTCTCATTACTTCCTGTGAAGATGGTTAGAGGGCAGTTTGAACCTGGAACTCAAGCTTGGAGGAGCTCTGGCAGACAGCTTCCCTCAATAGGTCACGTGAGTGAAAAAGACTGACTCCCCTTTCCCTTGGCTCTCCAAGGCCTTGAACTCCTGCCTGTCTCAGCCTGAGCCAGAGTAGTTTGAGTTGTCTTTTTTTCTCTCTCTCTCTTTCTTAATTTCTTCCTCCTATTGTAATTAAATCACCATAAAATTCCATCCTGACTTGAGTGTTTCATTTTAGGATTTTAGAAATTAAAATCCTTGGTGACCAGCAATTATTATATTCAGTATCAACCATAAATTTAACCTTTACAGTCCATGAGATTCCTTGAGTGAAATAGTAATCCTTTTTTTCCTCTTCATATTCATATTCTGGAACCACTTATTTTTTTTTTACTTGGCTACATGTGATTCCCAGTCTTTTAGCTAGGTATTCCATCTGTGAAGAATGTAGATATGCATTCCTATTGAAATGATCATATAGTTCTTCAAACTGTGCCTGGCTAACAGTTGTCCTCTTCCTTTCCTTCCTTTCCATATTGGAAGTATTGCACAAGGTTTTGGGAATTGGATTCTAGGGATGAGTCCTTGCTCAAAGATATTGATGAATTGCAAGGGAATTTGATGGGATCAGTAGGGGGTCAAGGAACCTGAATTTGAAAGAGAGGTACAGGAGTTGTCCATCCTTTCTACGAGGAATAATAATCTTTCATTTCATTCATCAACTAACTTAACCCTGTTTGCCTAGTCTTTGCCCTTCTGTCTTAGAGTTATTATTAAGAAAAAGGTTTAAAAAATAAAATTTGTTTTGTGTTATCTGTTTTTTTGGGGTACTCTAAAACTAGGATATTAAGTTAGATAATAAATAACAAGTTCGTGATAATTAGGCCAAGGAGAAAAATAAATTAAAATGAGTTTTGCTGCTTCCATCTATGAGACAATATTCACCAGGCCTTTTCCAATTTACTGGCGTGGTACTAATGACAAAACGATGTAATCTGGGGATTACATAGGTAGTGGATTGAATGTGAATAGACAGTCTAGTTACCAGGGAGGTGACTTGAACTGTTATAATGAATATATTCTTTGTATTGACTAATAAAGAATGAGAAATGATAATGATTGTACCAGGACACTGAATCCTAACTGCATTACATCAGTTTAGCTAGTTCCTACTAGTTCATAATATAGATTCATTCAATTTTGTAAAGATGCAATATAGTGTAATAAAAATCAATGAAATTGGAATGAGTGCTTGACTATCTTTGCCTACACTTATTACATGACAAACAAGCAATCTGATTCATTTAAGTTGCATTTTTCTCATCTGTTAAATGAAACATACTCTGTTTTGAAAAACTATAATGTTATAAAGGTTTATCTCTGTTACCTCTTCCAAGTGTATTTTAATTTCAACAATCTTTGTAGGGATGTGTGTATGTGTATGTATATGTCATGTCTCATCAATGGACAAGCTTTTCTGATGACAGAATTATAGCTAATAGTTAATGAGAAATCATAAGCAAAGTAGAAAAGAAACAGCTTACTTATCAGATTTATGCGTAGGTAGGAATTTATGAATAAGCAAGACAGATATAAAATGAACAATGATTACATTAAAATAAAAAGATCTCATACAAATAAAACTAATGTAGTCAAGATGAAAAAGAAAGCAGAAAATTAAGTGGAAAATTATATAGTTTCACAGATAAAAGGCTCATATCTCATATAGAGAGAGAACTTTGTCAACTTTATAGAATATGACCCATTTCTCAATTCAATAATGGTCAAAAGATATGAACAGATTATTTTTAGATGAAGAAAGCAAATCCATGTATAGTCATATAAAATGTAAATTATTGTTCATTATAGAAATGAAAATCAAAACACTTCTGAGATATCATTTCATACTTACCATATTGGCTAAAATGATAAAAGAGAAAAATGATGAATGTTGGAGAGGATGTGGAAAAATGGAATCATCAATATACTCTGTTGGTGGAAATGTGAATTGATCTAATCATTTTGGAGAACAATCTTGAATTATGCCCAGAGAGTTATAAAATTGTGTATACTCTTAGATCCAGCAATTTGGTCTTTGGGTCTGTTTCTCAAAAATGATAAGAAAAAAAAAGAAAAGTATCTATATATTCTAATATATTTATAGCACTCTGATAATTAATTGAGAAATGGTTGAACAAGTTATGACATATGAGTGTGATGAAAAACTACTGTGTCATAAGAAGGAATGAATAGGTTAATTTTTTAAAAAATGAAAAAAAACACATGAAAGTAATTGAAGAAAATGAATTCATTAATTACATTTTATGTTCCAGGCATTATGCTGAGTACTTGGGAAATAAGATAGGAGAGTAGAATAGAACATTGAAGTTCCTAGGTGCCTCTTCCAAAACATGTGTATGCTCATTAAAAATTGTGTGAAAAACTTTGGATAACTAGTATAAAATTTGTCACCTCCATTAGAATAAAGAGGCATTTTTAAATACTTTCCAAAAAAGAAGGGCTCTTTTTTTTTATGTTGGATCTCTAAAGAAGTCATAAAAGTGAGTAGGTGGAGGTGCAGTGGGAGGAATTTCTATGGAAGGTATGGAAGATAGTCAAAGTAGCTTCATGGAGGTGTAAGAAGAAGTGTCTTGTTTTTGAAAGAGGATGGAGTAGAATCAGAAAGGACAAAAAAAATAAGCTGTGTAAAAAATGGAAAGGTAAGAGGAGAAAGTTCAGTTATGAAGGACTTTGAAAACAAAGTGGGCATTTTGTGTTCAATCCTGAAAGTAATAGTCACTAGAATTTATTGATAAAAAAGATGACATGTTCAGATTTATACTTAAAAAATACTTTTGGTGGTTGAATGGAGAATTGATTTGGGTTAGGGAGAGACTTGAAGCAGACAGACCTATTAGTAGGCTAATTCACTACTCCAGGCATAAGATGACAAGTGTCTGTGCCAGATTGGTGGCTGTATCAGAGGAGAGAAATAGGGCATATTGGAAAGATGCTGCCAAAATGAAATCAATAGACCTTGGAATCAATTTGGATAGTGGGGTTGGGGTTCTGGAAGGAACAAGGATGATATTAAAAAGCAAGCTAGAATGTGAGCCTAAGGAATTGGTAGGATAATATTTTCCTCTAGACTAATAGAGAATAGGTCACATGAAGAGGGGGAAGGATTCAGGAGGAAAGATAATGAGCTCCACTTTGCATGTTCTGATTTAAAATTTATGATGTCTGAAAGGCAATTGAAGATGCAAGATTGGAGGTCAGCATAGACATTAGAATAGGATATGTAGGTTTGAGAATGATTAAGATAGAGGAGATGATGAGATCAAGTGAAATAGTTTCAAGAGAGAAGATAAAAAGGTACTAGGACACAATCTTGTTGAACACATAGTGGATGAGTATCCAGCAAAAGAAACTGAGAAGTAAGGGAGAAAAATGGGAAAGAGTGGTGCCCTGAAAATATACAAGAAAGTATGGAAGAAGATAGGGTGAGGAACAGTGTCAAAGCTGCAGAGAAGTCAAAGAGAATGAGGATTGAGAAAGGCCATTTATTTTGTGTAATTCTTACATTTCTTATAATTCCATCAACATTCCTCCTCCTGAATTCTGTCCATTATAACCAAGAATTTGAAAGGGTGAAAGAAAAGAGAAGAAAATAAATTCAGTAAAACAGCATTAAAATCTGATTTACTATACAGTGTTACATGTACATATATGCTTCCTGACCTCTGCAAAGAAGAGGAGTGTGATTTGTTCTCAGATATCTTTTTTTTTTTTGTGGCAAAAATTATGCACTTTAATTTCAGAGCTTTCAATGTTTATTCTTTGTGTTCTTTCTATTACATTGTTGTATTGTGTGTGCACATGCATATATTCCATATACCATAATATTCCTTTATATTTTCATGACACAATTCATTTATCCATTCTCTTGCATTTCAGTATCTTTAGAAAACAATTCTTTGAAATTATAAAAAGTGAGTGTAAATAGCTTGTTTAATCTGTCTTTTAATAAGAAATTGTGGAAAGGTCATTTATACCTGTCATTGAAGTCACTGGCTCAAAGGACAAGGATATTTTAGTCAAATTGATATAATTAGAAATTGCTGTTAATTTTTTAAATCAACCACTCCATGAGTGATACATTACTGTAATTGTCTTTACATGATCCTTTAAAATTACACAATTTCAAATTTTCTCATCTTGCCCTTTGACTGGGAATGAGATAAATACTTTGTGACCTTAAGATTTATGTTTTTCTTATTATTAATAATTTAGAATATTTTCTATGCTTATTAACAGAGTATAATACTTATTTTCAGAACTCTGTTTATATCTGTTGAAGCCTTCATTATTGGAGAATATCTATGGGTATGACATATGTCTATTACTTGACTATGAGTTGAATATCAAACCCATATCATGAATACACAATGCAAATTAGATTCCTTAGTATTTTCTCATTTTATTCTGTGTTAATTTTCCTCATGCAAAAGTTTTTCATTTTCATGTAATCAAAATTATGCATTCTTATTCTTGGGTAATTGCATTTCAATGATGATTACTTAAAAATTCTTCATGTAGCTATAGCTATGAAAGCATATGATCTCTTTTAGCCTAAAGTTTTTGTTATTAACATTTAATTCACTTATCCACACCAAATTTATCATATGATATGGCATGAGATGTTAGTTTAAAAATTTTCTAGTTTTTCTAATTTTTTAAGTAATTCTTATCACTTAGGAAATATTTGGTTTTAAAGATGATAGAATTGAATGTATATATATATATATACATATATATTTTATGATCCTAAATAATGTGATTTTGAAATTATAATTGATCCTTTATTACTACTTATTTCTACAAAATAATTTTCAAAATTCTGGATCATTTGTTCCTCTGAAGGAATTTTATTTTCATTTTATTTGTCCTATAAACTATTTTTGTCATCATATGATTGGTACATTATTAAATATGTAAATTAATTGGTAATATTTTTTCTTATATTGGAATGATCCAACCATAATCTCTTTAGGTATTTAAATTATTCTTCATTGATTTAAGAAATGCTTTATAATTTAATTCATGTAAGTGTTGAATGTACTTTGGTAGATTGAGGCTCAATTTTTATTCATTGTGTAGTTTTTTTAAGTGATGTATATATATTTTATTATCACATCATTCATTTATTTTACTATGACATAGAAAAGCTACTGAATTTTGTAAATTTGTTATCTAGCTTATAATTTTCCTGAAGTTGTTGCCTTGTTTTAATCATGTGCTGATACCCTAGGTTTTTATAATATGAGAGAGAGTATTTTGTAGGCCAGTTTCAAAATCTGTATTTCTTTATTGTATCAATTAAACATTTAAAAACAAGTCCACATAATTTCAATTAATATATCAGAAAATTTAGTCTTGGGGTGAACAAGGTGGTTAATCAATAAGGAAAGAAGTAAAATGGTTTGGGTTTTAGGCTGAACAACAGTTGCCATTCATAAGAAATGTTATAGAGAAAGAGGAAGGAGGTGAGATAGCAGAGAAGAGGCAAGAACCTACCTGAGCTCTCCTAAATTAACTTCTAAAGACTTTTAAAATAGTATCTCAACATTTACCAGAAAAAAAAAATAGGGTGAAACAATTGATCCGCTAAGGAGTAAAGATCATTAGATATATCCTAATTGCAGTTTAGGAAGGTGATTGCTTCTCATTTCTAATAGATCAGATTATAGATCAGGAGAACAGTGGTCACACTTCTCCTTAGATCATATATCAGAGTGGAAGAAGTAAAAATTTACAGCTCCCAGGAAAATCGTCTGAAACCAACAGTATGTAAAGCCTTTTCCCACTTTTTCCACTTGTGGAGGAGAACCTAACTTTAACATAACCATATATATATATATATATATATATATGGTAAAAGAAATCTAACAAAAAAAAGAACCTGAATAAAGAAAGTTAAAATGATGAAAGGGAAGTTCAAAACACAAAATCAAAAGATTAGAAAGTCAAAAAGCTACATTTAAACCTTCAAAGAAAACTATAAATTTGTTCCAGGCCCAAAAGAATTTCTGGAAGAGCTTTAAAAAGATTGTTGTTTGAATGTTTGATAGAATTCATTTGTGAATCCATTTGGAAATGGGGATTTTTTTCTTAGGGAGTTCTTTGATGGATTGTTCAATTTCTTTTTCTGATTAGGTAATCTATTTCTTCCTCTGTTGGTCTAGGCAATTTATATTTTTGTAAAATTCATTCATATCACCTAGATTGTCATATAATTGGGCATACTAATTTGTAATGATTGCCTTGATTTCCTCTTTATAAGAGGTGAGGTCTCCCTTTTCATATTGGATACTGTCAATTTGGTTTCCTTCTTTCCTTTTTCAAATTAGATTGACCAGTACTTTGTCTATTTTATTTGTTTTTTTCAAAGTACCAGCTTCTAGTCTTATTTATTAAATCAATAGTTCTTTGACTTACAATTTTATTAATTTCTCCTTTGATTTTTAAGAACTTTAATTTAGTCTTCATCTGAAGATTTTTAATTTGTTCACTTTGTAGTTTTTTAATTTGCATGCCCAATTCATTGATCTCTGCCCTCTCTAATTTGTTAATATATGAACTCAAGAATATGAATTTCCCCCTGAATACTGCTTTGGCTGCATCCCATATTTTTTTGAAAGGATGTCTTATCATTGTCATTTTCTTCAATGAAGTTATGATTTGTTACTATGATTTTCTCTTTAACCGATTTTGGAGAATTGTGTTGTTTAATTTCCAATTAATCTTTTATTTGTCTCTCCATATACACATACTAATTATTTTTTTCATTGCATTGTGGTCTGAGAAGTTAGCATTTATAATTTCTGCTCTTTTGCACTCATTTTCTGTGTTTCTATGCCCTAGTACATGGTCAGTCTTTTTAAATATACCGTGTGCTGCTGAAAAGAAGGTGTACTCCTTTTTGTCCCTATTTATTTTTCTCCACATATTTACTAACTAATTTTTCTAAGATTTCATTCACTTCTCTTACATCTTTCTTATTTATTTTTTGCTTTTATTTATCTAGTTCTGATAGAGGAAGGTTCAGGTTCCCCACTAGTATAGTTTTTCTATTTAATCCTTGAGCTCCACTAGTTTCTCCTTTACAAATCTGGATTCTATGCCATTTGATGCATATATGCTGAGTACTGATATTTCCTCATTGTCTATACTGCCTTTTATCAGGATGTAATTACCTTCCCTGTCTCTTTTGACTAGACCTATTTTTACTTTGGCTTTGTTATATATCATGATTGAGACTCTTTCCTTCTTTTTATCAGTTGATGCCCAATAGATTTGGCTCTATCTTCTTACTTTTAGTTTCCTCAGGTGTGTTTCTTGTAGACAGCATATGGTAGGGTTTTGGATTCTAATCCACTCAGCTATTTGATTGTGTTTTATGAATGAATTCATTCAATTCACATTCAGAGTTATGATTGCGAGGTGAATATTTCCCAGAATTTTGATTTCCACTCCTAGTCTTGACCTTCCTTTTTTACTATTTCCTTCAATATCAGTGATTTGTTTTTAATTGGTCCCCCCTAATTCCCACCCTTATTTTACTTCCCTTTATTTTCCCTCCTTCTTATTCCCCTCTATTTCCTTTACAGTCTTTTTAAACTACTCCATTCTCTCCCTACCTTGTATTGCTTCCCTCCCCACCAGTTTTTTTTGTTACCCTTCTACTTCCCAATAGTGCTCAAATCAATTCTTTGCCCCAATGTATTTGATTGTTCTTCCCTCTTTCGGTCAATTTCAATGGATATAAGAATTGATTATTTCTTATCTCCAACCTCTTTACCCTTCCAGTGTATTGATGTTCTCCACCCACCCACCATGCACTTCTTTATGACTTATAAATTTACCCCATTTTGTTTCTTTTCCCATTTCTCTCAATATTGACCTCTCTTTTTAACTCTTGTATGTATGTATATACATATATATTTATGCATACATATATCTATATAAATATTTAAGTATTGGCATTTCATCCTATACAGTTTGTCACTGTTCCCTCTAATTATAATTCTTCTAGCTACCCAGGTAATAATAACAATTTTTAAGTTACAATTGTCATCATTTCTTTTAGTGATAGGTATCATTTTAACTTATTGGGTCTCTTAAGAAAAGTTTGCTTGTTTTTTGTTGTTTTGTTTTGTTTTGTTTTCCCCCTTTCTTAATTATCATTTGATGATTCTCTTGAGTTCTGTGTTTGGGCATCAAATTTTCTGTTTAGGTCTAGTCTTTTCTTTACATATACTTATAATTCTTCTATTTTATTAAATGACCACACTTTCCCCTGTAAGAATATATTCAATTTTGCTGGGTAGTTGATTCTTGGTTGTAGACCTAGTTCCCTTGATTTTCAGAATATTCAGAACAAAATTTCAGAATTTTGTTCCTTCAGTGTGGATGTAGCCAGAGCCTGAGTTATTCTCACTGTAGTTCTATGGTATCTGAATGACTTCTTCTTGTAGCTTGTAATATTTTTTTCTTGGTCTGGTAGCTCTTGAAGTTGGCTATAACATTCCTGGGTGTTGCCAGTTGGGAATTAAGTACAGGAGGTGATCTGTGGATTCTTTCAATGTCTACTTTTCCATATTGTTTGAGAATATCAGGGCAGTTTTCTTGGATAATTTCCTGTAGGATGGTGCTCAGGATTTTTTTTGTCATGGTCTTCTGGTAGACCAATGATTCTTAAGTTATCTTTCCTGGAATGATTTTCTAAATCTTCTGTTTTTTGAATGAGATGTTTCATATTTTCCTCATTTTTCATTCTTTTGATTTTTAAAAATAATTTCCTGCTCTCTTGTGAATTTGCTTGCTTCTAATTGTTGTATTCTGCTTTTTAAAGAATGAATTTCATCCCTGGATTTTTGGTCATCTTCCTCCTTCTGGTCTGATTTTCTTTGGAGGTCATCTTTCACCTTCTTTGCCTCATCTTTCATCTCCTTTTCCTCATCTTTCATTTTCTTTGCTTCATCCTTCATCTCTTTTGCCTCATTTTCAAGCTCGATAATTTTGGCTTTCAATACAATATTTTCTCATTTTAGTTCAAGTGCCTCTGTTTCCAGATGACTTATCTTGCTTTTTAAGTTCTTTTCCCAGTTGTTTTCACCCTTTCTTAATTGTGTTTTGAATTGTATTTTGAGTTCTTCCAAAACCTGTGTCCAATTAGCTGGGGTTTGTCTGTTTTTGCTTGAGGTTCCTTGATTCTCCTCTGTTCCATTTGCTCTTTGTTCATTGCCCAGATAGAAGGTGTCAATTATAATTTATTTTTTCTTTTTCTTTTGTTTGCTCATATTTGCCCCTTCTTCCCCGCCCCCCACCCCCAGTTGCCTGCACTCTTGCTCCTATCACTGTGTACTGAATCTGTGGATTTGGGCTTTTCTGTCAACCTTCACCCTTGGAGCTTAGCAAGGCACTCATAGCAGTCTGTTGGGGAGTGGTGTTGGAGTTTAAATTTCCCTGCCCTCTGAAGGATTCATTAGATTAAGCCCAGCTGAGTTGAACTTGCAGAGCTAGATGTGCCTTGAGGCCAAAACCTCAGGAAGGGGGTGGCAATATGGAGTGTCTCCACTGCTGCAGTCTCCTCTGTCCTTAGCTGCTTCCCAGCCACCCACATTTGGAGCTCTGAGGCTGGCAAAACTTTGCCCACAAGGTACTCCCTCAAGACTAGTGCCCTTGCCTGCCCAGAGATTCTGGTCACTCCTCATGGCTCAGTACTGTGGGTGGTGGAGGGGTCCTGGGACCTTCCTTCTTTCTTCCCCTTAAACTCGAGTGTGCTCAAATTCAGGCTTTTTGGGTGTGTACCTTTTAAGTTGAGTCCAGCAGGAGGGATCTTTAGCTCTGGCCTGTTGTTAGATTTAGTTTTCAGTCCCCTAGGAGCATTTGTTTTTTAATCTGGTAAGGAAGGATTTTCAGAGGTCTGAATGTTCACTGCCTCTAAGCTGCCATCTTGACTCCGCCTCCCCTTTTGCAATTTAAAACAGTGTTTCTAATAAGCAATATTTTGAGGTATTTTGTCCTGTCTGATCTATCACCTATTTCCTTTCATTTGCATTTCCTAATATTGATTTAGAAAAATATTACCTCTTTTCTTTAAACAAGTACTTTTCTCAATTATTATGGCTAATTTTTATATAATTTTCATTTTCTTATAAAATATTTTTGAATTAATGTATTCATTCCTTCATCATAGTTCTGTATTTATCCCTTACTCTCCCCTTATTGTTCCATGGTTGAAATCACCCAGGGTCCTAACCCTAAATGTTATACACCCATCATCATTTTCCTTGCCAGTTTCTATCCTCTAACTTGATGTCCTCCAAACTTTCTGGGGCCTGGTTGCACCCCAAAATTCATATTTCACTTTTCCTGAAGCAGGATGATATCTAATGAGGAACAACACTGTCTCAGAAAATGTTGTATTCCTGTGCATCAATACTGTAAATGTATCTTATTCATTGTAAGGTATTTTAATATTTTAGGGGGACTAATATATCATAGATTAAAAAAAGAATACCCAAAGTTTGGTTAGGAAAAAAGTGTAAGTTTTTATATTTATCAAAATTATATTGGAACAGAAATACTTCAACAAAGTGGATAGATTATGAGGTATTACTTCAGAAAAATAAAATTAAAACTAATATAAATATTTCTGAAACTGGATTTAGGAATTCTGAGGAAAAAACTGCCATAAACTTACTCTCTAGAGGTGATTCTACCTGATTTACTGAGCTCTAGGACATTGAAATTCTTAACTGGTCTGTGTTAATATGTTGTCTGCAGGGCTGGCCTGAGGCAAAACTCTGAAGTAGGTCAAAGTTTGGCTGCAGTAGCCCCCAGCCTTCTATTCTCTACACTTATGGTGGAAACCAAACATTCCCCCCGGCATCTGATGTCCTTAAGCTCAATATCTAACCTGTCGTCAAAAAAAAGTTAGCATGTCTCTCATTCATGGTATTTACATTCAATTCAATGTGGAGTTCCCTCAACTAGAATATAAGAATTACAAAAAAGAAATAAATCATTCTCTGCCTTCATGAAGGTAATAATCTAGTCAGTGAGAAAAAATCTATACATAAAAATAATTACAATTCCATTTAGAATAAAGTTAATTACATTAGATAAGGTCAAAGAGAATAAGAGGAAAGAAAAAAAATTGAGAATTCACTTTTCTATTTACAAAGTCCATCTTGTGGAAAAGATGGAGGGAGAGATGTTTATTGGACATGTTAAGCAGACTCAAAAGTGATTGAATAACTGGAGAAAAAGAATAATAAATATTGGGGAATATAATTTGAAGTTAATTTCCTTAGTAGGATGCAATGTGTATCTGTCCTCATGTCTGTACTAACATGTTATTAATTACTTTGAGACAATCATCTAAGACATGCTTGTTAATTTGTAAATGATACAAAGCTGGGAAATACAGTACACTGTATCTCAGATATAGTAATAAATTTATTGTATTAATACAACCTCTCAAATATTTACATAATAGACAAAGATCAATTTTATTAAGATTACAAATGATCTACCTCACAGATTGAAATAAGAATGATTGTGCAACTTTTTCCATGAAAAAAAGTTCTGATTTCTTTAGCTTTAGGTTAGTTTTGTGAATTCCAAACATATATATGTTAATGTATATATATATATTTGGTACTTGTTTTAGAAGATCCTAGCTGAATTTTCTACTGCCTGTAATCTTTTATTGTAGATTTATTTTCCTCCTTATATTTCTCTATCTCTTACATCCACAGTTTAAAAACAGTGAATTAATGATTCTCCATCTTTCTATTTTAAGAACAGTGAATTAATGATTCTCTTTCTTTCTATTTTCACATTTTACTACATTGAAATTAAGTTTATTTCATCTGCTATTAAAAATAAAGTATTATGCCAGTACTAAAAAGAATATAATGAGATTGGTTAACAAAAGTGAGTTCATGACCTAATCTATTTTCATTCTTTGACATTACTTGATTAATGTGGATTGTGGATAAGTTAAATGACAATATTAGAAAAGATCAAGGTATTCTGATGATCTAATTTATCACAGTTACTCTTTAGCAACATAAAGACAATCAAAACTTCTGAGCAAAGATGAATTTAGAATTTAAATATGTATGTGTGTATATATATGTACACATATACACATATATATCTCACCAGGTAAATATACAAACCCATTCACTGTATACAATATGTTTGTGTCAATTATAAGATGACTTGGAGTACAAGTACTTGGGATTACATATGTATTTTGAACTAGAATTCAAACATAAAACACAGACAGCATTTTCCAAGTCTGATAACATATCCCTTCACAATCTAAGTACAATCTCCCTTTCAGTGTGAAAAATCTTCTTTCATCCTTGTCCCCTTCATCTTCTCTATTTGCCAGCAAAATTTCTAGGTTTATTTCCCCCATGCTTATTCTGCCCTTGTTTATATTATTATTAGCCATGCCCCCTGCCATGCTTGGATCGAACTCTGCTCTACTGACATTTTTCTCTTTCTTCAAGGCATATGGGAAACATTATCTCCTACATAAAATTATCTATGACCTTCAACCCTCCCCTCCAATACACATATATCTGTGGAAAATCTATCAAACTGATTTCTTAACTTCTTTGGCCATTTCCTTTCCATGTATCACATTATGTTGTGTGTCCTCTCTAAGTTAGATAGCTTCTTGAATTCACAGGCTTTTATTTCTACACACTCAAAATTCCAATTTCTTGTACATAGTAGCTATTTCAAAATTATTTGCTGATTTAAATTGGATAAATGTGATACCATTATTTATTTGACCAATATATTATGATATAATTTGAATATTATTAGTTTTACTTCACTGATTCTTTTGGGATTTTTTCTTTTTTGTTCATCTTTTTATTCTTTTTTTGAGTGTCAAATTTGATCACTGGAGGGGCAGAAGTCAAGATGGCTGCTTACAAACAGTGAAAGTCAAGTCCTCTGTGAAAACCCTTCTACACCAATCAAAAACAAAGCTCTTAAATGTGGGACAGAAAACCAAATCCAACATGAAGACAGAGCTGGGAGACATTCTGTTTGACATCTTAAGAGGTATTTAGAGAAAGTTGAATTCTTGTATTTAAGGAAAAGAAAGAATAAATGTTGTAGAGTCCTTCTCCCATCTACTTTGCGGGAAGCTCTGGTCTCTGACCAGAGCTAACAAGGAGGCAGCTGGAGGAGAGAAGAGGAAAAGAAGGCATTCTGGTCACAGCCTTCAACCACCACATCTCCATCTTGAGTCTCTACCTATGGAAATTTTTACCTTAGGGCACATTCAGCTCTGCAGATCAGCTCAAGTGACTTAATCTAGTTTGTAATAGTGCAAGGAAGTGTTCAGAGGAAAAAAAAATAGCTCAGTCTCATGGAGCTGGCAGAAAACCAGAGGAGAAAAGGTGCAGAGTGAACAGAGAACAATGCTCCTTAGCAGGACAGAGCCATGGGTCTCTACTACTCATCAAACCTAAAAGGTAAAAAGGTAAAGTCAAATTCTTGGGCATAAAGGAGAGATCCAACTCCACTCCCCAAATTACTCTGCTGAGAACCTCAATAGGAATCACCTGACTGGAATCCCAGGGGGAAGGCTATAACCATAGTGGAGAACCTTGGTATGATACCACCATGGAAAGCCTAGGGCTCTGATCAGGCAGCTGTCAGGGAGGAGGCTGTCAAAAAGAAGTGGAGAGGAGGACCAAGGGTAACAACAGGATCCACACCTTCACTTTCACTTTCATCCTTTCCTGGCAACTGGAGAAGATCTGTCCTCAGGGCACATTAATACAACAGGTCAACTCCATCATCCAAATCCAGTTAATCAGCAGTGTAGAGAAGAAGCCCCTTCAGGGAAGAAAAGCCCAAATTCACAGATCCAGCAAATAAACAAAAGAGTAAGAATATAGCCAATAAGGAAGAGGAAAGAAAAGAAAAAAATATGAAGAAAAGAAATTACAATAGATAGCTTCTATTCAGGTAATGACCAAACAACAAAAGAAACAGAGGCGGACCAAGGAATATCAAGCAAAAACTCAGAAACTCCAACAAATTGGATACAGGCTTTGGAAAAATTCAAAACACAATTAAAAAACAAATAAGGAAATTTGAAGAAAATTGGGAAAACAAATTAAAAAGCACAATAGGTCATCTGGAAACAGAGAAACAGCATCTCCAACAAGAAAATATTGTCGTATAAGCCAGAATTGACCAGCTCAAAAATGAGGCAAAGAAAATAAAAGAATGCCCAGGAATGTTACAACCAAGTTCAAGAACTTCAATACTAACTTAAGAACAAACAAACAAACAAACAAAATAGAAAGAGAACAAACTTTAAAATCCCCAGATAAAATCCAAGTTGGAAATCCTAAAAATCAAAGGGGAAATTAATAAAATTGAAAGTAAAAGAATTATTGAACCAATAAATAAGACTAGGAATTGGTACTTTGAAAGAAATAAAATACTGGTTTATCTACTCAAATTTTGACATTGAATTTTCTTTTCAGCTCTGGTTATTGAATAGATGATTTTGGATTATAGGCCTAGATAGTTTGCCTTCAAGAATATCATATCAGTGCTTCATTTTCTATGCCTTAATCCCTTTATAAGGTCCTGGGTAATTCTGTTAGTAGTTCCACAATACTTTAAATATTTTTTTTGACTGCTTGTACTATTTTCTCCTTGACATTGGAATTATGGAATTTGGATATAATAGTCTTGACATTTTAAATTTGGGAATATTTTTAGGAGATGACTGTAGGATTCTTTGCATTACTACTTGTTCAAAAATATCAGGGAAGTTTCCTCATAATTTCTTTCAATATTGTGTCAATATTCTTTTTTGTTCATACCTTTCAGGAAATCTCTCCTGGATGTATTTTCCAGGTCAGGATTTTTTTTTTCCAGTAAGAGATTTCAAATTTTGTTATATTTGTTCATTCATTTGAAATTGTTTTACTGTTTCCTACTCTCATGATGTTGTTATATTCTATTTTTCCAATTCTAATTTTTAAAGAGGCAGTTTTTCTTTAAGATTGTATTTACTTTTTCTGAGAGTTATTTTCCTCTTTGAGGCATCGTAGTTTCGTTTTTTAGGGAACTAATGCCTGTAAGCAAGTTTTGTTCTATTCTGTTATTTTTCTATGAGTTTTGTTTCTAATTTTTCTTCTAAGTTTCTTATTGTTTTGCTGTCTTTTTTGAACCTCCAACAGGGGTTCATTTTTGGTTTGACATCCTTTCACTTTTTCTTTTGCATTTTTACATCTTTTCATTTTTGTATTGCTTTCCTCTTCTGAGCTTTTATTTTCTTTTTGTTTTTCTCTTTTTGAGATATTTTTCTAGCATGAGGCCCTTTTCTGTCTTTTGTGCATTTGGGGGTTGTGAGGATATAAAAAGGAATCTAAAGACAAATTAGATCCACTGAGGAAGAAGCAGCCATAACAACACACTTAGGAGTTTGTCCAGGATTCTATGGCAGAGCAGAGATCTCCAAATAGCATCTCAAAAAGTTTGGTCTGGCTATAACCAAAATGCAGTCATCTCTTGAACAGCTTTCTTCAAATCATCCTTCATTTATTTATTACCAACGATGTTTCTGTAATGTCATGACCACATGACCCAGACTCTCTTTTAACCTAATTCCTGTAATTCCCAAGTTATTTTCAATATTATTAAATTGCTTGGGTTAGGGTTAGACCTGAACCTTCCTCTATCAGATCTAGATAAATCAAACAACAACAACAACAACAACAAAAATATAAGAAAGAACAGATGTGAAAGAAATCTTAGAAAAATTAGAGTTAATAGGTATATAGAGAAAAGTAAATAGGGATAAAAAGGAGTACACTTTCTTTTCAGCAGCACATGGTACATTCACAAATTTTGACCATGTACTAGGGCATAATAACATTACAAACAAATGTAGAAAAGCAGAAATAAAATTTATAATCAATAAGAATTAAAGGAAAGGGCAATTAAAATTAATAGGAAACTAAATAATCTAATTCTTCAAAATATGTGGGTCAAAGAACAAATCATAAAAACAAATAAAAAGAAATTTCTGCTTTCACTGAAGAACATGAGAATAAGAAGACAGCATATCCAAATTTATAGGATAAAATCAAAGCAATGCTAAAGGGAAAATTTATATCCATGAATATTTATATCAATAAAATACAGAATAATCAGATCAAAGCATAAAACTAAAAGAAATCAGAAAATTAGACATACAATCAATAACATAAAACTTAATGAAAATGAGGAAAAGAAAAATAAAACATTTTCAATTAAAGACCAAATTGGAAATCCTAAAAATTAAAGGAGAAATTAAAATGAAATTAATTTAATATATATATTTAAATATATGTAAATATATATACAACTAATGTAATATGTAATATAAGAGAAATTAATACTAAAATTAAAATAAAAGAGTTATTTTTAAAAATTAATCTATTTAGTCAATTTAGAACATTATTCCTTGGTTACAAGAATCACATTATTTCCTTCCCTCCTCTCCCCTCCACGCTTCACACAGCCCACATGCAATTTCATTGGGTATTACATGTGTCCTTGAACAGAAACTATTTTTATGTTGTTGGTATTTCCATTAGGATGTTCATTTAGTCTACATCCCCAGCCATATTCCCTCAACCCATGTATTCAAGCAATTGTTTATCTTCTGTGTTTCTACTCCCACAGTTTTTCTCTTGAATGTGGATAGTGTTTTTTTTCATAGATCCCTCCAAGTTGTTTAAGATCACTGCATTGCCACTAATGGAGAAGTCGATTACATTTGATTTCACCACAGTGTAATAATGTTCTCCTGGATCTGCTCCTTTCACTCTGCATCGATTCCTGGAAGTTGTTCCAGTTTCCATAGAATTCCTCCACTTTATTATTCCTTTGAGCACAATAATTCCATCACCAACATATACCACAATTTGTTCAGCCATTCCCCAATTGATGGGCATCCCCTCGTTTTCCAATTTTGGCCACCACAAAGAGTGCAGCTATGAATATTCTTGTACAAAACTTTTTCCTTATTATCTCTTTGGGGTATAAACCCAGCAATGCTATGGCTGGATCAAAGGGCAGACAGTCTTTTAGCGCCCTTTGGGCACAGTTCCAAATTGACTCCAGAATGGTTGGATCAATTCACAACTCCACCAACAATGAATTAAATGTCCCAACTTTGCCACATCCATTCCAACATTAATTACATCCCTTTGCTGTCATGTTAGCCAATGTGGTAGGTGTGAGGTGATTCTTCAGAGTTGTTTTGATTTGCATTTCTCTGATTATAAGAGATTTAGAATACTTTTTCATGTGTTTACTAATAGGTTTGATTTCTTTAACTGAAAATTGCCTATTCATTTCCCTTGCCCATTTATCAATTGGTGAATGGCTTAATTTTTTTGTACAATTGATTTAGCTATTTATAAATGAGTAATTAGGCCTTTGTTAGAGGTTTTTGTTATGAAGAGTGTTTCCCAATTTGTTGCTCCCCTCCTAATTTTGCATTGCTTTTGTTTGTACAAAAACTTTTCAATGGGAAGTAATCAAATTTATTGATTTTACATTTTGTGATTTTTTTTCTAGCTTTTGCTTGGTTTTAAAGCCTTTCTTTTCCCAAAGCTCTGGCATGTATACTATTATGTGTTCACTTACTTTGCTTATAGTTTCCTTCTTTATATTCAAGTCATTCACCCATTATAAATTTATCTTATTGTATGGTGTGAGATGTTGATCCAATCCTAATCTCTCCCATTCTGTCTTCCAATTTTCCCAGTAGTTTTTTTTATCAAATAGTGGATTTTTGTCCCAAAAGCTGGTGTCTTTGGGTTTGTCATAGACTGCCTTGCTGAGGTCACTTATCCCCAGTCTTTTCCACTGATCCTCCTTTCTGTCTCTTAGCCAGTACTAAATTGTTTTGATGACAACTGTTTTATAGTATAATTTGAGATCTAGGACTGCAAGAACTACTTCCTTTGAATTTTTTTCATGATTTCCCTGGATATCCTTGATCTTTTGCTCTTCCAAATGAACTTTGTTGTGTGTTTTTTTTTTCTAATTAAGTAAAAATATTTTTTGGTAGTTCAATGTGTATGACACTAAATAAGTAAGTTAATTTGAGTAGGATGGTCATTTATATATGTCAGCTCAACCTACCCATGAGCAGTTGAAATTTTTCCAATTGTTAAAATCTACTTTTAATTATGTGAAGAGTGTTTTGTAGTTGTGTTCATATAGTTCCTGTGTTTGTCTTGGCAGATAGATTCCTAAGTATTTTATATTGTCTGGGGAGATTCTAAATGTAATTTCTCTTTCTAATTCTTGCTGCTGAGATGTGTTGGAGATGTATGAAAATGGTGATGACTTCTGTGGGTTTATTTTGGATCCTGTGACTTTGAAAAAGTTGTTGATTATTTACACTAGCTTTTTGGTTGATTCTCTAGGATTCTTTAAGTAGATCATCATATCATCTGCAAAGAGTGATAGCTTGGTCTCCTCATTGCCTATTTTAACACCTTCAATTTCTTTTTCTTCTCTAATTGCTACAGCTAGTGTTTCTAGTAGAATGTTAAATAACAGAGATGATAATAAGCATCCTTGTTTCACTCCTGAACTCATTGAGAAGGCTTCTACTTTGACCCATTGCAGATGATATTTGCTGATGGTTTTAGATCTATACTGTTTAATATTTTTAGGAAAGGTCCTTCTATTTCTATGCTTTCTAGTATTTTCAGTAGGAATGAGTGTTATATTTGTCAATGATTTTTCTGCATCTATTGAGATAATCATGTGATTTGTCAGTTTGCTTGTTAATTGGGTCAATTATGTGGATGGTTTTACTAATATTTAATTTCTTGCATTATTATATATTCATTTTATAATTGCATTCCTGGTATGAATCCTACCTGGTCATAGTGAATAACCCTTGTGATCACTAGCTGGAGTCTTTTTGCTAGTATCCTATTTAAGATTTTTGCATCTATATTCATTAAGAGATTGGTTTATAGTTTTATTTCTCTTTTTGAACTGCCTGCCTTTGGAATTAGTAACATATTTGTGTCATAAAAGGAATTTAGTAGAACTCCTTCCTTGCTTATTCTGTCAAATAGTTTGTATAATACTGGGATTAGTTGTGTTTTTCTTATTATTTTTATATTAGCTGTGTATTTCCCAGCATTTTGATTTCTATTCCTGGTCCTGCCTTTCTTCATTCACTATTTCCTCCTACACCAATGTTTGTTTTTGATTAGTCTCCCTAATTCCCACCCTTATTTAACTTCCATTTCTACCTCCCTCCCTTCTTATTACACCCTTATTTTCTTTACAGTCTTTTTAACTACCTGCACCATCTCCCTCCCTTCTACTGCTCCCATCCTGACCAGTTTGCTTGTCTCTCTACTTCCCTATAGGGTGCAAATCAATTCTTTGCCCTAATGGTTTGAATTGTTCTTCCCTCTTTGAGTCAATTTCAATGCACATAAGAGTTGAGTATTTCCTATATCCAATTTCTTTACCCTTCCAGTGTATTGATGTTCTCCCCCCTCCTTCCATGAGCTTCTTTGTGACATATAATTTTACCTCCTTTTATTTCTTTTCCCAATTCTTTTAGTATTATACCCTTTTAAGTTCTAGTTATATATATATATATATATAATATAATATATATATATACACACACATATATATATATATATGTTTATGCATATATATATCTGTATACATATTTATGTTTTGGTATTTCATCCTATATGGTTTGTCACTGTTCCCTCTAAATGTAATTCTTCTAGCTGCTCAGGTAATAATAACAATTTTTAAGAGATACCAATGACCTCTTTACTTATAGGGATACATATCATGTTAACTTATTGGGTCTCTTAAAAAAAGAAATGTTTTTTGGGTGGTTGTTTTTCTTTTTTTCCTCTTTCTTAATTACCTTTTGATGATTCTCTTGAATTCTGTGATTGGACATAAATTTTTTTGTTCTGGTCTGGTTTTTTCTTTACATATGATTGTAATTCTTCTATTTTATTAAATGACCATACGTTCCCCTATAAGAATATAGTCAGTTTTGCTGGGTAATTGATTCTTGGTTGTAGACATAGTTCCCTTGCCTTTCAGAATATCATATTCCATGCCTTTTGGTCCTTCAGTGTAGATGTAGCCAAAGCCTGAGTTATTCTCACTGTAGTTTCATGGTATCTGAATGACTTCTTCTTAACAGCTTATAATATTTTTTTCTGGGTCTGATAGTTCTTGAATTTGGCTATAACATTCCTGGTTGTTGTCAGTTGGGGATTAAGTATAGATGATCTGTGGATTCTTTCAGTTTCCACTTTTCCCTCTTGTTCTAGAATATCAGGGCAGTTTTCTTGGATAATTTCCTATAGTATGATGTCCATCATTTTTCTTTTGTCATGGTCTTCTGGTAGACCAATGATTCTTAAGTTGTCTCTCCTGGAATGATTTTCTAAATCTTCTGTTTTTTGAATGAGATGTTTCATATTTTCCACTATTTTTTCATTGTTTTGATTTTGTTTTATAGTGTCCTACTCCCTTGTGAAGTCACTTGCTTCTAATTGTTGTATTCTGTTTTTAAAAGACTGGATTTTATCCCTGGCTTTTTGATCATCCTTCTCCTTTTGGTCTGATTTTCTTTGGAGGTCATCTTTCATCTTCTTTGTCTCCTCTTTCATCTCCTTTGACTCATTTTCAAGCTGATTCATTTTGGCTTTCAAGATACTGTTTTCTATTTCCAGATAACTTATCTTCCTTCTTAAGTTCTTTTTCCAGTTGTTTTCAGCCTTTCTTAATTGTGTTTTGAATTGTATTTTGAATTCTTCCAGAGTCTGCATCCAATTTTCTGTTTTTTTTTTTAATTTTTTCCCTTCCCTTTGCTCTTTGTCCATTGCCTGTATAGAATCTGTTGATTGTAATTTCTTTTTTCTTTTTTGTTGTTTGCTCATATTTACCCCTTCTTTACTCCTTTCAGTTGCCTGAGATCTTGCTCCTCTCATTTTTTGTGTGGTTTTGGGCTTTTCTTTCAGTCTTCACCCTTGGAGTTTTGTCAGTCAATCTCTCAGTGCAGTCTGTGGGGGAGGGATGTTGGAGCTTGAACTTCCCTGCCCTTTTAAGGCTTTCTTGGGATTAAGTCCAGCTAGGTTGCTGGATGTGCCCTGAGGCCAACACCTTGGGTTGGGGGTGGGCAATATGGATTATCTCCCCTGCTGCAACTATGCCTCCTGGTCTGTACTCTGTGTTTCTTCTCTAACTGCATCCCCACTGCCTTTGTTGGATGCTCTGAACCTGGCACAGCTTTGCCCCTAAGGTACTCCCTCCAGACCAGGACCTTTTCCTGCCCAGAGGTTCCAGCTGCTCCTGGAGGCTTAGTGCTCTCTGTGGGGAATGGGTCCTGGGGCCTTCCTTCTTCTTTCCCCATGAACTGGAGTGTTCTCAAATTGTGGCTTTTGGGGGGTGTACCTCTTGAATTGAGTCTGGCAGGAGGGTTCCTTGGCTCTGCCTTGTTAGGTTTGATTTTCAGTCCCCTAGGAGCATTTAGTTTGTACCTGGTGAGGAAGGCTTTTCAGAGGTCTAAACTTTTGCTGCCTCTAGGCCGCCATCTACTAAAAGAAGTATTAAACTAAAAAATAATACTTAGAGCTCTTTCTATGTGAAAAATGAAATAGAGTTTGGTTAATTTGACCAAGAAATTCAAGAATAAATTCAAATTATCAGTGTCAAAATGAAAGATTATTTTCCACCTTATGCAGAGGAAATTAAAGCAAACATTAGGACCTATTTTACACAATTATATGACAAAAATTGGATAATCAAAGTAAAATGGATGAATATTTACAAAAATATAAATTGCCCAATTAACAAATAATGAAATAGAATACTTAAATTATAAAATCTCAGAAAAAAAGAAATTGAACAAGTCATCAATAATCTCCCCAAGAAAAAATCATCAGGGCCATATGGCTTCACAAGTAAATCCTATCAAACATTTAAAGAATAATTAAGCATAACAGTAAAAAAATATTTTGAAAAATAAGCAGTGAAAGAGTCCTACCAAACTTTTTCATGATACAAATACAGATACCTAATCAAGTAAGACCAATAACTGAGAAAGAAAATTACCAACCAATTTCCTTAATAAGCATTAATGTGTGTGTATATATATATATATGTATATATATACATATATACATGTACACACTAGGAAAGACACTATAGCAATATATCACAAGGATTATTCACTATGACCAGGTGAGATTTATACCAGGAATGCAAGGATGGTTCAATATTAGCAAAACCATCCACATAATTTTCCATATCAATAAGTAAACAAACAGAAATCATATGACTATCTCAATAAATGCAGAAAAATCCTTTGACTAAACACAACACCCATTATTGTTGAAAACACTGGGAAGCAAAGGAGTAAAAGGACTTTTCCATAAAATAATGAATAGTATTTATTTAAAATCATCACCAAGTATCATCTGTGATGGGGATCATTTAAAAGACTTTCTCATAAGATCAGGAGTGAAGCAAGGGTGCCCAATATGAACACTATTGTTTAATGTTGCACCAGAAATGTTAACTTTACAAATTAAGGAAAAGAAATTGAAGAACTTAAAGCAGGCAATAAGGAAACTAAACTATCATTTTTGCAGATGATATGAATGCTAAACTTAGCAAATCCTAGAAAACCAACTAAAACTAGTTTAAATTATTAATAACTTTATATTATTATTATTTTTAAAACCTTTACCTTCTGTCTTATAATATAATAATATATAATTGTATTGGTTCCAAGGCAGAAGCATGGTAAGGTCTAGGCATTGGGGGTTAAGTGACTTGCCCAGGGTCACACAGCTGGGAAGTGTCTGAGGACAGATTTGAACCTAGGACCTCCCATCTCTAGGCCTGGTTCTAAATCCATTGAGCTACCCAGCTGTCCCCTCATTAATAATTTTAGCAAAGACAGGATATGACATACACATATAAAATATGCATAAATCATCAGCATTTGTTTATATTTCCAACTAAACAGAAGAGCAAGAGTTAGAAAGACTAATTTTGGTTATTTTTGTTGTTGTTGTTTTTATTTTGAAAAATTTATTTAATTAGATGATTAAGAATATTTTTATATGGTTAGAGAACATGGACTCATGTTCTTTCATTCCACTTCCCCCACCCCCCTCCTATATATGACATGCCATTCCCCTGGGTTTAATATGTGTCATTGATCAAGACCTATTTCTATATTATTAATATTTGCACTAGGATTATCTTTTATTTTTTATTTTATTACATTTTTTATTTTATTTAGTCAATTTAGAATATTTTTCCTTTGTTACAAGAGTAATCTTCTTTCCCTCCCATCTCCCTAACCCCTCCTATAGCTGATGCACAATTCTACTGGACTAACTCCATTTGAAATCACTTTAGACAATATAAAATACTTGGGGAGCTATTTGTTAGGACAATTATAGAATACTTTTACACAAATAAAATTATTTCTAAAGAATTAAAAAAAAATAGAATTATTCATGAGTAGGCTGAACTAAAATAATAAAAATGAGAATCCTGGCTAAATTAATTTTCTTATTTAGTTCCAGAACAATAAAATACCAAAACCTATTTTTATAGAGGTAGAAAAAACAACAAAACAGATAAAACACATCTAGAAGAACAAAACGTCCCGGATATTAAGGTAACTAATGCAAAAAAAAAATGTTGGCAGCCTATCAGTACTAGATCTTAAAATGTATTATAAAGCAGTAATCATCAAAACAATCTGGTACTGCCTAAGAAATTGAAGGATGCAGCAATGGAAGAGATCAGAGATAAATGACCTCAGCAATGTAGTGCTTGATAAACCCAAAAATCCCACCTTTGAGGGTAAGAACTCACTTTTTGAGAAAAATTGCTAGGAAAATTATGAAAAAAAGTATGGCAAAATTTAGGTTTGAATTAATATTGGGTATATGCTTTAAACATAAAGAGTGATATTATAAGTAAATTAGGGTCACAGAATAATTACCTGTCACATCTTTGGAGATAATAATTTATGACCAAACAAAAGAGAGAGAATAAAACAATATATAAAATGAATAATTTTGATTATATTAAATTTCAAAAAACGTTGTATAAACAACAGCAATGCAACCAAGATAAGAAGGGAAACCATAAACTGGGGGGGGGGGTTATAACAGATTTCCCTGATAAAAGTCTCATTTCTCAAATATATAGCTATGTCAAATTTATAAGAATTCAGATCATTCTTCAATTGGTAAATAGTCAAAGGATGTGAATAGTCAGTTTTCAGATGAATAAATCAAACCTAACAATAAGCATAATAAAAATGTTCTAAATCCCTATTTATTAGAGAAATGTAAATTAAAACATCTCTGAGGTATTGCCTCACAACAATCAGATTGGCCAAAATGAAAGTAAGGGAAAATGATAAATGCTGGAGATGATGTGGCAAAAGTTGGATACTAATGCATTGCTGGTAGAGTTGTGAACTGATGCAGCCATTCTGGGGAATAATTTGAAATTATTTCCAAAGAGCTATAAAAATTAATACTTTTTGAGCCAGTAATACCACTACCCTATCCCAAAGAGATTTTTTTAAAAAGTGGGAAAGGCCCTGTTTCTAGAAAATTATTTAGAACTGCTCTTTTTCTAGTGGCAAAGAATAGTAAACTAAGGGGATATCCCTCAATTATGGAATGGCTGAACAAAATAATGTAAAAGATCATAATGGAATACTACTGTATTATAAGGAATGATGAACAGGATGATTTCAGAAAGAAGTGGAACAACCTACATGTGAACTGATGCAGAGTGGAATAAGCAGAACCAGTAGAACATTATATACAGTAACTAAAATATTATGGAATGATCAAATATGATAGACTTTGCTACTAACAAGAATACAATGATCTAGGGCAATTATGAAGGACTCATGAAAAAGAATGCTATCCACTTCCAGAGAAAGAATTGTGGAAGTAGAAATATAGATGAAAATATGATTCAGCACTTGCTTATTTTGGTATACTCTTTTGGGTTTTGGTTTTATAAGATTATTCTCTTACAAAAATGAATAACATGGAAATATTTTTGGAGGGATAATACATCTATAAAGTATACTGAATTGCTTGTCAACTCTGGGAGTGGGAAGCAAAATAGGAAGTGAAGCAATATGGATCTTATAACTTCTGAAAACTTCTATAGAAAATTGTTATTAAAATGAATGAATGAATGAATGCATGAATAAATGTAGTTTATTTTTTTTGGGGGGGGAACAATTTAGAAGAACAAAAGACAAGAATATCAAAACAGCCAATGAGGGGAAAATATTAATGATGTTAATCTTGTAGTATCAGACAATTTATATCATAAAGTATCATCAAAACAATCTGTTGCTGTCTAAAAATATCAAGTGGATAAATGGATTTATTAGGAATACAAAACATAGTAGTTTAGGGTCACAATAACCTTAGTTTTTAGCCTAAGAATTCACCATTTGACAAAAATTGTCAGGAAACTATTGTTATTGCTATAGAGATATTACAGTTATCTCTGACTTTCCATCACCCCATCTATGGTTTTCTTGGGAAATATATTGTAGTAATTTGCCATTTCCTCTTCCAGCTCATTTTGCACATGGAAACTGAAACAAACATGGTTAAATGACTTGAGAAGGGCTACATAGCTAATAGGTGAGGCCAATTTGAAATCAGAAAGATGAGTCTTCAAGGCTTACACTCTATCTACCATACAATCATATATATTATTATATTATATATTCCATAATATTATTGTATATTACATCTACATATACTATACATATAACTGTGCATGTGCATGTATAATATATCTATAGAGAGATACACAGAGGAAGCTTAGTGAATTTAGGAAGAAAATTAAAGCATATACAAAATCCTGTCATATTTAGTAATAAGCTAAAAATTAATCAAAACAGATGAATGTTTCTAAAATATTAAATAACCCATATTGACAAAATAATTCAGATTTTTAACAGTGTAATTTTTGAAGGATAACTTGCACTTACCACAAATTAGCTGCAAATATGGTAATGGAGGAAGAGAGCTTGTTTAAAATACATTTACAATAAAGTAGCTTATAAGATACATAAATGCATATGAGTAGAGAAAGGTGATACTGCTTTGATTACCTTTTATATATCTTCATGTATGAGAAAAATACATTAGAGACAGAAAAATGAGGAAAGGAAAGATAGTTGGGATAAATTACAGAAAAGATATAGATGATTATCATTATTCAATATTAGTAAAAATATTGAATATAAAATCACCAAAATACTAAAGTAAAATGTTTTTTTCTCCTAAAATTACTAGAACTAGGTTGGATATATTTAGTGATTGGCTTAAAAGTAAGAAAAATTTCATCATTATCACACCACATTTAATTTCAAAAAATAAAATAAAATCACAAGTTAAAATAAAAAGAAACCCTTCAAAAGTATTTTATTAAAATGCCTTTGTCATTTATATTCAAAAACCTAAAATTTCTAGGAATAAAATGACTTTTTCTTAGCATGTGGAAAATACATAAAAAATCCAAAATGATAACATTATGCTAAATGGGTAAATATTAGAATGCTCCACCCCCAAATCATTAAATAAGTAAGGATATTCACTGTCATTATTTGATATATAGTGAAGGATTCTAGGCATACTATAATAAAAGGAAAAAATGAAGGAATAAGTATAAAAAAAGAATATTTCTATTATCAAATGATATGGTTGTTTATTTTGAGAACCCCAAAGTATCTATAAAAAATTAATACAACAACTGCTTTAGAAATTAAACAGGATTAAGTAAACATGAAATAATGAGTCTTTCTGCATATTATTAAGAAATCCTGGGAGGATAAGTTGAGAAATAGCATTCAAAATAACAATAAGTCAAGGGATATTCAAGTCCTGTTCTTAATTAAATTCCTTATTAAAACAAACTATTTAGTCATTGGAAATTTATAAATATATATATATATGTATATATGTATTCATGGTTGTGCTAGCAAATATAATAGAACTGATGACAATTCTTAACTACATTAGTGGATTTAGTGACATGCCAATCAAACTAACAAGGTAACCTTTTACAGAAATCAACAAAATAATGACAAAATTCATTTTGATCTACAAATGATCAAATCTTTCAATAGAGAACATTACTTAAAATCCAAGAACTAAGAGAAAAGAATACAATTTTTTAAACTATCATACTGTCATAGTCATTATAACTATTTAATGAAATAATTGAAAAATAAATGAGTAGAACAAATTGGACAAGGAATATCTAGAAAGAATTGAATAAACAAAGAAAGTATTTGATAAAGCAAAAAGCACAAGCCAATGTAGGGAGTAGGGGTAAGGGTGGGGAAATGAGGTTGCCACCTTCATATTAATAGCTAACTGTCAGTAAGCACTTTTAAATCAGTATCATTGTTATTAATTACATTTAAATAAGCTTAGGGAGTAAATAATTTTCATTTTCCTTACCTTATAGGAGAGGAGTTTATCTTTCTCTTTCTCTCACTTCCCATCTTTTCTCCTCTCCCTTATTACTTCTCTTACAATTTCCTCTCCCATACCTTTTATCTGTACTCTTTCTCCCTCATCTCCCTTCCTTTCTTGTTTCCATTCACTCCTTCCTTCTATTCTCTTTTCTGCTTTTCCTTTCTCCCTTCCTTGCTTCCTTTACTCTTTTCTTTCATCTTTCTTTCCTTTTTTTTTTGTTTTTAACAATTCCTTCTTTTCACCACTCTCTTTCTTGTCTTCCTTACAGTCCACATTAGAGTCTATTTCAGAATCCATGTTCCATTCTATAATCATGTTCTTGATCTTGGCAGTTATTTGAAGTGCTTTTCCAAAGAAGTGTCCAATGAGTTTGTCTCTCTCCTTATTTCTTTCTCCATTTATGTTCATCTAAAATTAATAAAAATTAGGGTAAAATAAAGTAAAACACTCCATGGGATTACAGAGATGAATCTACACAGTCCATCTTATCAGTGAATCAGATCTTGACAAAGAAGGGATCTTAGAGAACATTTGCCCCAAATCTTGTCTTTAATAGATAAGGAAAATGAAGTCCAGCGTAATTTAGTTGCTTGCTCAAGCCACACAGATAATTAATACCAGAGCTGGAAATTGAATCCAGGTCATCTGACTAGATTTAAGTGTCCTTTCCACTGAATTCATTAGTATATTTTGATGAGAGAATTTTTAATATATTTCCAGATTAGAGGAACTTAAATATGATTTTCAATTTATATCTAGCTTTCTTATCTTAAGAAATGGTAAGCAAGGAAAAATTTAAGGTCTGTGAAATAAAAGAATAAATATGATATGAAGCATGAAAACATATGGAATTGAAGCTCTAAGAAGATTTGGGCTTGGGGAGCTTTAAAAAATATAGAAAACCAAAAAGCAAACATTTTTGAGAGATTTTTAGACTTAGAGTGAACCTTATGACATAGAGACCCTTCTAGACAAATTGGATAAAGGAAGAGTAATGGTAAGTATCTATCAACTCAATCATTCAATTACTATCTATGAATAACCTTGTTATATTTCTTTGGAGAGAATAGCTCCATTTAGTAAATATAAGAACTTAATATGAACAACACCCAAGTAATCCTATTTATATCAAACAAAGTCTTTAGATAAAATGTGAAAATTCCTTTTTTATTATAGAATCCCTTTAAAATCTCTGGATGGACCAGAGTGATATTGTAAAGGAATTTTTCTCAGAGTGGGTTAATTTTGTAAAGAGTAAATTAGCAGACTGGAGATTTAAGTAAGTAGTGAGCCAAAAATATACATTTCCTACCAAGATCCTGGGAAAAAAAATAATTTGGGAGGGAGAAGAGTCTGAGATTCACCTTTCTTTACAGACTCTAACTCCCTCTACCTTGTGAACACTTTATGAATTTTGTATGACTGAAGGATTTTTCACTTCTCATCAGCATCCTAGTCATGTCCTGAAATGACTAACTTCAGTTTAAGCACAAGAAGCCAAAAAGGCAAAGTGGACATGATGAAGAAAAACAAGTAGAAGTTAAGAGTCCAGCTAAGGGGGAAATCTTAATGACATAAACTAGGAGTCACCTCCTTTGCCACATGTAGTCCAAATTTAAGCTAATATTTCCCTGGATACTGTATGTACTTGTTGAAGATCATGTTGTGGATTTCTGCAGGGGTGTTTTATACCTACTATTCTTACTATATCTCTCTCCGAAAATATCCTTTTCTAGAACCTAATTAAATTTGGCTATTTAACATTAACTGATAATCATAGCTGTTGGAAAGCATATCAGTTAGTTAATGAGTTATAGCACTAGAAAATATACCTCAACTGCCTAGGGCCATGCCCAGGTGTCTGAGGAAATATAGTAGTGACACTCCACCTTACCCTTCCATCTCCCCTGAGACATAGACTTATTAGTGCAAAATTTGGTAAAGAAAGTGTAGAGAACATTATATATGAAAACTGAAGATATTCATTATTATGTAAAAAATATCTTTGCAAAAAGACAATGGAAATTACAAAACATTTCTTTATTAAGAATTTTATATCAGAACCTAAATTACATATTTTCCTAAAAATGAACAGAAATCAATGTAATAATTTCATTTCTTTTATAATTATGCATAATAGGATGGACAGAAACTATTCTAAACATATTTCTGAAATCATCATGGATAGAATTTTGTGTATTTATATAGTACATATGATGGAAGAGAAGGTTGTTCTATCATTTGGAGCCTCCCTAATATTTGTATTATACTTCAGATTAATATTAAAAAACTAAACCTTAGAAATAAGTTATGATTGTGAGCAAACTGTAAAAGATCAAGCAAATTATTATTTCACTTGAATTAATTTGTCTACCTGAATAGAAAAATGTATGCTAGGATGAGTTTCAGTAAATAGTTCAATTATTGTAGTTCTCAAGAAGAGCCAGAAAGAAGCATACAAACAAATATATCAAGCGTCAGCACAGATTCTAAGAGTCAATTGAGGCCTCTGACAAGCAATTATAAGTCCATATCAAGATCCAAAATCAAATAAAGCCAATTTGGTGATAGATAATAAAGGCTTAGCTATCTATAGAGCAACTAATTGAGCAGATATATTTGAAAAATATTACAATCTCATACTTACATCACAAATGAAGATGAAAATATTAGATTAATTTAATAGAAATAGAGAAGAAAATAATATATGAAAAATGCAAAATTTAGTTAACATGAAACTTTTGTAAAATCTGAAGACATTGCAGGGGAAAAAGTAGGAAAAATATATTTTTAGAATGTCATTCAACAGAGACTGAAGACATGCAGGTAATTAGTGAAAAGAAAATTTCATCTTTACTTACTATATCTTAGGAGATAGATATAGATGCAAATAACAATATACCATTGTCATATTTGTAAAGTATTTAAATAGAAAATATTGTAGCAAGAGGCCATTGTGATAGAATATTGTAGACACCATTTTAGATTATAAGATCCTCAAAAAAGAGAACATTAAATGTTTATTAAATGCTATTAAATACAGTAATTTTGTAAAAATTTCCATATCAAAAACCTAATATCTGAATCGTAAAAATTCTATTATATGATGTTTTAAAATTTCTGTTCATAGAAAGTTAGATTCTACCGAGTCTTCCTATCTTTTATGAATCAAGGCAGTTTTGAGCAATACATACTGTTATTTTTTTTTTTAATTTTAAACATTATTTTATTTGGTCATTACCAAACATTATTCACTGGAAACAAAGATCATTTTCTTTTCCTCCCCACCACCTCTCCCACCATTTTTCCCTCTCCCATAACTGATGCACGATTCCAATGGTTATCACATGTGATCTTGACTCGAACCCATTTCCCTGTTGTTGGTATTTGCATTAGAGCGTTCATTTAGAGTCTCTCCTCAGTCATATTCCCTCAACCCCTGTAGTCAAGCAGTTGCTTTTCATCGTTGTTTTTACTCCCACAGTTTATCCTCTGCTTGTGGATAGTGTTTGTTAGATCCCTGCAGATTGTTCAGGGACATTGCATTGATACTAATGGAGAAGTCCATCACCTTCGATTGTACCACAGTGTATCAGTCTCTGTGGACAATGTTCTCCTGGTTCTGCTCCTTTTACTCTGCATCACTTCCTGAAGGTCATTCCAGCCTCCATGGAATTCCTCCACTTTATTATTCCTTTGAGCACAGTAGTATTCCATCACCAACATATACCACAATTTGTTCAGCCCTTCCCCAATTGAAGGGCATCCCCTCATTTTCCAATTTTTGGCCACCACAAAGAGTGCAGCTATGAATATTTGTGTACAAGTCTTTTTCCTTATTATCATTTTGGGGTACAAACCCAGCATTGCTATGGCTGGATCAAAGGGCAGACAGTGTTTTATCGCCCTTTGGGCATAGTTCCAAATTGCCCTCCAGAATGGCTGGATCAATTCACAACTCCACCAGCAATGAATTAATGTCCCAACTTTGCCACATCCCCTCCAGCATTCATTACTTTCCTTTGCTGTCATGTTAGCCAATCTGCTAGGTATGAGGTGATATCTCAGAGTTGTTTTGATTTGCATCTCTCTGATTATAAGAGATGTAGAGCACTTTTTCATGTGCTTATTAATAGTTTTGATTTCTTTGGCTGAGAACTGCCTGTTCATGTCCCTTGCCCATTTATCAAATGGAGAATGGCTTGATTTTTTTGTACAATTGATTTAGTTCTTTGAAAATTTGAGTAATTAAACCTTTGTCAGAGGATTTTATGAAGATTGCTTCCCAATTTGTTGCTACCCTTCTGATTTTGGTTACATTGGTTTTGTTTGTGCAAAAACTTTTTAATTTGATGTATTCCAGATTATTTATTTTGCATTTTGTAACTCTTTCTAAGTCTTGCTTGGTTTTGAAGTCTTTCCCTTCCCAAAGGTCTGACATGTATACTATTCTGTGTTCGCCTAATTTTCTTATAGTTTCCTTCTTTATGTTCAAGTCATTCACCCATTCTGAATTTATCTTGGTGTAGGGTGTGAGGTGTTGATCTAAACCTAATCTTCCCCACACTGTCCTCCAATTTTCGCAACAGTTTTTATGAAATAGTGGATTTTTGTCCCAAAAGCTGGGATCTTTGGGTTTATCGTATACTGTCTTGCTGAGGATGCTTGCCCCCTGTCTATTCCACTGATCCTCCTTTCTGTCTCTTAGCCAGTACCAAATTGTTTTGATGACCGCTGCTTTGTAATATAGTCTGAGATCTGGGACTGCAAGGCCTACCTCCTTTATTTTTTTTCATTATTTCCCTGGATATCCTTGATCTTTTGTTCTTCCAAATGAACTTTGTTATGGTTTTTTTCTAAATCAGTAAAAAAAAATTTTGGAAGTTCCATGGGTATGGCACTAAATAGATAGATGATTTTGGGTAGGATGGTCATTGTTATTATATTGGCTCGTCCTACCCATGAGCAGTTAATGTTCTTCCAATTGTTCAAGTCTAGTTTTAGTTATGTGGAGAGTGTTTTGTAGTTGTGTTCATATAGTTCCTGTGTTTGTCTCGGGAAATAGATTCCTAAGTATTTTATTTTGTCTTGGGTAATTTTGAATGGGATTTCTCTTTCTAGTTTTTGCTGCTGAGCTGTATTGGAATTATATAGAAATGCTGATGACTTATGTGGGTTTATTTTGTATCCTGCAACTTTGCTAAAGTTGTTGATTATTTCAATTAGCTTTTTGGTAGAATCTCTAGGATTCTTTAAGTAGACCATCATGTCATCTGCAAAGAGCGATAATTTGGTCTCCTCCTTGCCTATTTTGATGCCTTCAATTTCTTTTTCTTCTCTAATTGCTACTGCTAGTGTTTCTAGTACAATGTCAAATAGTAGAGGTGATAATGGGCATCCTTGTTTCACTCCTGATCTTATTGGGAATGCAACTAGTTTATCCCCATTGCAGATGATATTAGCTGATGGTTTTAGATAAATAATGTTTATTATTTTTAGGAATGACCCTCCTATTCCTATGCTTTCTAGCTTTTTTAATAGGAATGGGTGTTGTATTTTATCAAAGGCTTTTTCTGCATCTATTGAGATAATCATGTGGTTCTTGTTGGTTTGCTTGTTGATGTGGTCAATTATGTGGATAGTTTTCCTAATGTTGAACCAGCCCTGCATCCCTGGTATGAATCCTACTTGATCATGGTGGATGACCCTTCTGATCACTTGCTGGCGTCTTTTTGCTAGTATCCTATTTAAAATTTTTGCATCTATATTCATTAGGGAGATTGGTCTATAGTTTTCTTTCTCTGTTTTTGACCTGCCTGGCTTTGGAATCAGTACCATGTTTGTGTCGTAAAAGGAGTTTGGTAGAACTCCCTCTTTGCTTATTATGTCAAATAGTTTGTATAGTATTGGAGTTAGCTGTTCTTTGAATGTTTGATAGAATTCACTGGTGAATCCGTCAGGCCCTGGGAATTTTTTCCTAGGAAGTTCTTTGATGGCCTGTTGGATTTCTTTTTCTGATTTGGGATTATTTAAGAAATCTGTTTCTTCTTCTGTTAGTCTAGGCAATTTATATTTTTGTAAATATTCATCCATATCACCTAGGTTGGTATATTTATTGCCATATAATTGGGCAAAGTAGTTTTTAATGATTGTCTTAATTTCCTCTTCATTGGAGGTGATATCCCCCTTTTCATCCTTGATGCTATTAATTTGCCTTTCTTCTTTCCTTTTTTTAATTAGATTAACCAGTACTTTGTCTATTTTGTCTGTTTTTTTTGAAGTACCAGCTTCTAGTCTTGTTTATTAGCTCAATAGTTCTGTCACTTTCGATTTTATTAATTTCTCCCTTAATTTTTAGGATCTCTTGTTTGGTTTTCTTCTGGGGGTTTTTAATTTGTTTGTTCTCAAGTTTTTTGATTTGCATTTCCAATTCCTTGATCTCTGTCCTCCCTAATTTGTTAATATATGCACTCAGGGATATGAATTTTCCTCTAAGTACTGCCTTGGCTGCATCCCATAAGGTTTGAAAGGATGTTTCGCTGTTGTCATTTTCTTCAACGAAATTATTAATTGTTTCTATGATTTCTTCTCTAACTATCCGATTTTGGAGTATCATATTATTTAACTTCCAATTAATTTTTGATTTGGTTTTCCATGTACCCTTAGAGATCAATATTTTTATTGCCTTGTGATCTGAAAAGGCTGCATTTATTATTTCTGCTTTTCTTCATTTGAGTACCATGTTTCTGTGACCTAATGTATGATCAACCTTTGTGAATGGGCCATGTGGTGCTGAAAAGGTGTATTCGTTTTTGTCCCTATTTATTTTTCTCCATATGTCTATTAACTCTAATTTTTCTAAGATTTCATTCACCTCTTTTACCTCTTTCTTGTTTATTTTTTGGTTTGATTTATCTAAATTTGATAGTGGTTGGTTCAAGTCTCCCACTAATATGGTTTTACTGTCTATTTCCTCCTTCAATTCTCCTAGTTTCTGTATTAAAAATTTGGATGCTATACCATTTGGTGCATACATGTTAATTAGTGATATTTCCTCATTGTCTATACTCCCTTTTAACAGAATATATTTACCTTCTCTATCCCTTTTGATCAGGTCTATTTTTGCTTTGGCTTTGTCAGATATCATGATTGCAACTCCTGTCTTCTTTCTATCAGTTGAGGCCCAAAAGGTCTTACTCCAACCTTTAATTCTAACCTTGTGAGTGTCAACCCTCCTCATATGTGTTTCTTGAAGACAACAAATGGCAGGGTTTTGGGTTCTAATCCAATCTGCTATTTGTCTACGTTTTATGGGTGAGTTCATCCCATTCACATTCAAAGTTATGATTTTCATTTGTGGACTCCCTGGCATTTTGATATCTTCCCCTAGTTCTGACCTTTCTTCTTTAGCTATCTCCTTTTGAACCAGTGATTTACTTAAGTCAGTCCCCCTAGTCCCCTCCCTTGAGATGCTTCCCTTTCTAGCCTCTCCCTTTTTATGCTCCCTTCCCCTCCCCCCTCTCCTTCCCTCCCTTTTTATACTCCCTCCCCCTTCCCCCTCCTTAATTTTCCTTTCTTTCTTGCCCTAATGGATAAGATAGAATTCAGGATCCCACTGGATCTAGATGTTCTTCCCTCTCAGATTTGATTTCACTGAGAGTAAGGTTTAAATAATTCCACTTCACGCTCTCTTCCTCTCCTTCTCGTATGAGAGTTCTTACCCTCCCCTTCCCATGTGTATCTTTATATGGGAAAGATTATTCTATTAAGTCCCCCCTATTTCTTGAAGTAAATCTTAGTGTTATCAATGGTTCCCCTCTCCCTTTTCCTTTCTTTGCCCCCACTTTCCCCAAATTTTCTTAATGCCCCAATCTTTCCCTATACATGTTTCTTCTAACTACTCTTATGATGCTACAATTTATGAGAGTTACACAAAACATTTTCTTCACATATTAATATATATAATTAAATGTAAATGTAGTCCTTATAGAAGAGAGTTTGACTTAAAGAAAAAGATAAGATTTATCTCCTTTTCTCTTTCTTTCATATTTACCTTTTCATGTTTCTCTTGCTTTCTGTGCTTGGATATCAAATTTTCCACTAAGTTCTGGTCTTTTCCTAGCAAATGCTTGGAAGTCTTCTATTTTGTTGAATTCCCATCCTTTCCCCTGGAAGTATATAGTCAGTTTTTCTGGGTAGTTGATTCTTGGTTGGAGACCCAGCTCTCTTGCCTTTCTAAATATCGTGTTCCATGCTTTGCGGTTTCTTAGTGTGTTAGCCGCTAAGTCATGTGTGATCCTTATGGGAGCCCCCCTATATCTGATGCTTCTCTTCTTGGCTTCTTGTAGGATTTTCTCCTTTTCTTGGAAGCTCTTGAATTTGGCAATTACATTCCTAGGGTTTGTCTTTTGGGGATTTAGTATAGAAGGTGTTCTATGAATCCTTTCTATTTCTATTTTGCCCCCTTGCTCCAGAACGTGAGGGCAATTTTCTTTTATAGTCTCCTGTAGAATAATATCGAGTTTATTGTTTATCTGGTTTTTCTGGGAGACCGATAATTTGGAGGGTGCTTCTTCTCCCTCTGTTTTCCAGATCGGTGACCTTTTCAGTGAGATATTTTATGTTTTCTTCTAATTCATTAATTTTTGGGGTTTGCTTTATTGATTCTTGCTGTTTTATGATCTCACTTTCTTCGAGTTGCTTAATTCTGGTAGTTAGAGACTGGTTTTGCTTTTCAGCTTTGTCTGCCCTTCTATTGGATGCTTTGAGCTCTTTATCCAATTGAGCAGTCTCTTCTGTCAGGCTGCTGATCTCTTTCTCCCATTTTTCTTTCCAGGTTTCCATCTTTTGGATAAGTTCCAGTTTGAGACCCTCCAGAGCTTGTTGATAGGTTCCATTTTCGGAGGCATGTTCTGATTTTTTTTTATTTGATTTCCTCCTCATTCTCCTCTTTTCCTTGGGTTCTTCCACCATAAAAGTTTTCAATAGTCACCTTTTTCCCTTTCTTCCTGGAGGCTTGATTTTGGTCTGGGTGATATGGGCGGGTTTTCTATGAATTTAAGTTGCCTCAGACTAGTTCTTCCCAGCCTCTGAGGTTTCTTAGAGAGCTGTGTCCCTGATCACAGCCACACTGCCCAGGTCTTCAGCTCCGCCTAGATAATCAGCGTGTGGTCCGCCCCTCGTGTTTAGCTCCACCCAGATGCTCAGTGCAATCGCCCCGAGTAAGGCTCAGCTAACCCCCATACTCAGCGCCAGATTCTCCAGTGAAACTGCTCTGAGACGTTTTTTCCTGGCAGTCCCCAGATCCCAAGGACCCTGGAGTCCTCCCCCCCAGACAGAGACGTTCCCCACTCACTCGCTGTCCCAGTGAGTGCTCCAGTAGCTCACTCTGGTTTGGTGGGGGAGGTTGGGGTGGGGGAAGGGCGAATCAGTTCATGTTTTTGTGCAAGCTTTACCTCCTTCTTATTATAGTGTGGAAATGTTCAAACCCCACATACCTTTGCCTCTGTGGAGTACTGGGAGTACTGGGGTATCCTTCTGTTCCTCCAAAGGTGATTTTTATGCTCCTTTGATGTAGTCTATTTTGTTCGGTGGTGGGGAGAGGAAGCGTGTGGCGTCTAGATTGCAGCCATGATTACCTGGAAGTCTGATACATACTGTTATTAAGAAAAATTCTTTCCAAGTTTAAACTGAAAAATATATTCATCTCTTTAGTCTAATGAACTGCATATCAAGAAGGCTGACAGAAGTTAGGAAGCATTTCTTGGGATTGCTAATGTATTGTAATCTCTGACTTGATTGAAATAAAGCAGGAATTGTTTCTTTCGTTATGCAGCAACCACAAAACTTACACATCCACTTGTGTATTTGGCTCTCTGAGTTTGTTTTCTTCTAGGTCACATAGTTTTCCACTTCTAAAATTAAAATGAATAAACTTCCTACTTGGGTGTTTCCTAAATTACAACTATTCAGTAGACTTAATTAGTTTTTAGTCTAAGTATTTCCTAAAATGACATAAATTAAAAAAAAATTACTAAAATCTTTTGCAACCATAAACCTTCCATTCACTCTCCCAAGAATCTACATAGTGCCTGTGAAAAGATTAGGAAAAAACCCTAAAAACTTGGAGAGTATATAAGTGATAAGGCAGACATATAAGACATATACATTGCAAAGGCTACTTACAATTGCTAGTAATTCAGTATCTGGACATTCTTTCTCTCTGTATTGTTCAGTTAGGTTTTCAGAAGTGCTCATATGGTATATGATGGTGATGAAATACTATAGTGCTATAAAGAATGGTGAATAGCTTGATTTTTATAAGAACTGGAGGAATCTATAGGAATTGATGTGGAGTGAAATGTATAGAACCAAGAGAACATTATCCACAGTAAAGGAAATATTGTGGGACAATGAAATGTAATAGACTTTCTTACTAAACGCAATGCAATGATCCAGGCCAATCCAGAGAAACCTATGAGAAAGAATGCTGTCCACATCTAGAGAAATAACTGTGGGAGTAGAAATGAAGAAGAAAAAACATATGATTCAACCCTTGTTTTTAAGGGTATTTGATCTGGTGTTTTATTTTAAAAGAGTACTTTATTATAAACATGAATAATATGGAAATTAGGTTATGATAATATATGCATAAACCAGTGGAATTGCTTGTCAGTTCCAGGAGCAGGTAGAGAAGATGGGAGGGAGAGAACATGAATCGTGTAACCATGGACAAATATTTAAAAAATAAAATTATATTAAAGATATTGAGTTTTGAGTGATTATATATGTATAACTCAGTGTAATTGCTTGTCAGCTTCAGGAGGGGGCAAAGAAGATGAGAGGAAGAGAATATGAATCATGTAACTATGGACAAATATTTAAAAAATAAAATTATATTAAAGATATTGAGTTTTGAGTGATTATATATGTATAACTCAGTGTAATTGCTTGTCAGCTTCAGGAGGGGATAAGAAGATGGGAAGAAGAGAACATGAATCATGTAGCCATGGACAAATATTTAAAAAATAAAATTATATTAAAGAAAAAAAGGAATCTCCACCTAGAGGTTTCTCCATATTTACAGATAAGAACCCCATCTCTAGTATCTTATCCACTGACTCACTTCGTTTGAACTGATGGAAAGAAAAGATTTGGGCATCTCAGCAAGGGATCTTATAATTAATTTTACTTGCTTCAAGATATTGCTTAGAACTAATAATAATTCAAATGTGTATAGCTCTTTTAGGTAGAGGTAGAAGGAAGAAAAAAAATAAGGTCTGGGGTGGTGAGATTCTACCTTATTTCATGATTTTCCATAATTCATTCATTACCTTGTCTAGGCTTCTATAAATGTCTTCACAATTAAGGATTATTTATTAGAGTGTTTCATCAGGGCAAATATTCTATCTGATTTATACTTTACACTGATTTTGTATAGTCAGCATTTAATGTGTTCATAAATAGAATGGTTTTATTTATATATACATGTATAAACATACAGGTAAATGTATATTTGCATTCCATTACAGATCTAATATGCGGAAGCAATAAAATTACTCATAGCTTCATGCATATATGCATATAATTATATGTCTCTATATAGCTATCATCAAAAAGTCTACTTTCTATCCTTCCATCTTCATTATCGATATCTACTCTAGTTGTTCCTGAAAGTTGTGCCACTCCTCTTCTCTGGTTTTCCTTGTTGCTCTTTCTATTTGTCTGTCTTCCAAACACAAAACAATTTTCACTCACTCAGCACAAACATTTATCCTCCTGTTAGGGGTAATTTTAGTGGTTATGACTGTATATATTATATTAGTGGTCACCAGGATTCAAATTCAATCCCGATGAAATACTCAAGACACTATGGGATTTTATGGTGGTTTATTTACAATAGAAGGAAGAAATTAAGAAGGAGAAGGAGGAAAGGGTAGAAGATCTGCTCTGGCCTAAATCAGGGAGAGTTCAGAGGCCTCAGCCAAGGGGCCTTCCCAGAAGATTAAATCTAGTTTGACTTCCAGCCACGAGGCTTCCTCCAAGATGAGGGGCCTCCTCAGGGGCTAGTATTTTTAGAAGGTCAAGGAAAAGGGGTGTCAGTCTTATCACTCACCAAGGTCAATTCAGGGAAACTGCCTCACCTAAACCACGCTACAGAGCTCCTCCTAGTAAAATCCACTGCCAAAGTTTGCCAAAGCCACAAGCATGGAAAATGCCCCCCAAAGCTCCCAACACTTCTGAGAGCTCACAGGAAGTGACACAAAATATATAGGCAGTACTTTACTTCACTTCCTGTGTTTCACATGTACAAATAGTGGCTTAAACTTGGCTTAGGATTTGTCACTTGCTAGCCCATGTTGGTCATAGGCCATCCTCCTCACAGTTAATCCTTAAGTGGGGGTGTAGACATTCCTGGTTGCTAGAATTCTAAAGACTAAGCAGGGTGGACTAAATCGAAAATTCGCACTCCTTTTTTAAACTCCCATAACTGTCTAAGATAGGAACTTGAGATAGGAACTGTGTCCACACACATCCCTTGAAATAGTCACATAGTTTATAGCTAGATTATCAATGATTTGTGACAGTTAGATATTTTTAGAAGTTATGGTGTCTTTTACACTCATTCTTTTAAAGTCTTTTAACCCCTGCTCATTCTGAGTACAGATATACTCTGCTTAGCATTACTATGTGGACCAGAGATCAACAACCTATGGCTTGTGTCCCAAATACATGATGAATTTGAGTGGCATACATAAGATTGTATCTGGGGAAAAGTGTGAAGTAAATGTGGTTCATATTTTAGCTTCTATCAGACCTTGTCCTCCTTTTACTTTTGTCTTGTAACAGCCTTCTCCCTACTCTACTATCTCCATTACTATGGGTTTATACCCTAAGTAAATACAAACAGATGATGATTGTGAATGAATGAAGATTTGACATGACTCATTCAAAATGTTTCCTAATAAAACAATTTCAAAAGATTAATAAAAGCTCCGTGAGAATATGAGTTATTTCTAAGTGTAATGTCAATCAAAGTACCTGGCACATAGCAAGTCCTTACTAATTGCTTGAGACATCACTCTTTCAACGAAACTCTTTATAGCCAAAGCTAAGGTATTTCTAGTAACAATATATGGTTGTGAGAGTTAAGAGTATAAAGGAAAAATAGGAAAACGGAGCATCTCAAAATAGACCCTTTTAAAATTGAGTGTTGCAAAGAGTTTTGGGAGTCCCTTGGACATCAAGGAGAATAAATCAGACAGTACTTAAAAAATTAATTCAGACTATTTGTTAGAAGGTAGAATACTGAAGTTGAAGCTTAAATATTTTGGTCACATAATAAAAAGGCAGGAATCATAGTGAAAGACTTTAATGTTTGAAAAGGAAAAATGAAAAGGAAATATTAAAGGATAAGATATATTAGTGTTATGGAAACAATGGATATGAACTTGGACAGACATCAAGAGATAGTGGAGGATAGAAAGGCCTGGCATCCATAATGAATTGAGTCATAAAGAGTCAAACACAACTAAAAGACTAAACAACAATAAGTTGCATGATGATTGATTTAAAGTTGGAACAAAATAAAGGTTATTGTTTATGGGGATTGCCAAACATTTCTCCCACCCACTACTGTTCCCCATGATTTTCTTTTGACGATTTTTCTTCTTTAAGGACGGTTTCATGTTTTGACTCCAGCTTCATTGATTGAATCACAATTACTTCTCCACAATTCTTTACTTATTCCTGATGCAATTATCTCCTTTCTCCTTACCCCACTCAATTATAACACTTTTAATAGGAAGAAGAGTTCTTTAACGATCAGAAACTGAAATGCAGTTAGAGAAACCTGACTAGCCTTAAATGAAAATGATTTAGAAATTCACCTTCCAGTATGAGAAACATCATTAAAAATTAAGAAAAATCATTTTTATTTGGCTCAAAATATGCTTTGAAAGACTTCATATATGTAATTTCTTTGCCTTTTACAAATCCTGAAATAGTTTAAAAATAATGGTAGTAGAAATCTTCAATATTTTTTATCTTTTCCTCAGAATACTGAGAATTTCTATCAGTAGCTTAGTCTAGAAAGGAATAGCTATTCTGTGTTATCAGGTTCTAAATAATAACAAATTTTGTTATGTTGATTGTTCTCCACAAAAATAGAATAGGAATACTTTGCTGATAAGTCTGAAAAATTATTACATTATAACTATTGAATTTTTAAATGTCAAAGTACAGAAGATGTAGTGAAAAAGCAATCCAGATAAAGATAAAATTCTATCATTATAATAAAAATATTTAAAAATTGGAGATTTGATGAGTAGAAATTTTATTCAGAACAAAAGAAAGATTAGGCAAATCCATAGTCAAATAGCACAATGATTATATAAAGATAATTACCTTGGATCTTTGCTAAAAGGAAGATAATTGTTGTTAATATGTTCTTCTTTCTTCTACTGTTATAAGTCTTTGATCCTTCTAACTAAAACTACAATAATGGGCAGAATTATCACATTATAAAGAAATATTGTAGAATATTAAGCAATGTATAATAGTTGAAAAGTTAAGGCAAACATTGTATTCAAATATATTTATTGATCTTTATTCTTTAAAAGATATATTTTACAAAAACTCATGAAGTCTAAATAATCTTAACATATTATTCAGGATGATACTACTTATATTTTTAGGGAAACTGGAATTAATAGTAGCAGTAGTAATAATATTTTTATGTATTCCATCTTTGTACATCAGATTAACAACATGATTTCTGGCAATGAAAGTAATGTAAAATTCAGGCCAGTATCTCAAACTTCAAAAAGTTCTCTTCATTCTTCTTTTTATGAGCATTGGATCCCCCCCAAATGCTTCTTTTTGGAAAATATGTATGCAACTGCTTCTCAAGCAAGTTGTAGAATATAGTTACTTCTCATTTTTCTTTTGAATCTCTGGACCAGTTGACCTTTTATTAAAGTTATTTTATGTGTACAATTTTGGTTTCTTTAAAGTGCTATGGAAAAGACTTACCCTTGATGGTAGCAGTGTACCTAGCTTTTGCTATTTTTGTGAGCCAAAACAATCTTTATTGAGATATTGATGAAAAACCTGCAATTTCTTTTTTCCATATCATATACATCTGCCTTTTAATATAATATAGTATGCAATCATAAGTTTCCCCTACAGTTTCATTTCCAGATTGTGTTTTTCCATACTAGAATCTCTAAATCTACTTGTAGATCACTATGTACTTTTCTTTTCTTTCTTTGAATTTTTTAGAAGCCTATATGAACCTAATTTTATATTGTTTAAGAATCTCAAAAATATGAATGGAAATGCGATGTATACAACTTTGCTAAAGTAGTTCAAGATTATTTATAGCAAAGGTTACCATGAAGGAGAAAGTCTAGGTCTATACTGTACAATTCTCTGAGCAATATCTTTCTGGAGAGAGGACATGTTTTCAGTCTATATCAGAAGAGCTGAGTTTTCTGAAGCAAGTAAATTTGTTAATTTTTTGAAGAACTCCAACCAAATCTGACACAAGGACATCAAGTTCTTTTAATTAAACTATCAGTTATAAAAGTTACCCAATGTCAGTTTTTGCTCTTAAACAATCTGCTATGTTTAAAAATTAAACGAAGAATTAAATGAGAATAAGTTTAATTCATTTTGATCTTGGATATGATTTCAACTTGCCTTCTTTAAATAACATTTAAATAACATAATGAATCTCATGAGCTGCAAGTGATATGAAAGTTTCAGAATCTGTAGTCTCAGTGTGCTTCCAATACAGTTTCAAATTAATATTTTTTTCAAAGAGCCATGGTTGTATAGTGGGAAGAACACTGAGCCTGGAGTTATGAGAATTTACTTTAAATCTCTGATCTGATATTTAATAGTTATGTGACAGTGAATCAAAATGTTTATACTACCGGTACTTTGTTTCCTAATCTTTGAACTTTCTTTCCTCTAAGATCAGCCTAATTGAATTTGAAAGGTTCATCACTAATGTAGCAACAGGAGATATGATGTGTGTTAGCAACTCTTAAGGATTTTGAATCATCATTAGTGAAAGGATTGTCTGTACTCGAGTTGACAAACCTATGGCATATGGGCCAGAGCCTGCCAGACGGGTTTGCTCCCTTCCCCTTCTCCACAGGAGCCTAAGGATATTTCTTATATGATCTTCCCCTCTTCCCAGCAGTAAGATGGGAGAGTTTCCTCCCTCCACTGTATGGGGTAAGGCTCAGGGGGCACTCATATGCAGAGTGCGGTTTGCAGTTTGGGCATTAAGGTCTCTAAGGTCTCTAAAAGGTTCACCATCACTGGTCTGTACCAATGAACTATATATAAAATGCAAGATTTTTTTTCAGTCATAACAATATTATATTACATTTCTCTAGTTCTTTCACATTGGTGGAAGAAGTCTCATTTTGTTCCTCATTTCTTTAGTGAAATCCCTGGGATCATATCATTTTATCTCTGTAGTACTATCATTTATAATATATACATCTTTTTAGAAGATATTTTGTAATTCTATATTCAAATTAATTAAATGTTGATACAATAATCCTTTGAAATATTCAGGGCATATAATGTAATTTTTGTTTCATAAGTGAGGACAATGAGCTTCAGAGATAGTGGAACCAAGTGATGTAGCTGGGACTTATACTTACATTTTCTTATTCTTAGACCAGTGCTTTTTTAACTAGAGCATAATGTTGAAAACAACCTCTAAACAATAGTTCAAATTTAGTTACTTGTCATGGGACCAAAAAATGGTGAAGGTTGCATAATGAAAACATGGACACATGTATTAATGGAGGCAGGTTCATATTAAGCAATTCTGAGATTGTGAGCACTTAGGAGTTTTGAAGCTCCCCAAGCAATGGCAATAGAAAATAAATATGCACTATCTCAAGAAAAAAACCAATAATTCATCACATTTAGTGCTATATAAGGTCTAATCTAAATGCTAATGTGCTAGGCTTCAAATTATAGGTTCTCCTCCATAATTTTAACTTAAATATGGGCCTGCCTAGAAGAGATGGCTTTAGACCCTGAATAAGATCCTCAACTCTTAAAGACATTTTTTTAAAAACACCCTTATAAGTGCTAACAATCTTCATGGATCTCAATTTCCCTTAACCTAGAAAATGAAACTATCTATACTGAATGGCTAAAAAATGATTCTGGTAGATTGAGGAGACTGACCACTTGGTTGATCATATTTAAGGCTATTGAATGAACATAGCTTTTGATGACCAATATATAAATGTATTTAGTTTCAATAAGAAATAATTTAAAAAGCATCTGCTATATCTGAGGCACAGGTTATACACATGCTTCTTAGTTCTTGCTCTTAAAAAACTGCATTCTTTGCAAGGGAAATTGCATTTCACTGGGAATAATAGAATAAAATAACTAATAGGAAATAGATCCTTGAGATAAATTGGGGGGGTATTAGGAAAAAACCTAGGTGCCATTGAAAAATTCAAGTCAACTGACCAAAATTAATCACCTTCTCTTGTCTTTTAAGAATTGATTTCTATAAGCTATGATTTCTCTGTCATAATCAATGATATTTGAGAGATCACAGAAAATGGGAATGGTTCCACAACACTGAAAGTTGGGCAAATGTTTTTCCAGTTTTCAAGAAATGGAAGAGAATAGTCTTAAGAAAAAAAGCTATTTTTTTTTTAGCTTTTAAAGGTTTATATTTATACTTTGGAAATATTTTAAAACATCATTAAAGAAGTGATTGGTGAACATTTAGAAAGGGAACTAATGATTATAAAGAGCTAGTCTGGCTTCATTAAGTATTAGTAATGTGAGAATTAAAGAAATTTCTGGGCCATAATTCCAAGTTGAGAACTGACTTCATTCATGGGTAAAATGAGTCAGTGATCCCATCATTCCAAATCTGTGATGAAAGACATCTTGTGGATGTTTACAGCTGTTTTTACAGGCTTTTGAAGGTTGATACAAATCACTGATTAGAAACCCACATGCTCAAAGTTTCTTAACCAACAGCTGATTAATTCTTTCACAAGGTCCAAGCAATTTATTGATCTTATAACAAATACCCTCTGACAATAACTCTTAAGAAGAGACATTAAGGGAAACAAAGGCCTCTCTCTGAGTCATAAAATCTGCTGTTATTGACATAAATTCCTAGAAAAGTAAATTCTATTCCTACTTTTACAACTGACTTTATTATTGCTTCTGTTATCTTCATTAGAATCAGGAGATAATAAAGATGTGCCTTTAGCATAAGAAAGTTTATAACAGGAGTTCTTAAGCCAGTTCTCTCCTTAGCTATCACAGTTAAATAAAACTGGATACCCTTTCTAAGATTCTAGTTACAGGTATTATTTAAAGGAATATTTAAAATTAGTTTCACACTAAATGATACGAAAATATATTAACTGAAATAAATGCAAATTAAGCTTTTCAATTGTCAGACTAACCATATTATTTTTTAAAATGTGCTTGTAAAATTATTACATGGGGATGTTGTTGCTAAAATTTATCTACATTTTTATTTTTTAAAAAGTTTCTGCTATTCTTACAGAGAAATTGCTGAGATATGGGTTGGAGAGATGGATTCATAATGTTTTACTGTCTGATTCAAAGAATAGTTATTTATCACTAGTTCAATGCCAATGTGGCAAGAGTTCTGAATGGAGTAACACAGGGATCTGTGCTTGATCTTGTACTCTTTAACATTTTTATTTATTTTAAAAAATTATTTATTTATTTAGAATATTTTTCCATGGTTACATGATTCATCATTTTTACCACCCCTCTTAACTCCCTCCTCCCAAGAGTTGACAAGCAATTCCACTGGGTTATACATGCATTATTGTTCAAAACCTATTTACATACTATTCATATTTGTAATAGAGTCATATTTTAAGACCAGAACCTCAATCCTATCCCCATTAAACCACATGATCCACCATATGTTTTTCTTCTGCATTTCTACTCCCACAGCTCTTTCTTTGGATGTGGATAACATTCTTTTTCATAAGTTCCTCTGGATTGTCCTGAATCATTGCATTGCTACTAGTAGAAAAGTTTATTACATTTGTTTGTGGCACAATGTATCAGTCTCTGTGTATGATGTTCTCCTGGTTCAGCTCCTTTCACTCTATCAATTCTTAGAGGTCTTTTCATTTCACATGGAATTCTTCCAGTTCATTATTCATTTCAGCACGATAATATTCCATCACCATCAGGTACCACAATTTGTTCAACCCCAATTGATGGATACCCCCTCATTTTCCAATTTTTTGCCACCACAAAGAGTGCGGCTATAAATATTTGTGTACAAGTATTTTTCCTTTATATATACATATATATATATATATATATATATATTTTTTTTTTAAATAAAAACCCAGCAGTGGTATGGCTGGATCAAAGGATAGGCATTCTTTTAAAGCTCTTCACACATAATTCCAAATAGCCCACCAAAATGATTAGATTAATTCACAACTCTACCAGCAGTGTCTTAGTGTCCCATTTTTGCCACATCCCCTCCAACATTTATCACTTTCCTTTGATGCCATATTGGCCAATCTGCTCGGTGTAAGGTGGTACCTCAGATGTGTTTTTATTTGCATTTCTCTAATTATAAGGGATTTAGAACACTTTTTCATGTGATTATTAATAGTTTTGATTTCTTCATCTGAAAATTGCCTATTCATATCCCTTGATCATTTGTTGATTGGGAATCATGATTTTTTTTTTTTGCAAATTTCACTTAGTTTCTTATATATTGGGAAATTAAACCTTTGTCAGAGAATTTTGTTAAACAGATTTTTCTCCATTTTGTTGCTTTCCTTCTAATTTTGGTTAGATGTTTTTGTTTTTACAAAACCTTTATAATTTGCAATCAAAAGGATTAATTTTATTTTGTAACATTCTATATCTCTTTCTTGTTCTTAAATTCCTTCCTTTCCACAGATCTGACAGGTATACTATTGTATGTTTACCTAATTTATTTATGATTTCATTCCCTATATTTTTCATTTACCCATTTTAAATATATCTTGATAAAGTGTCTTTAACATTTTTAATAATGAGTTGGATGAAAACCCATATGGTATGTTCCTTTGATCTGCAGATGCCATATAACTAAGAAGAACAAAATGACTAAGAGAATGAAGATCTTATATTCAGAAAATGAATAAACATTTTTAATGGTAATACTTATTACCATATTCCAGGTACTATGTCAAATTATTAACACATAAAAGTGGAAAAAGACAATACTCTTATAATTTAATGGAGCTTACATTTTAATGGAGGAGATAAAATGAAAAACATATGTACAAAATACACAGAGAGAATTAATTGTAGATAATCAGTAGAGGGAAAGCACTTGCATAAAGGTTTCTTTATAGAAGGTAAAATTTCAGGTGGGCCTTGAAGACAAACAGGAAAACCAGGAGATTGAAATGATGATCTACAGTCAGTGAAGATGCTCATTATCTGGAGATTGAGCATCTTCTGTGAAGAACAATAAGATCACATCCCTGGATCACAGATAATACAGATTGGGAGGGGGAAACAAGGTGTAAGAAAACTGGAAATATATGAAGGTGCCAGGGTGTTAAAGACTTTGGATGCCAAAGAGAAAACAATCTATATGATCCTAAAAGATCTACTAGACTTTATTGAGTAGGCAAGTGAAATGGTTAGACTAGTGCTAATAAGGAATTTATTTTGATAGCTTAGTGGAGGATGGATCTTGAAAGTGTGGAGCATCAGGATAAATTTATTAAAGTGAAATTCATAGGGTTACTTTTAAGATAAGTGGAAAATATTACACTTGCGGTAAAACGAAACTAACTTCAGAATGGTATTTGGAAAAATATATGATTATATACTACTTACTCTGAAGAACTGACCAAGTTCACACAGCCAAAAAGTATCCGAGGATGTCTTACTTGACTTCAGGCTGGTACTCTTTATTCTGTGCGCCACCTATCTGACTAAAAAAGATCATATTTTCTAACAATTGGAAGACAATATCTCTGCTATTACCTTATCTGATCAGATTTTCTCAGGAATACTGTTCTCAGTTTTGGGCATCCTATTTTCAGAAGGACATTGTTAAGCTGGAGACGGTTAGACACCATCAGGTGTCAATTAAAATGATAAATTAACCTGAATTCAAATTAATGGAAGCAATAAATAGAGTTTTGGGAATGAAAAAAGGAGGATGAGTTTAAAATTGATTCCGGATATTCACTGGCTTTTTAACAGTAAGCAAGTGACTTAAATCTGTTTGCATCAGTATCATAAACAGTAAATTGGGGATAATAAACAACAGTCATATAGAGTGCTATGAGAATGAATGTGATAATATATGTAAAGTGCATTGCTTGGGACAAGGTAAGTACTTCATAAATGCTTGTTTATTTCTCCTGACCTTCTTCTGACATGATAATAAGTGGAAGCAAACTGGAATATTTGGCATGTAGAAGTCTCAAGAGAAAAATGATAGCTGTTGTAAAGTTTTTGAAGAGCTGTCACATAAAGTAGTATTTTTACATGTTCCATTTGTCCCAAGAGGGTATAACTTGGAGTCACAAATGGAAATTACAAAAAGACAGTCTTCATGAGAAGGAAAAAAAAATTATAACAAGCAGAACTATTAAAAAGTTGCATATACTACTCTGACAAGGTCAATTTTCCTTCTTTGAGGAAAAAAATCTAAGCTATATAACTCTCTATCAATTATATTATAGCAGATATTCCTTTTATTTATAGGTTCAACTATAAGGAACATAGATCCCTTTCAATTCCCCAATTCTGGGAGTCTAAGAGTTTCAAAAGTTAGATAGTTCTTGAACTTGAAAAGCTAACATTACTTTAGGACAATATAGAGAATACATTTACAGGCAAGTAAGATAAAGAGTCAATAAATGCACAATAAATGAGGAGTGGAAAGAGGAGAGAGAGAAATCAGAATGACTTCTTGAATTTTAATTGTGCCTAGATTAGATCTAGGGGTTCTAAGAATCATAAGTGAGGGGAAAGAACATTTTTGGTACGAGAGAAGATACACCTGAGTTGAGAAGTTGACAATTTTGAATGGACAACCAATCCTGATGGAACATTAAATTCATGAGGGAGAAAAATAAACCTGAAAGTATAAGATTGGGTTAGTTTGTTAAGTTTTAAGTGTAAAATTAGTGTTGTTGACTATATATATTATTTTAGTGGTTGACAGGGATTAAAATTCAATCCCAATAAAATACTCAAGTCAGTTTGGGATTTTTATGTGGTTTAATTACTCTAGTAGGAAGAAATTAAGAAGAAGAAGAGGAAAGCATCTAAGATTTCTCTGGCCTAGCCTAAGCTAAGGGAAATTCAGAGACCTCAGCCACGAGGCATCTTCCAAGATTTAATCTAGCTCAGCATCCAGCCATGAGGCCTCCAAAATGAGGGGTTTCCTAGGAGGTTTTAGGAGGTAAAGGAAAGGGGGAATCAGCCTAACCACTCACCCAGGTCACTCAGGGAAGATGCCTCATCTAACCATGCTACAAAGCTTCTCCCATTAACCTCACCGTCAAGCTGCCACCAGGAGCTCCCAAGAGTTTTTTTGTTTTGTTTTGTTTTGTTTTGTTTTTCTTTTTAGAACAACTCAGCAAAATAAAATTCCGGTTTATTGTTGGACAACAGGTTTCACACATACATCATACAGGCCAAAAAAAAATGTTTAAACAAAACAAAACAAAACAACAACAAAAAAACAAACAAACAAAAAAATAGAACAAAACCAAAACCCCCAAAGAGCAACTTCACAGACAAAGGGAAAAAGAAGGAAAAAAAAAGAAATACCTTTTATCTTTGGCCTTTTAACCATCTCATACGAACCAACTATTTATTGTACAGCTAAGTACAGACACAAAAAGTTATTGGAATGCTAGAAATCAGATTGTGTTTTTGTCATCATTTTTGCTTTTTTTACAAGGTTGTTTCTTGAAGCCAGAAGCAGGACAGAGCTCCTTGGTTTAGGACAGCCCAGGGGGTCAGTCAGTTGTTTCTGATTTGTCACTTGCTAGCACATGTCAGTCATAGGCCATCCACCTCACAGTTAATCCTTAAGTGGGGGTGTAGACATTCCTGGTTGCTAAAGTTCTAAAGACTAAGCACGGTGAAGTAAAACTCAAATTCACATAAGAGTTCCATAACAGAGGAGTTCCTAATTGATCCTAAATGTGATGTGGGTCCATTAAAACTTCTTGAATAAATTAGTGATATACTCAGACCTTTACTTTAGACATACTGATTGAACAGTTGAATTGGAGAGGGGAACAGAAAAGAACAGGGAAAAAATAGGATGTTATAATAATGCAGAGAAAAGTAAATGAATTATAATGATTGTCACATAAATGGAGAGATGGTAATGGCTATTAGAGATGTTGAGGAAATGGCATTGATAAGACTGAACAACTCATTTAAATTTTTTTAAATTATATTTTTCCAGATTGCATGTTGATAAGATTGATAATATGTGGTTTTTTTTTTTTACATTTTATAATCCAAGTTCTCTCTCTCCCTCATACTTTACTTCTCTCTTCGAAAAGGAAGGCAGTATGATACAGGTTGTATATAAATTGTCATATATATATATAAATATATATATATGTATATATATCCCTGTTTGTCATATTGTGAAACAAGATACATATTCCTTATACTAGAGAAAAGTTCATGAAGGAAATAAAGTAAAGAAAAATATATTTCAATCTCCATTCAGATTCCCATCTGTTCCTTCTATGGCAGTTGATAGGCTTTTTTATAATGAGTTCCTTGAAGTTGTACTGGATCCTTGTCTTGTTGATAATAATTAAGTCATTCACAGTTGATCATACATATTTTATGTTTTGCATCACTTCATATAAGTCTCCCCTGTATTTTTTCCCTTGATCATCTTATCATTTGCAATAGCATAATAGTATTCCATTACAATCATATACCACAACTTGTTCAGTTATTCCCAATTGACAGACATCTCTTCAGGTTCTAGTTCTTTGCATCCACAAAAAGAACTGCTATAAATATTTTAGAACACATAGTTTAATTTTCCTTTTTCCTTGATGACCTCATGAAATAAACCTAATAGTAGTATTATTGCATCAAAAGACATACAGTTTTATAACTTTGCATATAATTACAGATTACACTTCAAAATGGTTGGATCAATGCACAGCTCTACAGCTCGACCACCAACATATTAATGTCCCAATTTTTCCTCATCCCTGCCAACACTGGTCATTTTGACCTTTTATCATTTTAGCCAGTGTGATGATACATGAGTTTATTTTTATTTGTGTCTCTCTAATCAATAATTATTCAGAACATTTTCCCATATACTTATATTAGCTTTGATTTCTTCATCTAAAAACATATTCATATCTTTTGACCATTTGTCAATTTGGGATTGACTCATATTCTTACATATTTGACAAATATCTCTATATATTTTAAAGATGAGACTTTCTTTCCAAGAAAAAATCCATACTTCCTCCTCCCCTCATATATTGGTGCTAGGAATAAAAAGGGATCTGGTCAGAGCTATAAATGTTAATTAATAAAATAAGAGAGTGAGAGATGAGAGAGAGAAGAGATATAGATATATTTCCCTTAAGGAAAGATTAACCTGATTAGGATCAATTCTCAATTTGGCTGACTTAAGAACTATATATTTTTATGGCACCAGAAGCAAGGGTATCTAATCTCTCTTGTGGAAGTCCAGAAAGAGACAGAGCTTAGTGTGACTAAGTTTTGCAAGCCTTCTCCAGCCCTCTCCCTTTTACATGCCATTCCTATGGGACAACTGTGGCCCTTCCTCCTTTGCTAGGGATGCTCAAGGATATTCACTCTGCCTCATTTTCCCCCACCTTAATTGCTGGCTTTCCCACTGACAATAGGCTGCATCAGAACTTAGATTCTGTCCTTGTGATCAAGGTCCACTAATTTCCTTCACTCATTGCTTTCCTTCTAATCTTGACTACATTAGTTATATATATTTTTTAAATTATCCATTTTACATTTTACATTTTCTCTCCTTTTTATTCATAAATTCTTCTATCCATATACCTAATAAGTAATATGTTCTCTGTTATTCTAATTTGTCTATAATATTTTCCTTTATACACAAATAACATGTCCATTTTGATCTTATCTTGGTAGTGTAAGATATTAACCTATATGTAGTTTCTGCCAGACTGCTTTTACCAAATATTTCATTCTTATTCCAAAGACTTGGGTCTTTACTTTTGTCAAATAGAAGATTACTATAACATTTTATAACTGCTTGATGTATGTCTTTTCTGTTCCACTGATCTACTTTTCTATCTCTTAGCTAGTATCAGATAGTTTTGATAACTAATACTTCATAGTAATTCAGAATATGGTACAACTAGGCCTCCATTAATAATATTTAAAATTATTTCCTTTGATATTATTGATCTTTTGTTTTTCAAAATAAATTTTGTTAATATTTTTTTCTAGTTCAACAAAATAATTTTGGTAATTAATTAGGATGGTATTGAATAAATAGTTTAGTTTAGGTAGGATTGTTATTTTTTAATTATATTGTCTGACCACTCATAAACAATGAATATTTCTCCTATCATTATATCTGACTTTTTATAAATAAGTATTTTATAGTTCTATTCATATATTTTCTGAATTTGATTATTTATGAGAGTGAATGGAAGTGAAGACATAATGATTGTGAGCCTCAGGGACTAGAAGAATAGTGGTGGTATTAATAGGAATAGGGTAGTTAGGAAGAGTCATGAGTTTAAGAATAAAGAGAGCCATGGGTATTTGGAGATGGACAACTATAACACAGGACAAATATGGTGGATAGATACATAAATTTTGAAATTTTAGCATAGGGATGGTAATTGAATGCATTAAAATTGTCAGAAAAAAAGAGAGACAGAGACAGAAATAGCAATAGAAAGACAAATACAGAGAGATAGAAGCACACAGAGATACAGATATACAGAGACATAGGCAGATGAGGAACAGAGACAGATATTGACAAGAAGAAAGACAGATAGAAAGATAGATAGATAGATAGATAGATACATAGATACATAGATACATAGATATATAGATACATAGATAGATAGATAGGTAGATAGATAGATGGATGGATGGATACAGAGTTAGAAAGAGATACTAGTTTTAAAAAGGGTCTGAGTTGTCTGTGTTAAGATGGCTCCTGTGTAGAAGCAGGACTCTTCCTCTCCTCACCACTGACCAATATAGACTACTTCAAAAGTCCAAAAAAACAAATTCATATGAATGAAGGGACAGTATAGCACAGCATTTAAGGTACATAGGATTTGGGCATTTCCACACTTTAAGGGAGTGAAATAGCTCCCAACAATATGTGATCTGATCAACCCTCCCCCACCACACCTACAGAGCCACTGAGAGGACATGGATGAAGGACCAGAGACTCTATCCATAGCTGCAGTCTGGAACTCAACTTTGATGGCAGGACTTTGGCTTGGCTAAAGCTATACTTTTAGGGGTTACAGTTAGCCATATGTTCTTAGGGGTCTCTAGTGGGCTGACACAGAGGGTTCCCTAGGGCCAGGTTGTCACTTTCTCTGAAATTTGTACCTTTAGATATTTCCTAGAGTACAAACAAGTTATGTGTTCAGAGGTTCACAGCCGGTGGGTATCCGTGTGGATCAGAGTTAAGAATTAAACTCAGTTCTGCTTTGAGGCCAGCTGACTCTATTATAGAAGAGCTGCCTCTGCTAGCTACCTTACAATAAAAATATATGAGTTTATAAAATAATTTAACTACATGAATAATAGCATGACCCTTTTTCAGCCATGATAATTCACAGCTGACATGAAGAGACACTCCAACCATAGATGCTAAAAAGACAACAAAATCTTTAGTGTATTAATAAGCTACACTTTAAGAAGGCTTTAGTAGCATTTCTGAAAGTATAATGTTCTTCTACCTATTCTATTATCATCACTGAAGCTCTTTTTCTTGGAATGGTATAGTTGAAGTGGTTTATAATCTCAACATTGTTATATAATTCTATGGTTTCTGGAGAGACGATAGCTGAGTGCTGTACTTACTCCAGAATGCATAGAGTAGTCCTAGATATTGTATCAATTAAAAAAAAACTTCTCTTGGCTGTTGTATAAACTGTACTTGCTTAATACTATTGCAAAATGTCATATTCACTCAATCCCATGTGAGGAGGCTATTGTTCAAGAATTTTTAAAGTATTTTGATATTTTCTTTCTCAAGGGGAGTGCCGGGAGCCATCAAATCCATGCTGTCTGACATGGTCACAGGTGGAAACTAGGACTGCATGGAGGCCCCCAGGAAGGATGGAAATATCCATTCAGACCTCCCTGAGTGACTCTTCTCTTATTAACATCCCCTATCATTGGAATTGTTACAACTAATCATCTCACTCAGCTCCAGGAAAACTGGAGTGTACTGATTTAGAATCTTGAATCCTAGAGACTACATTTCCCACAATCTCCTTTTCCTTTTCCTGTTTGTGAGTCTCCTTATTTGGGGGGAGTTTTGAGTTTCTGTTTCTGCCTATGTGCTCTCTCTGGATCCATGTGGGAAGAGGGAGGAGCAGCTCTTGGTTTTTGCTAGCCTTACTTCCTTATGCTTCAAGATAAATATGTAATAAACATTATTAAATATAATATGAGGAGTATTGGATATTGATTTTAATCTTTACAGTAGGAAAATTATAGAATGCCAGTTAAACAATTTGTTAAAAGTTAATGTATGACCTATTCCATTACCTATAAGGAAGCATGTATGTTGAAAATGAAACTATGTGCCAAGTAGATGTGTACTCCTGGTGCCTATAAAAATAAAATCATCCTGAGCCTGAGCAGAGCAGTCTGTCTCTCATCTTCATCCACTGACACTGTCATCTGTCCAAGGACCCCTGTACTCCACGAGGGCTGGTTTCCCCCATGCCAGGGGAGGACTTATATCAGTGTACCTTTGGAAGATGTGATTTTCAGTAGACCAGTTTGGGAATTTTCCCAAAAATTTATTGCCATCGTATCTGGATCATAGTAGGGATTAATAAATGCTTGTTGACTTGACTCCATTGTCCTTTTCCGCTTTAAAGTTTTGGGTTTAAGTATCCAGCTAAACTTTTCATTTAAAGACAATGGAGACATTATGAAGCCTTGATGATGTCACCTGGCAACTCCAAAATATCTTGACAAACATTAAGGATTGGTATCATCTCATGGAAGAAATTATATCTTCCTAGTTCTGGAAAATCTGCACATGCATGTTTGGCTATTAACAAAACAACAAAAACAAGAGCCACTCTTTATTAATAGTATGAATTTCCACATTTATAAAGGGCATGAATTCTTATTTGGACTCTACATGAATGAAGGCTTTAAAATATACTAGATGTGTGACTTTGGATATGTCACTTGGCTTTTGGAACATCATTGTCCTCATCAGTAAAAACGGTATTAAAATATCTGTCCTGTATGCTTCACAGGGCAGTTTTATGTATCAAAAAAGGAGTGAAGAGCATGTAGGTTGTTTCAAAAATATCCAAAACAAAGTACTATTCAAGAGTACAATGGCTTGTCATGGGTGATGGTGAATCCCTTCTTAACGAAAGTTATTTGAGCAAAAACTGAATGTTTATTAAGTATACTGATAGGATTATTTTTTTCAGATACATATTTGAATACATTTCCTCTGAGGTTTTTTCAACTTAATCCTGTGATTAAAACATAAGGTGTTATTTTCAAAATCTTTAAAAAGTGTAATTTCTTACATGCTATTTAATTAATGATAGCTTATATTTCAGTACTAAAGAGCAGTTGAAAAAGGAAATAGTATTAAATGTTACAATATTGAGTTGAACTGCTTCTAAGCTATTATTCAAAGAACTGGAACCCTAATTTCCATAGTTAATAAATGTCAAAATATAGGAAAATTATTTTATCACCCCCATTACTTCTAATACCTCAAAACCTTTTTAAAAGAATTATTTCCTTCTGCAAGGGATTCAAATCAATAAAATTCAATTCTATGCATATAATTCATGTTACAATACTAGGATTCTCATGAAAATGGTTTGAGGAAAGAACTAATCAAGGGGTGTTTTAGAAAATAACATTAAGCTTAACCCTGTGTATTCAAAAGGATGAAGATTAAGAGTCTCAGTGAAATAAGTAATACCATAATTCTGGAATGGCAATCAATATTTTAAGGAGAAGAATTTGAACAGTTCTAATTATAAACACATCAACTATTTACTGTATACTACTATGTGTAAGAAACTTCTGGCTGCTGAGAAGAGCTACATATTTAGTAGTCTTCACTGACATAGGACATATTTTTGGCTAGCGTATGTATGCCAGATCCTAGAAAAATATGTAGATTGATAGATTTGCTGTTGTTCATTATTTTTCAGTTGTGTGTGACGATTGGTAGAGATCTAGGAATGGTTGGCCATTTCCTTCTCCAGATCATTTTATGAATCAGAAACCTGAGGCAAAAAAGGTTAAGTGACTTTCCCAGGGTCTCCCAGCTATTATATGTCTGAGGACAAATTTGAATTAATGCCCATGAATTTTCTTGATTCCAGGCTTGACACTCTTTCCACTGTACCACCTAACAATCAGGATAGAGAGGAAGAGAGAGAGATCAATCTTTTTATCTATCTATTTGAATTTGAAAGTGCAATAAGAGAAGTACAAATATTTCTGAGAAGTATCTATTCTCTAATTATGGGTATTTCTTCTGTCAGTATATATTTTACCAGTCTGTTTCTTTTCATATTGCATAATTCTTATCTGTGTTATTCTACTAATCCTCCATGGATGATAAAATGAGCACAATTGAATGTTTTTCTTTTTTCTTTTAATAAATAACAGTGCAGCTATCAGGCTGTTTAATGTGAGAAATTACTTTTCTATGTAGTCAGTCTGCTTTCTTTCCAGATGGTATTAAATTTTTTTCTTTCTCTCATTCAACTGATTTTTTAAAAGTATATGTTTAGTAACTACTTGTTGAATTAAATTGGGAAGACATGTTTCTTATGCTTCTTTTTACATGTAAGTCCTCACAGTTGTTTTTCAGTCATCTAGTTGTGTTCATCTTTTCATGACGCCCTGGACAATATTGTTCATGAGTTTTTCTTGGCAAATATTCTGGAGAGATTTGTCGTTTCCTTCTTTGAGGATTAAGGCAAATAGAAGTTAAATGACTTGTCCATGGTCACAAAGCTACCAGCATCTGAGGTCACTTTTGAACTCAGGTCTTCCCAATTCTCTATCCACTAAGACATCTCTAGCTCCCTTTATGTCTAAGTCATTACCCGTCGGAATGTATCTTTCCATTTTACTAAGTCAAATGTAAAAGTAAGTTATAAAATACTATGACAATACAGAATTTAAATAGAAGACGCCTGAATGAAGGGGAGGAAAACAGCTCAAACAAGTTTTATCTAATCAAAGTGTACTGTTCTGGATCAATCTATTATCAGTAGAATCACAAAAACCATGACTGCTCATTGTTGCCACAAAACTAAAATGGAAACATTGAAATATTGCTCATCTCAAGTCATTTGCACACTCCTGAAACCAACAAAGATTTGGGAGAGCCAAATCTGGAATTCCAGAAACAAATTCAAAGTTAGAAGAGATCAAACATCCAGACCGACCCCCGTTTGACCAAGAATGACTTCTATAACATCTCTGGCAATTTGTCATTACAGACTTTGAAGCTCTTGACTGCAAATTTACCTTCTTTTTCCAAGTTATTTTATTCCACCTTGGAATCTTATTAGTTTTAAGAAAGTTTTTTTCTTTCCACTCAGCTTGAATCTTTCTTTCTCTTCAACTTCTATCTATAAGTTCTTTAACTAGAATGTATTTAATCCTTTTTCCTCATCATAACTCTCTCAGTGGTTCAAGGCTGTCTCTACTCTTCTGGGGACAGCTTAGAGGCACAGTCAATAGAGATCTGGACCTGGAGTCAGACAGCCTCATCTTCCTAAACTCAAATCTGGCATTCGTCCCAGAGTAATCGAGTGAACCAGAAAATTCATTTAACCTTGTTTGCCTTAGTTTTCTTATCTGTAAAATAAGCTGTAGAAGAAATGGTGAACCCTTCTAGTTTATTTGCCAAGAAAACTCCAAATCATTAAAAGATACACATGACTGAAAAACAACAGAACAACCACTTGAGTGACTTGTCCAAAAAAGGTAATGAACTTCATGAAGCGTGACTGTTTTAGACTACTAGATGATGAAGTAGATGGAATGCTGGACCTGAAGTCAGGAAGGCGTTAGTGCAACATCTAACCTCCGATACTTACTAGGCTTATGATCCTGTGCAAGTCCCTCAAATTCTGCTTTCTTTAGTTTCTTCAACTTTAAAATAGGCATAATAACACAGTCTACACACAAGGATTGTCTTTTAGAAACAAATAATGTAATATTTATAAAACACTTAGCACAGTGTATAGCACATAATAAGCTTTACATAAAAATTAGCTATTCTTATTTTTTATTATTGAATATAATAATCATCAGCATGGTTTCCTTTTGTGTTTGTAACCCAATCTTTTCTTTCTTCTTTCCTTCTTCTCTCTCTCACTTCCATCACTCTTCCACTCTTTCTTTCTTGGTATATCTTTATTTATTTTATTTGTTCGTTGTTTTATTTAAATGTTATTAGATTGTTCAGTTCTAGAATTTTGCAAGAAGTAGTTACTTTTGTTTTAGAAATTAGGAATTTGTCCTCCTTCAATCCTCTGGTGCCTTTCATTGTCAAAGACCTTTCAAAGGACACTATATTTTTGCTAATCACATATATTTTTTTCATATGTATAATTTCTTTCAGTAACCTGAGACATAAGTGACTTCAGTCTTGCCACTTCTACTCATTGAGGGAAATGGATGAACTTTTGTCATCTCTCATGTTTTTAAGGCATGAACAATCTCAACAGTGATATTTAGAGTTCTGCCATTGTAAAGACTGGTGCTTAGATATTCAGAAAGCCAGGTATACTGATTCCACAAGTCACAGAGCTAGTATTTTAAAACTCACAAAGCATTTCCCACAAAATAACCTTGTGAGGTAAGTAGAAAAATGATTATTATCTAAATTTTCCATTTGATGGCACTGAAGCAGATAAAAGACCAATTATTTAGGAGCCTTTATCCAGTGGTTTTCAGGAAAGAGCTTAGATTTCATCCTTTGGATGAATCTTGGATATCCCTGAACTATAATGAGATATTTGTAAACAACCTGAAAATCTGAGACATTTTCTGGGACCATAAACCTGGGGCCCAAATTCAGGGGTACAAGAATACATATCTTCACATGTATACATTAAAATAACAAATCAATAACAATAATAATAAATGTTTGTGGTACACATACCTATGTCTATAGATACTATTTGAATTCACAGTTACTGTCACATTAATAAGTTATCTCCCTAATTAGATCAGAACCTTAAAAAGGGTAAGGAACATGCTTTTTCGAAATCTTGTATCTCCCAAAACATTTATCAAGGTGTTCCCCTTAAATTAGACCTAATAAATTGTTTTTATGCACCATAAATTTAGTACTACAAGGAATTTTCAGGCATAGCTAAGAAATTATATGCTGATATAAACGTCTAGATTTTATTTACTTTCTTTTCTTTGGAACCTAAATCTGAGATTTCACGAATGTAGGTAATTACTGATGGGAACACTTCCTTTATTAATGTAGAACATAAGGGACTCTGTAATTTATAGTCTGAAAGAACACCAAGAGGGGAACCCAATAGGGACTTAGGACTAGATTATGTCAACAGCAAAAGTTGAACCAATGTCTTTCCGACTCGGAACATTATCATTGCAATGCCTCAAGGTTGTTTATTATTATTATTATTTCTTCCATGTTTTCATGGTTTATTTGAACACTTTCACAAAGATTTACTTTGGTGCCAGCTGATCCAATGTAAATATTGAATCTGATTGGTGATATGTATACAAAAAATAAAGTAATCTAATTGATGAAAGAAGAGAAGAGAAATTAATTTCTATCTGGGTGCAACATAAATTAGGTCTGTTGAATATTCACTGAAGAGTTCATCAATTTGACAACTAATAAAATCACCAGTAATGACAAAGGACCAAGCTAGGGACTTTCTTCAGCTCTCTCTGTCTCTATAGAAACACAATCATAGAAAGCTTTCTCCCTTTTCCATTTCTATGGTAACAGTATATAGAATCACCTTAGAGAAAGAAAGGGCAAAGAGGTGAGATCTTGTAAGTGCTGCTAGTGTTGGGCAGAGGAAATTTGGCTGTCTATTAATTCTAGTACAATCCCATTATGTTATTTTCCTTTCAAGGGAACATATAAAGGTCCTATGTAAGCCAGAGCCTTAGCTCAAATGATTGGAATACCCTTTCCACAGGCCAGGGGATAACTGGGTAAAATTGAGTCCATAAATCATATTTACTTCAAACACTAAAGTCAGTCCCACTTAAGACTTTTTAAAAACCAAATCTAAAAGGTAAAGGAAGAAAAATCCAATACATAATTTGTGCTTTATGAAATATCCCATGCTTCTTTTCCAACTTGAATCACCACATAATAGTAAATAGCATTCTGATTGTTTAGTCCTTGGAAAAAATAATATGATGGCATTGAGCATATGATGATTTACCCCCCTGAGGTTGTCATTATCAGCTTCAAGTTTCTCCAGCTGGATTTAAATACTTTTTTAATTAAGAAAAAAAGACTAGAGGATTGGTAGTTGAAAAGAGGAGAAAAGCAAGAGACTCGTATCATTTCAGTGCCTAAAATGTAAAGAGAAAAATTATTCTCATACATAAATGTGTTTTTCAGCTTTTTCCTTATTGACATATGCTAAATATAATATGAATAATGAAATGAAAGACAGACATTCTATACCATTTTCTGAGTCATTTTCTATAACTTTCTGTAAATCAAAAATACTTAATTTTTCAGGAAAAATGAATTTTTAAAAAAGCACATTCTGGATTTAATAGAGTAGAGAATTACTAATGAAGTGCTCTTCTAGTTGGATGTGATCTCAATTGGAAGAGAATTGCTACCAAAAGCAGCATGTGCTCTAGGCTATGAAGTGGATGCAAACCATAAACAGAAAATTGGTCTATCCTTTACCTTTCAATAGAAAAGCTCCATTCTGGTCATTTAGGGAATGCTTCATGCTCTTACCCTCATGATGTGAGAGGGACTAATGTTTTGTAAATGCATCAATAACATTTTTGTCATCCTTGTTGACATTTTCCCCACCAGTTCTCTCCTTCTGCTTCTGAAGGCATAAAAACAGTCCTCTTGGACTGAAGCTACTTTTCCTTGTTTATTGCTAATGCATTTTTTAAAGGACAGACTTTGTTCAGACGGAGAAGGTCAGATTTTATTTTATCAATGTCAAGGAAATGAAGCAGATGTGGCAGCAATGGCAAGGCCAGATGCAGAAGGTAAATTGAGCATTTTTCTTTGGTGAGATAGCCCAGATTGAACTCCTTTTATATTTCTCAGATGCCTAATTAGTACCTCTCCATCATATCTCTTTTTGCAGGGAAATAATGTGGCTGCATTTATTCAAATATCACCAAAAAAAAAATTAAGCAAAGAGTTTTAAAAGTTTCTCACACTGGAAATGGAATGCAAAAGTAGATCAGCTTACCTGCTACCTGAAAGGATCATATACATTGAAAAACATTCTTTTCTTCTTTTTTCTTGTTCAGAAAGATGGTTTATTTATGAGGAAATTTATGAAGACAGAGTGTTGGTTTCTAATGAGACCTGAGTTTGAATTATGCCTCAAAATAGCTGTGTGACTTTGAGCAAGTAAATAGCATTTGGATTATTTAGTCCTTGGAAAAAATAATATGATGGCATTAAGAATATGATGATTTCCCCCCTGAGGTTGTTATTATCAGCTTCAAGTTTCTCCAACTGGATTTAAAACCATTTTTAATTTAAAAAAAGACTAGAGGACTGGTGGTTGAAAAGAGGAGAAAAGCAACAGACATATTGATTTATCCAATTCTCAATTTACTCATCTGTAAAATGTTGATAAAAGTATTATAGGGAAAGAACTACTTTTCTCATAGAATTTTTATGATTAAACAACCTGGTTTATCTGAGTATTATTTCAGGGAGTTGTGGGGTTACTATTTATGGCCAGAAAGCTTTGTTCACATCCTATGATAAGGATTTATAAATATGAATTATTAATACTATGTCAATGTATGTATGTGGATGAGTGTTTGTCTGTAAGGGGAAGTGAGGTTAATTGTTTATTATTTAGTATTGTTGGAGATGGGGGGATAAATTAATTATATCACCTATTATTCTTACTGGTCAAATCATTGAAAACCATTGCATTATTAGCTCCTTGGACAAACAGCTCTAATCTTTGGATGTAATAAACTATTTATATTTGTCAGATATTCCCAAATTTTCCCTGTCCAAATAATTGTTATTTTAGCCAAGAAATATTTGTAGTATACAATTGATATCATAATTCACTGAGAAAGGAACGTTAGATTATTGAAATTATTAATACTGCCTTTATAGTAAATATGTGTATATTATGAAATTACCCTCTATATGTAATTTAGAGAAAATTATTGCTTAAATTGACTTTTTAAAAATGGAAATGATTGAAGAAATACCACATTTCCATACATCTGGGGTTTATGACATTTTTAGACGTGAATATCACATCATCAAAAAAATAAAACACTGTAGTTCTTTGTTTTCTTGGTCTTCTATTTCTTCAAATTTAATGTGGCCCAAGAATATATACTTTTGAAAAGATCATTGTGCTCAATTTTAGAGTTTTAAAGTTAAAAAAGAAAAATTTGGTCCTTTTCTGAAGCTCATTGTTTATCACAGTATCAAAGACTAGAGCAAAGAAGCAACCTTCAAGGCTGTTTAGTAAAATTGTAAAATTCCTTCCTTTTAAAGATGAGAAAAGAGGGTCCCCCAAAAAGGAATGGCTTGTCTCATGGAAGACTAAAGCCTGCACCTCTCACACCATGGCCAATGATTTTCCCATTATGACATCCTACCTGCCCATATCCCTATTAAGTAAAAATAAACAAAATCCAAATAGAAATAATATTGGCTCACTAAAGACTATTTACCCTATAAGTATCTTTTTGACAGTGGCACTCAACTGTGTTTGGTGGGAGAATTTAGTTTAATTTAATAGATTTTAAGCCTGTTATGCTCAAAGCACTTTCCTCATTTCTGAAATTAAGACAAAGAATTGATCCTAAGTATCTCCCTTGATTATAGAACTTAAAATGAAGTCACATTTATCCAAAGCACAAAATAACATTTCTAATAAATTATACAAGAGAGGTGCCAAAGGCTACAGGAATGTATTTGTAGTGTAGTTAAAGGATCACATAGCATTTGGAAAATCAGGTAGAATTTGGAAAGGTGGTAATGGGCTATGGGGAGGCTATTCTATGTATAGACCACCATGAATAAATGAGTTAAAACAACAAAAAAGAAAAAAAAATCTTGAAATTTGGAAAGTATGGGATTTTTTTATGTAATACTGATTCTGTGATTTAAAATATTGAAATTTAGCTGGATTTGAGAATACCACTATGTGGAGAATAATCAGAGATAAGACTTTCACAATTTTTTTTATCATTATTTTTAAGCAGTCATACACTGAACAAACCAGATGCCTTCCACAGAAGTAAATTTTGTATGTAGGTAAATAGTTATCTCCTCAATAACTTGTGAGCATGGTAAGAAAAGTCTTAAGAACAATAAACTATTCTGAATACTCAAAAAAAAAAAACTAAATTGAAAGTTCATAAATTTAAGTAAATACATTAGAGCTCTGTATAATTATAGGCATTAAAAATAAGATACCATTTTAATTTATAGTAATCATTTCACTATATATGTATTATTATAATGCAAAATTTTTTTTTCAAATTTAATGCCTTACTTGTCCATTGTTTCATCTGCTTTTGTTTGCTTGCTTTATATCAACCAGTAATGTCATTGTACAGGGAATTTCGTGTGAGAAAAACTTCTCTCTCAAAGCAAACATACTAGAAACTGTCAAGACAAGAGGAAAGAGAGAAAAGATATGATTTTTCCCCTTTTTGTATTTGTTTTGGGGATGGAGGAAATGATCAATTCCTTTTTGCATATATTAAATATGAGGTACTGATAAAATGCATAGATGGTTATTTCTAACCAGAAGTTGGAAATGAGGGACAGTGGGTGAGGGAAAAAGAAAGAAAGAAAAATATAACAATTTAGCCTGGCATAAGTGCTTTTTGCCACCACCTCCCAAAATTCCTGAGACAAAATCCATGTATATATCTATTTGTGTTACTATCAGGGTCTGATGGAAACTGGATGTCTGAATATTCTTACCATGATACAGCCATACTATAAATGAGTTTCCAAAAGTGCCTGCTATTTATTAAAGGAAAAGAAATCTATATAGTGTGAAAACTACAAGGGTACATGATCTCTCTCTCTTTTACCTTCTCTCTCTCAGAAATTTAACTCCCCTCTGCATGGTCCAAGTATCATTCCTGCTTCAAGGGACAACTTTATTCATTTGGATGTGGAAGAAATAAAAAGGGATGAGCTGAAAGAGGCTGTCAATCAGTTTAATGTAGCACCTTCTTCCTTTTTTCTTCAGTTTCTCCATTCACATACAACACGGTGACATTTACTCTTTAATTGTAAGAGAAGTGAAATTTGATTTCCTCTAGCTTGACAGTTTAGCAATACTGTTGCATTTATCACACTCTAGATCTTTCCTTTGCTCAATAACTCCACAAAAGCAGCAGGTACAGTTGAGAAACATCTTTATTGCTCCTTCATTACTTTTAAACTATCTATTTCAGTATCCACATGTATCTCTCCTACTATCACATTCATCTTAAATTATCCTGTCTGTTATATAAAACAAATCTAGTTCTTTCTGTGTTATGTAAATAAAAGCAACAGGATGAATAAACTGACAAAAAATAAAAAAATAAACTGGACAAAAAAATCAAAATTACTTGGAACATTGTAAAATGTTTTTAGCACTGCTAAAAGTTGTATTTTGATAAGAAAATGGGACTTTCCCTTTTATTAATTTTTTAACAATTTTCAAGTGCAATTTGAACTCTTTCAGTAAATTATAGGAATAATACTTAAATACAGGAATGCTCCTGCTTACACTTTAGCAATATAATTAAAACTTCATTTAAAATATTTAAACCTTTACTTTCCATCTTAGAATCTGGTTCTATGGTAGCAAAGCAGTAAAGGTTAGGCAATGCCCAGGGTCACACAACTTGGAAGTGTCTGAGGCCAGATTTGAACTGACTCTCAATCCACTGAGCCATCTATCTGCCTACAATATAAATTTTTTAAAATCTGAAATTGAACCTGAAATCTGCAAATTTTTTTTTTACCTGTACTCCAGTAGTAGAAAAGTGTTTAGTTTCTAAAATCACCTAAATATACAATGAGAGGATGGCTAATGTGACCTACAATCACATATTATAATGCAGATATTGTTATATTGCATACATTAATGGATTTTATATAAAGAGACATGTAAGTAACTGTATGTATATCCTTAGTATATGCATAGTCATCTCTAATTAAGTTAGAAAGATTTTCATATGTATTACAATGTATAAAATTATTGATAATTGATAGTTATATATGAAATTTATATAAAATGGTGAGTAGAGCAAAAGAACTTGGAAATATAAAGCTGCATTAGAATTCTGGCTCAAATACTAGGAGTTTCATGACTTTAGACAAATAATTTAATATCTCTGTGTTTCAGTTTACTTATTTGTAAAATGAGGCCACTAAGGATCCTTCCAGCTCTGAATCTATCTCATGGTTATATGGTTATATGTATATATATGTAAACCTGTATATATATATATGTATGTATGTATACATGAAGGTTCTATGTATCATGAGAATTAAATCCATACAGTAGAGAGAGAGAGAGAGAGAGAGAGAGAGAGAGAGAGAGAGAGAGAGAGAGAGAGAGAGAGAGAGAGAGGGAGGGAGAGAGAGAGAGAGATACAGGAGGGCTCCATGTTCTTTCTCTAAAATACACTGATTCTGTGACCCAGGCCAAATCTTTATTTCTAAGGGAAGCAGTTAGGATTTCCAGAGATGGAGCCAAGATGGAGGAGTAACCAGGGCAGCAGCTAGCCATTTCAGCACTAAAATACTCTCTAACAAAAGTAAAATATCTTTAAAGGTGAAAACAGGAATGAAAGAACCAACAAAGATACAGAGGGAAACAATTAAAAAAAAAGAAAAAAACAAAAGGTAGGGAGATATCATCTGGGAAAATGAGGTGAGAGGGGAACAGAGCTAGCAGGAAGCATAGAAGTGAGTGAAGAGCAAGCCAAGAGCAAACCACAGCTGCACCACCCCACATATCTACTCTCATAACTTAAGTCCAAGATAAGTTAGACCCTGAGATCCTGCTGGGGCAAGTAGTGGTCCAGACCAACTGACACTCTTGAAATTGCAAACCTGTGGAGAAGTCCAGAAAGGTAAAAAGAAAGGGAAAATTTAAGGAACTCATAAGGTAAAATGCTTACATATCTACATGGAAAGAGGATTTCTATAATTCTCAAAAATTATTCTCAGTAGAAAGAAGATAGAAGCAATTTACTCAGAAAGGGGGTGTTAAAGAAAGCTAATTATGATACTATGATATATATGATGATATATGATTATATGATGCATATGTAAGTGTGTTGATATGGAACATTTATGTATATGATATATATACATATGAATGACATGTAAAACAATCAATCAAGGGCTGAGAGGGCTGAGTCAAGAGAAAAGGATAGGGAGAGATAGAATGGGGTCAAATTATATAACATAAAGAGGTGAGAAAAATCAATAAACAGATGGGAGGTTAAGGGTGGTGATGGGCAATGCTTAAACATTACTCTCTTTATAAATGGCTCAGAGGGGGGAAATGGGAATACTCAGAAGGGCATAGAATTCAATCTTTCCCCAAAGAGAAGTAGAAGGGGAACAAGAAAAGGGAAGTGGGGGTAATTGAAGGGAGGGGGATGTGTGGGTGGTCACAAAGAACAAAATACTGGTGAGGAGGAACAGAGTGAAAGTAAATACAGCAGCATCTAAAGGGCATGGAGCGCAACACACAATTAGTAATCATAACACTGAATATGAGTGGGATGCAACACCCATTAAATGGAAGTGGATAGTAGAGTGGATTAAAAACCAGAATACTATCATATGTTGTTTACAAGAAACACAGTTGAGACAGGATGTCACACAGAGTTTCAAGGTAAAAGATTGGAGCAGATTTATTATATATCATCTAAAGTAAAAAAAGCAGGAGTAGCAATCATGATATTAGAGAAAGCTTCAGTAGAAACTGATCTGATTAAAAGAGATTAGGAAGGAAATTATATTCTGTTAAAAAGTTCTATAAACAATGAAGTAATACCATTACTAAACATTTATGCATCAAATGGTATAGCATCTACATTTCTAAAGGAAAAATTGAAGGAGCTCAAGGAGGAAAGAGATACTAAGACCATACTAGTGGGGAATCTCAAACTTCCTCTTTCAGAAATAGATAAATAATACCAAAAATAAGTAAGAAAGAAGTAAGTAAAGTGTAAGAAATACTAGAAAAAATAGAGTTAATAGATATCTGGAGAAAACTGAACAGGGATAAAAAGGAATATACCTTCTTCTCAGCAGTACATGGTGCATATACAAAGATTGACCATGTATTAGGATATATTGTGTAAACCTCAAATTTCCTTAGACTTATAAATGTTGGAAATTTCACCATTGGGATATTTCATACTTGGAAAATTTCTTACTGATAGTCTATTGGAATGGGAACCCCATTGGCATGGGAGGTTCTTTCTCTTCCCTTCTTAAGATTACTTTAGGACAGAAACCCTTTGCTGAACAATGGAAAGGACTTTGACCTATGCTTAAGCATAGAACAGGAATTTCTTTGAGTCTTGATTGATTTTAGAATTGATACAATGGAGATACTTGGAATAAATCTCCACCCTATTCAGTCCTAATAGGATTGAGTAAGGGCTGTAGCCTAGATCAAAATTTAATTATTCCAATCTCTACCCTACTCAAGTTAACAGGATTTAGAAAGGGCTGTAGCAAAGGAGTAAAGATTTAATCATTTGAAAATATGACCTTCAACAGACATGTGCAAAAGCCAGAAACCTCTGGGCGGTCCTGGGTTAAGCTAGAGCCTCCATTGACAGGGAAATTGATGAACAGTGATTGGTAGATGTGAGGACTAAGGGGAGGCAACTTGGAGGGTTTCCTTAAAGATAGGGGGTCTGAAGACTCAGGGAGGTTGTTGAGGTTTTGGTCGGTGTGATTCCTGTGGCTCTGAGAAGGCTTGCTCTGAAGGAAACTGAAGGTGGGGGCCTCTGAGACTGTTTCTCCATTTTGGACACGTGAGTAATAGGAACTGATCTCTTTTCTTTGCCCCAGCTATCTAAGGGCTTGGGCCTTTTGGCCCAGCCTAAACAGAAGGGGTATTTAAGCCCTATTCCCTTCTCTCCTTTTTTTCTCTCTCTCTATCTCTAATTCCTTTCTTACTCCTATTGTAATTAAACTCCAAAAAAGGCTGACGGCTGACTTGAGTTTTTCATTTAGGAATTACATAGCTGATTCCTTGGCGACCTTAAATTAATATATATCAGTCTTTTAAAGTGATTCCCATGTTACAATTGCAAACAACTGCAGAAAAACAGAAATAATAAATGCCCCTTTTTCAGATCATAATGTGGTAAAAATTATAATTAACAAGGGTTCATGGAAAGGAAAATTTAAAGTTAATTGGAAAATACATAATCTAATTCTTCAAATCTGGTGGGTCAAAGAAGAAATCATAGAAACAATTACAGACTTCATTAAAGAAAATAAAAATAAGGGGGCATTATATCAAAACTTGTGGGATACAACCAAAGCAGTATTCAGGGGAAAATTTATATCACTGACTGGCTATACCAACAAAATTGAGGGAGGAGATCAATGAATTGTGTTTGCAACTTAAAAAAAAAACTAGGAAAAGAATAAATTAAAAATCCCCAGATAAGAACTAAATTGGAAATCTTAAAAATTAAAGGAGAAATTAATCAAATTGAAAGGAAAAGAACTATTGAACTAATAAATAAGACTAGGAGCCAGTACTTTGAAAAAAACAAATAAAATAGATAAAGTACTTGTTCATCTAATAAAAAAGAAGGAAGAGAATCAAATCAATGGTATCAAAATAGAAAGGGGTGAACTCACATTTAATGAAGAAAAATTAAGGTAATTATTAAGAACTTCTTTGCTAAAAATATGGCAATAAAAATGACAATCTAGGTGAAATTGGGGAATATTTACAAAAATATAAATTTCCTATATTAAGAAAAAAGGAAATAGAATTCTCAATGAATCCCATCTCAGAAAAAGAAATTCAACAAGTCATGAAGGAATTCCCTAAGAAAAAATCACCAGGGCAAGATGGATTCGCAAGTGAATACTATAAAAAATTTAAAGAACCAATATTCCCAATCCTATACAAATTATTTGATGAAATAAGCAAAGGAGTTTTACCAAATTCCTTTTGTGAGCCAAATATGTTACTGATTCCAAAGCTAGGCAGATTGAAAACAGTAGGAAAACTACAGACCAATATCCTTAAAGAACATAAATGAAAAATCTTAAATAAAATACTAGCAAAAAGACTCCAGCTAGTTGTCAAAAGTCACTTTGACCAGGTGGGATTAATATCAGGAATGCAATTGTGGTTTAATATTAGGAAAACCATATCTATAATCAAAACAACAGAAATCATATAATTATCTCAGCAGATGCAGAAAAAGCCTTTGACAAAATAGAACACCCATTCCTATTGTAAATATTAGAAAGTATAGCAATAGAAAGGACATTCCTCAAAATCATAAACGGTACATATTTAAAACCATCAGCAAATATCATCTGGAATGGGAACAAGTAAGAAACCTTCTGAGTAAGATCAGGAGTGAAGCAAGCATTACCATTATCACCTCTATTATTTATTTATTTTGTTTATTTGTTTTAATCATATTTAGTCATTTTAGAATATTTTTCCTAGGTTACAAGAGTCAAGTTCTTTCTCTCCCCTCCCCCAACCCCTCCCATACCTGACCCACACTTCCACTGGGTTTTACATGTGTCCTTGATCAAAACCTGTATCCATATTGTTATATTTTTACTAAGGTGATCATTTAGAGTCTATATCCCAATCATATCCCCATCAACCCATGAGATCAGACAGTTGTTTTTCTTCTGTGTTTCTACTCCCACAGTTCTTTCTCTAGATGTGGATAGTGTTTTTTCTCATAATTCCCTCTGAATTGTTCTGGGTCATTGCTTTGCTACTAGTAGAGAAGTCCCATTACATTTGATTGTACCACAGGGTATCAATCTCTGTGTAAAATGGTCTCCCGTTTCTTCTCCTTTCACTCTGCATCAGTAACTGGAGGTTATTCCAGTTCACATGGAATTCTGCTATTTCATTAATCCTTTGAGCACAATAGTATTCCATCACCAAAATAGACCACAATTTGTTCAGCCATTCCCCAATTGGAGGGCATCACCTCATTTTCCAATTGTTTTTGCCCCCATAAAGAGGGCAGCTATAAATATTCTTGTACAAGTCATTTTATTTTTTATATCTTTGGGGAATAAACCCAGCAGTGCTATGGATGGATCAAAGGGCAGACAAACTTTTAGTGCCCTTTAGCTATAGTTCTAAATTGGCCTCAGAATGGTTGAATCAATTCACAGCTCCATCAGCAATGCATTAATGTCCCAATTTTGCCACATACCCTCCAGCATTTATGACTTTCCTTTACTGTGCTATTAGCCAATAGCTGGCTGTGATGTGAAGTGATACCTCCGAATTGTTTTGATTTGCATTTTTCTGATTATAAGAGATTTAGTACACTTTTTCATGTGTTTATTAATAGTTTTGATTTCTTTATGTGAAAATTGTCTGTTCATGTCCCTTGCCAATTTACCAACTGGGGAATGACTTGATTTTTTTTTTCTGTACTATTGTTTTAGCTCTTTATAAATTTGAGTAATTAGACCTTGGTCAGAAGATTTTGTTGTGAAAAATTTTCCAAATTTGTTGCTTCCCTCATAACTTTGGTTGCATTGCTTTTGTTTGTACAAAACCTTTTCAATTTAATGTAATCAAAATTATTTATTTTACATTTTGTAATTTTTTTCTAACTCTTACTTGGTCGTAAAATCTTTCCTTTTCCAGAGATCTGACAAGTATACTATTTTTTGCTGACCTAATTTACTTAGAGTTTACTTCCTTATATTCAAGTCAGTCACCCATTCTGAGTTTTTCTTGGTGTAGGGTGTGAGATGTTGGTCCTACCCCAATCTCTCCCATACTGTCTTCCAATTTTCCCAGCAGCTTTTAACAAATAGTGGATTTTTGTCCCCAAAGCTGGCATCTTTGGGTTTATTATAGACTGTCTTGCTGAGGTCACTTACCCCAAGTCTATTCCACTGATCCTCCTTTCTGTTTTAGTCAGTACAATATTGTTTTGATGATCACTGCTTTATAGTATAGTTTGAGATCTGGTAATGCAAGGTCACTTTCCTTCACATTTTTTTTTTCATGATTTCCCTGGATATCCTTGAACTTTTGTTCTTTTAAATGAACTTGGTTATGTTTTTTTTCCCCAATTCAGTAAAAACGTTTTTTGGTAGTTCAATGTATATGGCACTAAATAAGTAAATTAATTTGGGTAGGATGGTCATTTTTATTACATTATCTCATCTAATCGATGCTTTTCAAATTGTTTAGATCTAGTTTTAATTGTGTGGAGAGTGTTTTGTTGTTGTGTTCATATAGTTGCTGTGTTTGTCTTGGTGGATAGATTCCTAAGTATTTTATATTGTCTAGGGTGATTTTAAATGGAATTTCTAATTCTTTCTGCTGAGATGTGTTGGAGATACATAGAAATACTGAAGACTTATGTGAATTTATTTTGTATCCTGCAACTTTGCTAAAGTTGTTGATTATTTAGACTAACTTTTTAGTTGATTCTCTATGATTCTTTAAGTAGACCATCATATCATCTGCAAAGAGTGATAGCTGGGTCTCCTCATTGCCTATTTTAATACCTTCAATTTCTTTTTCTTCTCTAAACACTACAGCTAGTATTTCTAGTAAAATGTTAAATAATAGAGGTGATAATGTGCATCTTTTTTAAACTCCTGATCTTATTGGGAAGGCTTCTAGTTTATCCCCATTGTAGATGATGTTTGCTGATGGTTTTAGATATATGCAGTTTATTACATTTAGAAAAGGCCCTTCTAACATTAATTCATTGCTGGTGGAGCTGTGAACTGATCCAACCATTCTGGAGGGCAATTTGGAACTATGCCCAAAGGGTGCTAAAAGAATATCTACCCTTTGACCCAGCCATAGCACTGCTGGGTCTGTACCCCAAAGAGATAATGGACACAAAGACTTGTACAAAAATATTCATAGCTGCGCTCTTTGTGGTGGCCCAAAACTGGAAAATGAGGGGATGCCCATCAATTGGGGAATGGCTGAACAAACTGTGGTATATGTTGGTGATGGAGTACTATTGTGCTAAAAGGAATAATAAAGTGGAGGAATTCCATGGAGACTGGAACAACCTCCAGGAAGTGATGCAGAGCGAGAGGAGCAGAACCAGGAGAACATTGTACACAGAGACTAATACACTGTGGTATAATTGAACGTAATGGACTTCTCCATTAGTGGCGGTGTAATGTCCCTGAACAACTTACAGGGATCCAGGAGAAAAAAACACCATTCATAAGCAAAGTATAAACTATGGGAGTGGAAACACCGAGAAAAAGCAACTGCCTGAATACAGAGGTTGAGGGGACATGACAGAGGATAGACTCTAAATGAACACTCTAATGCAAATACTATCAACAAAGCAATGGGTTCAAATCAAGAAAACATCTAATGCCCAGTGGACTTACGCGTCGGCTATGGGGGGTGGGGGGGGGAGGAAAAGAAAATGATCTATGTCTTTAACGAATAATGCTTGGAAATGATCAAATAAAATATATTTAAAAAAAAAAAAGAAAAGGCCCTTCTATTCCTTTGCTTTCTAGTGTTTTCAATAGGAATGAGTATTGTATTTTGTCAAAGGCTTTTTCTGCATCATTTGAGGTAATCATGTGATTTTTGTTGGTTTGCCTGTTAATATGGTCAATTATGTGCATCGTTTTCCTAATATTGTACCTTCCTTGCATTCCTAGTATAAATCCCACCTGATCATAATGAATAATGCTTGTGATGACTTGTTGGAGCCCTTTTCCTAGTACTCTAGTTAAGATTTTTGCATCTATGTTCATTAATGAGATTGGTCTATAGTTTTCTTTCTCTGTTTTTGGTCTGCCTGCCTTTGGAATCAACATCATATTTGTAATTTGGTAGAACTCCTTATTTGTTTATTATGTCAAATAGTTTGTATAATATTGGGATTCATTGTTCTTTGAATGTTTCATAGAATTTACTTGTGAATCTATCAGGCCATGGGGATTTTTTCTTAGGGAGTTCTTTGATGGCTTTTTCAATTTCTTTTTCTGATACAGGATTATTTAAGAATTCTATTTCTTCTTCTGTTAATCCAGACAGTTTATTTATATTTTTAGATATTCATCCATATTAACTAGATTGCCATGTTTGTTGCCATATGATTGGGCAAAATAGTTTCTAATGATTGCCTTAATTTCTTCTTCACTAGAGATGTCTCCTTTTTCATCTTGCATACTGTCAATTTGTTTTATTTCCTTTCCTTTTTTATTAGATTGACCAGTACATTGTCTATTTTGTTTGTTTGTTTTTTTCCAAAATACCAGCTTCTAGTGTTATTTATTAATTCAATAATTCTTGCACTTTTATTTTATATATTTCCCCCTTCATTTTTAGGATCTCTAATTTAGTTTTCATATGGGGATTTTTAAATTGTTTGCATTCATGTTTTTTTTTTATTTGTATGTCCAATTCATTGCCCTCTGCCCCCCCTAATTTGTTAATATATGAAATCAAGGATTTAAATTTCCCTGAACACTGTTTTGGCTGTATCCCATAACTTTTGAAAGGATGTCTCATCATTGTCATTTTCTTCAATGAAGTTATTAATTGTTTCTATGATTTGTTCTCTGATTTTGTAGAATCTTATTATTTAATTTTCAATTAATTTCTGATTTGACACTCCATGTACCCTAATTATTATTGTTATTACATTATGATCTGAAAATGCTGCATTTATTATTTCTGCTTTTCTGCATTTTTGTCATATTTTATGCCCTAGTACCTGTTAAAGCTTTGTGAATGTACCACGTCCTCCTGAAAAGACGGTGTATTCCTTTTTGTCCCGATTTTTTTCTCCATATATTTATTAATTCTAATTTTTCAAAGATTTCATTCACATCTCTTGCCTTTTTCTCATTTATTTTTTGATTTGATTTATCTAGATTTGATAGTGGTAAGTTCAATGGTAAGTTCTCCCACTAGTATAGTTTTAGTATCTATTCTCTCCTTCAACTCCCCTAGTTTCTCCTTTAGAAATTTGGATGCTTTGCCATTTGGTGAACACATGTTGAGTACTGATATTTCCTCATTGTCTTTACTGCTTTTTATCAAGATGTAATTACCTTCTCTATCTTTTTAAATCAGATATATTTTTACTTTGTTTTTGTCAGATATCATGATTGCAACTCATGCCTTCTTTCCCTCAGTTGAGGCCCAATAAATTTTTCTCCATATTGTGGAAAGAAAATAAAACTGACAGTTGGTAGGGAAAGGGGTAACTGGGAGTGGCAGTTGAGTCTTGTGACTAGCTCTTCCTTCCTGCTGGGCTTGGACTTCCTTCCTGGTGTTGGAGGTGGGAGGTGTGTTGGCTCCCGAGTCTAGAGTGGAGTACCTCAACTCTGTTCAGCCCAAAGACACAGGCTTCTGAAGGTTAGAACTATTCTTGTTTGCTTTCTGTCTACTGCTAAAATTCTGAAATTGACAAAACCAGCACAAAACACAGGAGTGGGAGAAATCCTCCACCAGCCTGTGGGGCCTGGCCTCAGCTCTAAAAGTTGAGACAGACTTCAACCTTATTCAGGGACCTCCCTTGCCCCTCTTTCCTGATATCTCTCCAATCCCAACTGGTAATTAAGCTTTATATTATTTGAACTTGCAGTCAGATAAGTGGACTATCTTTTCTGGGGCATAAAGGGAGCTAAACATCAGTTCAGTCATTCAAGACAAACAGTCCTTATCAGACACCTGCTGCTTCCTCTTGGCAGGGGCGGGGCATCTCTCTCCTTTGCCTCACCAAGCAATATTCCCTTTCACCCCTCAACTCCTCCATACCCTGTTACAAACCTCCCATTATCCCCAGTTTTTTCTAATCCCCCCATCCTTTCCCAATAAATATGACAATATCTACCCATGTCATGTTTGTTTCTGGTAGAACATATGGTGGAATTTTGGTTTCTAATCCACTCTGGTATTTGTTTTCATTTTATGGGTGAGTTCATTACATTCACGTTCAAAGTTATAATTGCCACTTGTGTATTCCCTAACATTTTGATATCTTCTTCTACTTCTGTCCTTTCTGCTTTTGCTTTATCCTTTTAAACCAGTGGTTTGCTTTTATTCAGTTCCCTTATTCCCCACCCTTAATATGCTTCCCTTTTTGCCTCCTTCCTTTTTGTTCCCTTCTCCTTATTTTTTAAGGTGTGTTAAGTTCCCTCCCCCGTCTCTTTCCCTCAATTTTGTATTCCCCACCCCTCTTTGCTCCCCTTAGTTTTCCCTTCTCACTTTCCCTGAAGGGTAAGATAGAATTCAATATCCCAATGGATCTAGATATTCTTCCCTCTCAGAAATGACTTCATTAAAAGTAATGTTTAAGTATTATCTATTGGTACTCTCTTCCTCTCCTTCTTATAAGAGTATTCTTCCCCTCCCCTTCCCATGTGCCTCTTTGTGTGATATAGATTATCTTATGAATCTTATTTCTTCAAGTTTCTCTTGGTGCCATTTTCTATTCCCCCTCCCTTTTTCTTTCTTTCTTTTTTTTTTGCAGATCAGCTTATACCACTTATTACCCCAATTTCTTCCTTTGAATAATTCTTCTAATTACTATAATAGTGAATATAATTTTGACAGTTACAAATAAAATTTTGCTATATATTAATATAGACAATTTGATCTTATTGAAGTCCTTAAAGAAGAAATCTTAAATTTAAAAAAAAAAAAACATTTTTCCCATTCCCCTCTCTTTCTTATTTACTTTTTCATGTTCTCTTGATTTTTGTTTTTGGATATCAAACTTTCCACTTAGTTCTGGTCTTTTCTTTACAAATACTTGGAAATCTTCAATTTTGTTGAATGCCCATACTTTTCCCTGGAAGTAAATAATCAGTTTTGATGTAGGTGATTCTTGGTTGAAGACCCAATTCTCTTGACTTTCTGAATATCATATTTCAAGCCTTGTAGTCCTTTAGTATGGAAGCTGCCAGCTCTTGTATAATCCTGATTGGTGCTCTTTGATATCTGAATTTTCTCTTTTTGGCTTCTTGTAAAGATTTTTCCTTAGCTTGGAAGCTCTTGAATTTGGCAATTACATTCTTGGGGTCTGTCTTTTGAGCACTTAATGTAGATGGTGTTCTATAAACTCTTTCAATATCTATTTTCCCCCTTGTTCAAGAGCATCAGGGCAATTTTCTTGGATAATTTCTTTTATTATGATGTCAAGATTTCTGATTATTTATGGGTTTTCAAATAGACCAATTATTCTCAAATTGTGTCTTTGTGATCTGTTTTCCTGATCTGTCATCTTGTCTGTGAGATATTTTATGCTTTCTTCTATTTTGTCAGTCTTTTGACCTTGCTTTTTAAATTATTTCTGTTTTGCAAGATCACTGGCTTGCAATTGCCTAATTTTGGTCTTTAAGGCCTGGTTTCCCACTATAAACTTTTGATTTTCCTTTTTGCTTTGGCCTTTCCTGCTTTTCATGGCTTCCAGCTGTTTCTATAATTGGGAGTTCCTGTCCTTTAAACTGTTTTTTTTTTTCTTTTTGAACTATTTCCCATTTTTCTTGCTAGAAGGCTTCCATCTTTTTGATAAGCTCTAATTTACATTCTTCAAGAGCTTGTGGCCAATTTCCATTTCTCTTGGAAGGTTTTGGTACATTTATTTGTATTTCCTCTTTTCCTTTTTATCTCTGTAGTCTGGATTTTTCCTCCATGAAAATTATACAAGGTCAATGCCTTCTTCTTTTTCTTGGTTTTGGGAATTTGTTGTTCCTGGGCACTGTTTACCATCACTATGGTGGTTTTTCCTTCCCTTTACAGTCAGAAATCTGAGTGAGGCAGGTAGGTTTTTGATGTATGGAGCAATGGAGCAAGATTTTTGCCTTAGGACACCTCTTGAGTCTCTGCAGCTTCTAATGTTTGCTGCCCTTTTTTGTGCTATATCACTGCTGGCACCCAAGGTCTTTGCTCTTCAACCTGCTTGGATTTTAGATCTAGCTGCTCTCAGGGAAAGGTCTTTGGTAGTCTTAGTCAGCTGCCAAGGACCTAGATGTGCCCCTCACTTGGCTAGAGGTGCCCCTTGCTCACTCATTGATTCTAGTGTGCAATGGCTCTGACTCTGGCTCTATAGGTGGCGTGTGGGAGGGTAGATTAGCTCACATTTTGGTGCAAGTTTTTTCACCCCCTTATAGTGTAGAAATGCCCAAATCTCACATAGCTTCAATTCTGAGCCCTACTGTAGAGTCCCTTTGTTGATATGAATTTATTTTTTTTGTCCTTTTGAGTTAGTCTATATTGGTAGGTGGTGAAGAGAGGAAGAGTCCTGGGTCTACTGCCATCATGTTTACCCAGAAGTCTCACCTCTATTATTGAATATTATTCTAGAAATACTAGCCATAGAAATTAGAGAAGAAAAAGAAATTGAAAGGATTAAAGTAAGCAATTAGGGAAATTAAACTATCACTCTTTGCTGAATATATCATGGTATACTTAAAGAAGCCCATAAACTCAAGTAAAAGTCTAGTGGAAATAATTAACAACTTTAGTAAAATTGCAGGGTACAAAATAAACCCACACAAATCATCAGCATTTCTATATATTTCCAACAAAACTCAGAAGCAAGAGTTAGAAGGAAATATTCCATTTAAAGTCTCTTTAGACAATATAAAATATTTAGGACTATCTGATAAGACAAACAGAGGAATTACACGAAGACAGTCAGAAAACATTTTCCACACCATTAAAACTAGATGTAAACAACTGAAAAAGATATTAATTGCTTCTGGATAAAATGAGCTAATATAATAAAAATGACAATCCTACACAAATTAATCTATTTATAACCCTATACCTACCAAAATACCAAAAACAAACAAACAAACAAACAATACTTTTTATAGAATTAAGGAAAAAAAGTATAACAAATTTCATCTGGAAAAACAAAATATCAAGTATATCAAGTGAAATAATGAAAAAAAGTGAAGGATAGGGGCCTAGCAGTATCAGATCTTAAACTGTACTATAAAGCAGTGGTCATTAAAACAATATAGTACTGGCTAAGAGACAGAGGAGTTATCAATGGAATAGATTGTAGGTAAATGACTTTAGTAAGTTAGTGTTCAATAAACCCCAAAACCCTGGATTTTGGGACCAGAATTTGCTATTTGACAAAAACTCCTGGGAAAATTACAAAACAGTATGGGATGAATTAGGTTTACTGTCAGATCTGTGGGAAAGGAAGGAATTCAAGACCAAGCAAGAGATAGAGAACATTGCAAAATGTAAAAAGAATGACTTTGATTACATTAAATTGAAAAGACTTTGTAGAAACAAAACCAAAGCAACCAAAATTAGAAGGAAAACAAAAAAAATGGAGAATATTTTTATAATAAAACTCTCTCATAAAGGCTTAATTTCCCAAGTATAAAAGAAATTAAATCAAATTTACAAAAATAATCAAGGCATTCACCAATTGACAAAAGGTCAAGGAACATGAATAGCCAGTTTTCATATGATGAAATCAAAACTATAAAGAACATGAAAAAATGTTATAAATCTGTCCTCATTAGAGAAATGCAAATTAAAACAATTTTGAGGTACTGCCTCACACTTAGCAGATTGGCCAATAAAACAGCAAAGAAAAATTATAATTATTTGAGGGGATGGGGCAAAATTGGGACACTAATACAGTGCTGGTGGAGTTGTGAATTGCTCCACCCATTGTGGAAGGCAAAAGAATGTCGACCTTTTGACCCATCTATATCACTGCTGGGTTTGTACCCCAAAGAGATAATAGGGAAAAATACTTGTACAAAAATATTTATAGCCACACACTTTGTGGTGGCAAAAAAAATGGAAAATTGGAAAATTATGGGGTGTTCATTGATTGATTGAACTCAATAAATTATGGTATATGCTGGTGATTGAATATTATTGTGCTGAAGGGAAAAAAGAACTGGAGGAATTCCATGTGAAATGGAATGACCTCCAGAAATTGATGCAGAATGAAAGGAGTAAAACAAGGAGAACACTGTATACAGTGACTGATACACTGGGGGAAAATGGAATGTAAAAGACTTTTCTACTAGCAGCAATGCAATGATCCAGGACAGTCTTGAGGAACTTAGGAGAAAGAATGCTATCCACATCCAGAGAAAGAACTGTGGGTGCAGAAATGCAGAAGAAAAACATATCACTGATCATGTAGTGTGATAGGTTTGTGATTAGGGTTTTGATGTTGAAAGTTCACTCTACTGCAAATATGAATAACATAGGAAAAGGTTTTGAATAATGATATATGTATAACCCAGTGGAACTGTTTGTTGGCTTCAGAAAGGGAGAAGAAAGAGCCAGAGGCTGGAGGATAGATCATGAATCATGTAACCATGGGAAAATATTCTAAATAAAAAAGTGGAAAAATTAAAATATATTTTTTCTTAGAATTAAAAAAATAAGTGAAACAGGTAGCTTTATGACAATAAATTTTAAGGGGGGAAATATGGTGTTCATCTTCATTGTTAAAAGAATCATCTCATGGAATGCTCATTGTATTGAAGAAGCAACAGGTCTACTAGCAACTCTCCAAACTTCCACTCTGACTGATTAATAAATTTCCTACATTGTTGATGTTAGTCAATAAGTCTAAATTTTTTAATAAATGTCATTGTGTAACAAGCACTATGCTATATGTTGGGGAAACAACAAAAGGTAAAAGACAGTCCCTGGGGAAACTAGGGGACAAATATGAGGAAGGAAGAGCATCCCAGGCATGAGAGACAGCCAGAGAAAATGCCTGGTGCTGAGTGATGGAATGTCTATATTTGGGAACAGTGAGGGGTCTCATGTCACCAGATTCAAGAGCAACAAATGGTGGGGATTAAGGTGTAAGAAGATTAAAAAATAAGGGTGGGATGTGTTATAAAGGGTTTTGAATGTTAAACATAAGTTTTTGTATTTGATCTTGGAAATTATAGAGTACCACTGGAGCTTCTTGAGTGAAGGTGACATGGTTGTGTAGTATCAGGGAGCAGAAAAGTGCATATTTGAGAATTATTTAAAAAATGAAATCAGTAGGTCTTGGATCCAGATTGGGTTTTGTTGGGGAAAGCGAGAGATAATGTAGAGACATGGAGGATGTTTAGGTTGAGTGCAGAGGGCCTGGGAGGATGGCAGTGGTCTTGATTTTAATGGGGGAGTTTGGAAAGAAGGAATATTTAAGGGGGAAAATAATTAATTCAGTTTTGAATATGTTGAGTTTAATCTGGCTACTAGATATTCAGTTTGATATTTCTGAAAAGCAGTTGTAGATTTGACATTGAAGGTCCTCACATAGAATGGGGCATGTTTGAATTAAATTGTTTAGGGGGCTTGGAATTATTTAGGAGACTTGTTTGTATCCCAAGCAACCTAGTGGGCTGGATGTAGAATTCACAGAGTCACATGATTGTCCAACTGTCATGCTCCCTGTGAGGGTTGGGGGGGCATCCTGAACATCAAAAAGCCAGAGTCAGCCCAATGGCTCCATGGAGAAAAGAGCGAGTGAGTTTTAAAACAAGCATCAGAAGTTGAGTCAGGGCTCTTGGCTTCCTTACCTATCTCTAGGCTGGTTTTCTTTTTGAAAAGCCTCATCAGGCTATCTTTGACAAGCCAAGGCCTGAGCCAACTTTTGGAGAATCACATCCATCTCTAAAGTTAGAAAGACTGAGATCTCTCTCATTCTCTACCTCTATCAATCTCTCTCTCTCTCTTTAGTAATAAATACTTATCAATCTAGTAAGAGGCTTCCAGATTAATTTTGATTTATAACAGGTAATATAGTTAGATTTCAGTATTATTAGCATAAAGATGATAATCAAATCCATGGAAATCGATGTAATCCATTTGGATTTCATTGGAAATTTAAGCAGTATGGAAAGCAGGGAAACAGTATGGAAAAAGAAAAGAAGACAGTCAATAATACCTCTGGGATACCCATAGTTAGTGGGCATGGACTGGATGAGAATCAAGGAAAGGTAGGAGGAGAGTCAGGAGAGTTTTTTTTTGGTATCAAAAACTTAAGAGACAAGAGAGTATCAAGGAATGAAGAGAGTCGGCAGTGTCAGAGAGCCTCAGATCAAGAAGAATTAGAATTGAGAGAAATACATTGGATTTGGTCATTAGTTGATCAGTGGTAACTTTGGAGAGTGGTTTCCATGTAACGGTAATGTCAGAAGCCTAATTGACAGGGTTTCAAGTGGAGGGGAAGTTTGGTTCCTATCCCCTGGAGCTGAATATCTTTATCTCTCTTGTTCTTGACTGGAGAAAACCCTTCCTTGCTCTGAAATCATAAGTGTTCTTGCATGGACCTGTCTACTCAGAAGACCTTTGACTGGCTAATCTGTACCAATGTCTGTGTGGGGAAGGCCAGAAGCCAACTCTGGCCTGACCCTACTAGGGTTGAACTCTGCCATAAAACGTTCACCTTGAAACTACTCAGAAGACCTGATTCATCCTACAAAGTAATCTGGAAGGATGAAGTAGTGTCAGCTTAGCTAGTCAGCCCCGGGAATTTAGACAGACAGGTCAGAAAAAGCAGAAATCTCTGTGAGGAGACTTTAGATGGTGGGAGGCTAGCTAGAACGCTTACATAAAAGGAACCCAAATACCTTCATTCTCCCCTTCGTATTACCTTGGTTTCAAAATAAATCCCTGTCCTGTTGTGTACAAATCTGTCTGGGAGATTGAACAGAAGGCTCACAGGCCTCCTTCACTGAGAGGTTCTGAGGAACCAAAATCAACCTTCATATCTGAACATCATCCACAGCATCCCTTCTAGGATTGACTATTTCACAATCAAATATAAAAGCCATTTATAAGCTACGAAGCATTATGGAATGTAAATTGTTTTATTATGTTGTGATTGCCTGTGCTATTTCATTTCTAATATATAGCATAGGATTCAATTCAATTTGCCAGGTATTTATCACATAGCTATTTTATGTAAGACCTTGTTTGTACTTGGGAATGGAGTACAAATAAAAAATGAAAAAAATCCTATTCAAAGGAAGTTTCCACTGTATTGAAATTATTTAGTAATTAATTAATTGAATCTCTTTATCATCTCTTAGTTCCTTGAGGAGAGAGGCCAGGCCATCACTTCTTTTTCCTTCTGGTTTATGTTTCTCATACAGTAGGTACCATGGTTGATTCCATTAATATAGTTAAACAATTGTTCTTCCAATAAACAAAAATTAAATTCTGCCATGTCTGTTAATTGGCATGGCATAGTCAAAACACACACTCACACACACACACACACACACATGTACACATACACACACAGACAACCCTGATAGTTCCACTAAATTTTGCATTTTTCAACCAATTATTCTGTAGACAGCTTGACTGACAAATCTGCTCCATGCTTTGAGAGGCTGAATTCAGATCTAGTTGCCAACCTCCTTTCATTTTACTCTGTATTCCTCTTTTGTATGATGTGGTGAATGTTAAGTAGATGCATCTATTTCTCTTTCTCTCTTCTTTGGTAATTAATTTTATGCTTTAAGAGAAGGGGACATGCTCTCATGAATATTCTCAGACAGTTTGAAAAAAAGACTTATCTGTATTTCTCTGTTAAAATGAGGAAATGTTTGCAGTACTTTGAAAAGCATAAGTTATTTTAATTGCCAATTAAGTTACAGTAACTCTGTGATTAACTATGATGTGCAGGAAATGGGGGGAATTCTATTTAATCATATTTTCTAGTTACCTGAGGGCTAAGTTGCAAATCTATCTTCTAGAATCATTGCATCTTTACTTGAGAAAGGACCACATATGTAATCTCCTGCAAACTCTGTTTGAATCCTTTTTACCCACCCACTAAAACCATTGTTCATTTGTACTAGGATGGTGGGTTCAGAGATCTCAGAAACTTTAGGACCTTAAAAATGAGAAGGAAGTCACCATTTTGAGCACTCACAAAATTTCACTAGTGGAGATAAGGAGATAAGAGTAAGATATTTTAAGATTCATCAACTTAAGTCAGTGACACATAAATATAACAACCATCAGCAAAGAGGCTGTCTATGGCTAGGTGCCTAGAGGCTTTTCCCATTCTCAGGCATGGGCAGGTTCAAGGGCAAATGAGAAATGTGAGAAGCAATTAAATGGCCTAGTAGAAAGAGTGTTAGACCATGAATTACATATTTCATAAATGTATGATTTTGGGCAAGTCACTTAAACTCCATGTATGTCAGTTTCTTCATATGTAAAATGGGGATAATAAGAGCACTAACTTTTGGGGGTTGTTGTGAGAATAAAATGAGATAACCTTTCCAAGGCTTGCAAGTTAATGTGCATGCATATTGTGAACTTTTGATTACTCCACCCTACTTAGTCTAACAAAATCAGGAATGTCTACACCCATACTTAAGGATTAAGTGTCTAGGAGGATGGCCTATGGCCTATGAGAGACATGTGCTAGCTAATGACAAATCAAAAATAACTGGCAGACCCCTGAGCTGTCCTAAGTCAAGCTTTAGCTACCACTGGTACATGTGAGATGCAGGAAAGTGATGTAAAACCCTCTATGTATTTTGCGTCACTTCCTCTCTCCAGCCTCTTTGGTAGCAGAGAGGTCTCTGGCTGGCAGCGTGCTGAGCATTTTGGCATCTTGGTGTGGTGAAAGCTATTGTCTGGTTTGGCGGTGAGTTTGCCTTGATGCTATACTGGGAGAAGCTGAGTAGCTAGTTCAGGTTCAGACATCTTAGCTGAGCTATTTTAATAGAGTTTAGGCTGATACTTTCTCCTTTACCTTCCAAACACTATCCTCTTATAGAAAGCCTCTAATCTTCCCCCTGGCACAGGCCAGGTGGGAGAAATCCTACACCTTTTCCCTCTCCCTTCTCCTTAATTTCTTTCCTCTTTATTATTTAAAATCACCATAAATTTCCATCTGACTTGAGTATTTTATTTGGGATATTCCCTGGTGACCAAAATTAATTTAGATAAGTCACAACCATAAAATTATACTTAATATATATATATATATATTTATTTATAAGCATATTTATTATATATGTGTTTATACATGAATTCATGCTTTATACACATGTATGTATTTTATACATAATAAGGTAGAGACTTGGACAGAGAAGAATAAAAGATAGTACAAGGCAAATAGAGAATTGTCATGAAGAAGAATTAATGTGTAATATAGTTTGCCTTTAGAGCTGAAGGTCCAAGTTAACTTGAAGAGAGAAATAGAAAGCATTCCCAAAGTTCCGTAGTCATCCTAATTGAAGGCACGTGGAATTTCTGATAGCCTTGGTTATGAAATAAAGACTGGAGGGTCTGCAGTAGATTTGATTGATGTGAGTCCAATGATTTAGGTTTGGGATTAGGATTCAATGAAATACTAGTGGACAATAAAATTAAATAAAACTCAACATAGTCATGATAGGATAAAAATGATGAAATTATAAATTAAAATAGACACTATTCTCAGCATTAATCTATCACAGTAGCAGTACTGAGTCAAAAAGGCATGTATGAGGGCAGTGAGAGTTTGGCCAAATCTTAGGAAAACCTGTTGATTCCTAGTATAGGCCAGAATCATCTCTAGCAATGTAGTTAAGAAGTCACAAATCCATTGCCCTATACACAACCACCTACTCAGTGTTCTAATCCTTGTAGGTAAGGGAGGCAAAGCACTGAAGCTGAGATGAGAGGCCTCCAATGAAGTCACAACCTGTTTATAAAATGCACTCAATTCTGAGAGACCCAGGTATCTGTGACCTTGGATCTATCATTTGCACTTCACAGTGGACTCTGACTGAGCCCTGCCCATTTAGCATGAACCACCTTTCATCGTTAAACACAAAATTAATAATTCTGAATGAAAAGTTTTGGTGTGTTCCTGGATCATCTGATACTCCTCTATATTTTTATATTATCCATCACTCCCCTTCAACTGTGAGATGAACGAAAAGGCCATTTCAATCCATTCACACTGACAAAGATTAATTGTTTGGGGACAGGCTTAGCTCAGAACAGGCTGGTGATTATTCCTTTGTTACCATTAAAGAACTCAACAGATATACCAAGTTTTTTGTACACACTGTTGAAACATAGCAGAGAAAAAGAGCAGTGTGGAGTCTTTCAGTGAATGCAGAATACCATGAGCTAAATGTCTAATTGATTAAATACTTACAGGTTTAAACTTTATACTAAGAAAAATGGAATAATCTTTTCAATTCATAAAATGGGAAAGACTAGGATAGAGAAGTAACTAAGTATGAGATTCAGCCCATTGTTGTTAAGTTGAACCAAAGATTTTACTGTTGATTTTTCTTACTGATCAGGATAAGGCCACTAGACAGAAGTTGCCTCTAGTGGCTAAAAATACTTTTGTTGAAAAATATTTAAAATTTGTCTATTTTCATATTATTGAAGGCAGGGAAAATGTTGGAAACATCCAGGAATTAGAATATAACAAACTAAGAGTTGGAAGTTCAAGTTTGAACTTTCCCACAAATTGACTGTTATAACGTATCTTAATTTCATTATATCTTAATTTCCTAGGTGGTTGGGATATATTATCTCAAAACTCCCTTCCATTACTCAAGTTCTATTCTTATATGGAAAATGTAGTATATTGAATATAACTGAATATGTCTTCACTAATAAGGATCTTTCAATGATTCACAATCATTCATAACCTCAAGTATGATTATTTAGTGGAGCAAATATGCAGTACAAGAGTTTGAGGTGAATATGTATTGACAAATTTCTCATGAAAGTAGCCTCTCTTTGTTTTACAATTCATATGAATTTTTTATTTTTTTCTTCTATTAGCTGAGTGAGAAAATAAAACAAAAGCTATTAACTGTCTCATGAAAAATATATTATTATACATAAATTTATATAATTCCAGAGATTTCAGAGTTTTTACATGAAAAATCAGCTGAATTGAGTACCGACAACTACCTCTTCAAAATTTGTTCAAACAATTCTTCAAAAGTAACACTTTTTGTTGATATTCACTTATGTTTTTTAAATTTTACATATTTTCCCTTTACAAAACAGAAATTTATGTTCCTTAAATCATTTTAGATATGATTAATTTGTTTCAACATACATTTATTATGGTCCAGCATTGTGTATTAGACACTGGGGATACAAAGAAAATGATTAAAATTAAAAATCTGCTAACTACAAAAACAGTTTTACTTTGGTGGAGGACATGACATGATATATAAAAAATAAATATACCCATAAATCAGCCAAGAAAGTATAGTTAAATGGAGAAGGTGTCATCAGTAAGAGATCATAGGTGGCAAGTTCCAGACAAGTCAACAATCTTCCTTCAGGTCCTAACTTAAGTGTTTAACATCCTGATCCCAAGAACCTTGGGTATAAATGTCACCAAAACCACTAAACTGTATTCAATACAGCCCCCAAAGTCATGGTTTAAGGTCACTATAGTGTGTGCATCAGGAATTAGATATCTTTCTTGCTTTCTCTTTATATCACACAGTGCTAATGAAATGTCTTTTGACCTTGCCATGTGACCAATTGATTTTTTTACATGCATTACAGACATATCTATACTTCTTCAAAGTTTGTCATTCCTTATTTATTTGTTGCAGAATTCTCCTATCCACCACCTATCTCTTTATTGCCCTATGTATGATGTACATTTTCCATTCTTTGAAAAATGCTTTCTTTTATGTTTTACTGTCAAACAGAAACACTGAAGAATATTGTTTTCTAAAAGACAAATCTTTCTTTTTAGGAGAAGCTTGACATCATTAAAGGTCCTTTGAATTCCTCAATGGAAATCTCAACTACATCTGTTTAATTATTTGCCCAATTTATTATTCATTTGTTCTAAATAGCATTGTCTCTCTTCTAATGTGATTTAACAATAAATAAATAAAATTTAAATCACTGAGGGATCTTACATTTTCTATATACTTTAATTAGTTGATAAAAGTATGCAGTAGTTTTCAATACAGTATTACTTGTAATACAAAAAATCCTGTCTGTTGGTGGTTTTTATCATTCTCAGTATTGATAATGTCTGAGATTGTCTCCATGTCCTTAATATTTTCTCCTTCATCTAATTTCAGAATCAATTTCTTCATGGTCTTGAAATTATGCCACTTCTGGTACTGGTCACATCTATGTACACCTGGATGGATCCTATTGCTCTTCTCATTTTTATTCCATTTCTACTTGATAAGGTACTTCCAGGATGATGAAAAAAGTTTAATGTGCCATCCTCTCCATTTTTTTTTCTTTTGGAACTCCTGGAATCCTCAGATCAGTGAGTCAGAACAAGAAAACAAACTGGAAAAGTAACCAGATGGCTGTCAGAAATGTCATGTTATTGTCATAAATTTGATCTTGTTAGAGACTTTGATTACTAAGGACTGAAGGACAAGGGAAAAACAGTAAGTTTCACAAATAGGTCAATATACAAATTAGAGAGAATGTTTTCAAAGCTTTTAAATGATGGGACTATGGGACTTCACATACATATTGATGTTTAAATATATTTTCAAACAAGAAATATGTCAAAACAATTCATTATTCAAAAATACTTTCTTGATTTGTAGAAATGCTATGATTTCTCAAATGTAAATTCCCAAACATTGAAATTTCAGAGTTTATTAAAGTACTTAAAATGCATATGAATAGTTCAAAAACAATATGGAAATATATCTGTTTAATAGTTATTAAATGGAAAATTAGGAATTGTATAACATTACATTTTTGTTATTGAGGCTGATTTAATATATATTATATTTGCAATTCTTCTCTTATCATGTCTATAGATTTTTAATGCACTGACATGAAGATAAAATTATATTTTTATTATATCATGAAAACATACATTTCTTTGATATTACAAATGTATGTAAATTATATAGAAAGATTTAAGTGCTTTTTCTCACCAAAAAAGAAGTGAGATAGCAACACAGACAAAATGGGATCTAGAGCAAATGCTCATTTTGCTCTATTTGTTCTAGTACTTGTCACTCCCACCCACCATGCCTTCAATGGCACTCTAGTGGCCAGAGGATTAATGATGCTCTGTCTGTTAATGGCCTAACATTCTACCACTTGTGCCTTAGGCAGTGAAAGAAGATTTGGTTCAATGATTCCCTTCAGGGTTCAAAAAGCATGAATTAAATGGTTATTATAAAATTAGGACATGGGGTCACTTTTTTCCCCCATGTGATGGTATAGTTGTAAATAGCAACAATGCTGGATCATAGACTAAGATCAGTGTAGTAGCAGTTCACATACAAACATAGGTGGGTGTTTGCGTGCAATTATATGTTTACATATATGTGTCCATATATGATTCAACTTAAAGTGAAGAATCATATATACGTATATGAATGTATACATATATGTTTATATAATGCTTCCACTTTTTGGATTTCTTGATTCTTTTAATTTATAAATTCTAATTTAATTAATTAGCTTATTGGTTACAGTAAAATTCTAAGATTATTCCCTTCTTCCCTCTTCCCAAGCATTAGAGAGGGAATCATTCAACAAAAAGATATATTTATATATAAAACTATGTCTTATTTATATTTCTCAGAACCTATGTTTTCTATTTTCTTTGATCACCTTAGGAGATAAACCTAATGGTGGCACTAATGGGTCAAAAAGTATTTACAGTTTTATAACTTTATAACTTAGTCCTATCAAAAAACTTCCTAAACTATTCATATCCTTTGTAATAGCAATACCACTAATAGACTCAACTCAAAAGAGAACAAAGAAGGAAAACACTCAAAGTTATAAAAATATGTAAAATATTTTTCTTTCTGGCAATAACGTGGTAGAAACTAACAAAATGGCCAGAATTTTAAGAATGGCTCAAGAAATCATTGTATATAAATGTTATGGAATGTAATAAAAAGTTTCAAAGAAACATGTGAGGGCTTATAGGAATTCATGAGGAATAATTTGTACAATAGCAAGAATATCATAAAGATAAACAATTTTGAAAAATTTAAGAATGCTGATCACAATGACTAAATATTTCCAGAGGACATATGAAGAACCATACTATCTCCAGACAGAAAGGTGATAGACTAGACATACAGACATATCTTTTGAATGTGACCAATTAGGGATTTAGTCTTGTTAATCAAGTATATGTATCATAATGGTATTGTTGTTATATTTTGGGGGGGATGTGGGAGGAAAAATGTTTTTGCCCAATGAAATTAAAATTAAATTGAATTAACAAGAAAATAACAACAGAAAATTAAAGTTAATCATGAAATAACTTATAATTTTGAAAGCAAATGTTAAGGAATAATATGAAATTTAATTAATCCTTACATATGGAAGACAATAATCTTTTTTAAAAAATTGAATATTTTTCCACAAGACATGTTAATAACTTTTGAAATATTTATTTTCCAATATTTTGCAGTCAAAGTTCTCTTTTTCACTTGTACACATATTTTCATATAATTCATATTCCCACATTTGTCATATTGTGAAAAAAGAAATATATTGCTTACACTAAACAAAAATTCTTGAAGGAAATAAAATTAAACTGGTATGTTTCAATTCACCTGTTCCTTCTTTGGGAGGGGATATCATTTTTTGTCATGAATCTCTTGGAGTTGTCTTGGAACCTTGCCATGTGGATAATAAAGTCATTTGCATTTGATCATCACACATCTCCTGCTTCTGTTGACATTAGTTTGCATCTTTTGATATGTCTTTCCAGGGATTTTTTTTTATTAATCTTTTTTGTCATTTCTAATGGCCCAATAATATTCCATTATAAACATATTCCACAATCCACTCAGTCATTCCTCAGTTGATGCACATTTCTTTTATTTTGGATCAAATTTATTTTCAAACTTAGTGATCAAATTTATCTTTATATTTAGGTAGATAATATTTGGGGAATTTCTAATTCTCAATCAAATATTTGGAGAGGGGAACAGAAAGGAATAATAATTTATTAAGTACTTACTATGCATTAAGCACTATGCTTTACAAATATCTGATCTGATCTCTATTACAACTATGAGTGGTAAGTTTATAGATAAGGAAATTGAGGCAGACAGCAGTTGACTTGCTTCAAACCACAGAACTAATGTGTCTAAGTCTTTTCTTTGAACTCATATCTCCCTAACTCCTTGGTCATTACTCTGCACAGAACCAGATAAACAATTAATTAATTGGATCAAAAAGAAGAAAATAAAATTACCATTGGTAAAAATGAAAAGGGTGAAATTACAATCAATGAGGAAGAAAACAATACAATTATGAAGAGTTATTTTTCAAAATTATTTGACAATAAATTGTGTAGAGTAACAGGGAAATAAATAGAATACTTAAATAATGTTATTTCATAAAAAAATAGTATAAACCCTCATGATTTTTCCATGTTTCCATGATTCATGTTCTTTCCCTCATCTCTTCCCTCCCTCCCCTCCCAGAGATGACAAGCAATTCCACTGGTTTATACATGTATCATTGTTCAAAACCTATTTTATATTATTAATATTTGCAATAGAGTGATTATTTAGAGGTAAAATCCTCAATCATGTACACATGGAACCATGTGATCAATCATATTTTTATCTTCTGTATTTCTTTTTTACTTCCTTGGGAGCTTGTGACAAATTTTTATTTTTTTGGCAAAGTTTGAATATGTTTGTTTGCTTTTTACTCTCTGCTATTGCTTCTGTATTTTGCTCTGTTTCTCCATAGAAATTATCCAGGGTCAAGAGCTTTTTTTTTTTTTTTTTGCTATTTTTTATTCCTTTTGCCACTAGAGGTTTGGGGTTCCTGCATGTTGGTGGGCATTCCTTTCTTAGCTTCTGTCTCACAGGGCTTTGTCTTGGTAGTATATTCTCTTCCCTCTCAGAAACATGAGTTAGGGAAGGTAGATCTGTAATGTTCTTTGTGTTGAGCCCTCTTTAAAGTGTTTTGTCCTCAGGTTATCTTTCTAGCCCCTGCTGCTTCAGTTGTGACCAGCTATGTTTCTTTCCATGCTATGTGTTCTGCTGCCCAAATTCTGCATTTTTCAGCCTCAAGTTCTGTAGAGTTTTTATCCAGCCTCCAAGAACTTAAGGATGGCCCTACCCTTGCTCTAACTCTGGTGTGGAAGGTAGTATGGGAAAAGGGTGATCAGCTTGAGCTTTGATTACTGAAGTTTTGCTCCATTATAGCATGGAAATCCCCAGTCCCTGCCTACCTTTAATGCTGCATTAAGTGGGCAAGTCCCTTTACTCAGCTGGTTTTGATTTCTGTCCTTTTGAGACACTTTGTTGGAAGGAAAGTCAGAAGGCTCCTGCTACTATGCCACCATCTTGGCTCCCCTTTTTCTGAGATTCTACTTCCATAGTTCTTTTACTGCATGTGGAGAGTATACTTTCTCCTATATCACTTGGGATTGTCCTGAATCACTGCTTTGCCACTACTAAAGAAATCCATTATATTTGATAGTGACACAATGTTTCACTTTCTGTGTACAATGTTTTCCTGGTTCTGCTCATTTCTTTTTTGCATTTCTCTAATTATGAGAGATTTAGGACACTTTTTCTTGTGTTCATAGTTGTATTTCTTTGTCTTATTGATAATTTTTATTTGTTTATCTGAAAACTGCCTATTCCTGTCCCTTGACCATTTGTCCATTGAGGAATGGCTTAATTTTTTTTATACAATTGAATTGGCTCCTTATAAATTTGAGAAATTAGACCTTTGTTAGAGGTTTTAGATATTATTTTCTCTCCGGTTTGGAGCTTATCTTCTAATGTTGGTTGCACTGGTTTAAAAACTTTTTAATGTAATGTCACCAAAATTATTCTCTATTTCTTGCTTGGTCTTAAATTGTTTCCTTTATCATAGATCTGACATGCATACTATTATATGTTCACTTAATTTACTCATTCTTTCTCTCTTTAAAGTCATTTACCCATTCTGAATTTATCTTGGCAAAGGGTATGAGACATTTATCTAAACCTAATCTCTCCTATACACTGTTTTCCAATTTTCCCAGCAGTTTTTGTCAAATAATCAATTCATGTCTCAAGAGCTAAGATCTTTGGGTTTATCATACACTATCTTGTTAAGGTAATTTACCCCAGTCTATTCTATTGATCCACTTTTCTTTCTTTTAACCAGTACCAGTATTTTAACCAGTAACCAGTATTGTTTTGATGATCATCACTTTATAGTACAATTTGAGATCTGGTACTGCTAAATCATCATCCATCACATTTTTTTATTAGTTTCCTTGATATTTTTAATTTTTTCTTCCAAATTCTATGGAAAGTTTCTTGGTAGTTTTATAGGCATGGTATGGAATAAATGAATTAATTTGGGTATTATTATCATTGTTATTATATTAGTTCATGATACCCATGACAATTAAAGTTTTTCCAATTTACTTTTTATTTGGGGATTTTTAAATTGTTCTCTTTCTAATTTTTATCAATTAGAATGCCCAATTCATTGATTTCCTCCCTTTCTTATTTATTGATATATGTACTCAGGGATATACATTTTCTTCAAAGTACTACTTTGGCTAATATCCCATAGATCTTGATATATTGTTTCTTCATTGCCATTCTCTTCAATTAAAACAGTAATTGTTTCTTTTATTTGCTCTTTGCCCCACCAGTTTTGAAGAATTAGATCATTTATTTTCATATTAATTTAAAATTTATTCAAAATATCCTTCACAAAAGGTTCAACCCATGACCCCTTATTAAGTATTGACTATGTGACACACATGGGAAATAGAAAGACACAAATGAATATCCCTTCACTCAAGAAGTCTGTTCTTACAGAATACATATACAAAGTATATGAATAATAAATATCAGTTAAGTAGGAATGGAAGGGAGCATTGGCTGCTAGGAGGATCAGGAAAGATCTTTTGTCCAAGGTGAAGTTTCAACTTTTTTTTCATTAAAATTAGAGATTTTAAGAGTAGCAGATGAGGACAGTATATTCTGGAGGAAAAAAGACAGAAGATGGGGCATTATATGTACAGAGTATATAAATGCACATACACACATATATGAATCTCAGTCTAGTCATTTGTAGAAAGGAAGCAATAATACTCATACTTACACAACAAGTTTGTTAATGAAGTACTTTATAAATATTAAATACTAATAAAATGTGAATTGTTACTGATACAAGATCATTTGACATATTCCTAAGATAAAATTCATATAACATTGGTTTTCTTTAACTACTATTTAAATTACTTAAATATCTGTGTATTTCTAAGTAGATCCATGGTAATTAGTTGGTTTTTATGACATGAAAGTGTACATCTATTAAAAATAAAGATTATTACTCTCCTGTGGTTTACATTTGGATTTGATTCATTTAGAAGTAGCAGATGATTCATGGAGCACACACCATTTTCCTGCAGTTGGTGTTCAGCAGTATTCTCTGCTTTAAATTATTGGCAGAAAACAGCTATTGGGCATTAGTCATTTTGCACAGTTTACAACATAATGATTGCAATGGAACCTAAAGGACAGTGTGGTATGTTGCCAAGAATGTAAAATGATGTGCACTTATCTTCAGTGGAGAAATGTGCTGAAAAGTGGCAGCAATGTTAAGAGTGGTCATTGGGTCAAAATTGGCAAAATCTGCTATGAAGTGACCAAACCATTAATTTTCTACTGTTCAAGCAACTAGTGAATCATCTGTGACAAGTCTAATTAAAATAATCTAAGCTCTGTAAATCGGATACTAAGCAGATGGTAGACATAAAGATGTGCTGAGCCACTCATAAATAATCAAGGCAGCAAAAAAAAAAAGGATGGGGAAAAGAGTCAGTTCCAACAGCTTCTATAGATCATGTGCATTCATTAATATATTGGCATATGATAGTAGCACTTTGATTTTAAAAATACATTGTAAGATGCACAGCATTATCCTTGGAAACTAACCAATGAGGTACTATAAAGAAAATCCATAAAAAGTTGCCGAGGCTTACTTCACAATTATTTATTGGTTAAATGCATAAAAAGAGAAGCTTATAAATGGGAGAGACAGTTGCAAGGAGACATAAGGGTTCATATTCCTTATGAGCAGTGAATTGAGAGCAATAATTTGATTGTATCATTTCTCATCATAAAGACAATATCCGTTGTCATTTCAAAATCTGGTCCTGGTCCTGTGCTCTGCTTTCCAAATAAATTGAATTTGACTGTCACAGTGACTTTAAAATGTTACAGGAAAAACCCACTATAGTTCTCTGCAAAGTACAGATCAATGAGAAACTCAGTATTTCTGAGCACAGTGCTTATAATTATATCATAACATACTTCTCAAAGTATAGACTACAAGAGCTTGTTTTTTGCCTTAATCTGTGAATCATGATGCTTAATCAAGTGAGGCACTACTTGCTTAGTTGAGCTTCATGGGGGTTTAGAAAAAGTCCTAGATTTAATCCAAAAATACAATCAGTATAAAAATTAATATCAAGTATATAAATCAATCAAATATTTTCTTCTATGTATTTTTACTCTTTTGCAATGGATACCAAATGGTAGCAGCTGGCTTTCAGGGTCAAGTGGACAGAATATTTCTTCCACAGGAAATAATTTATACATTCTGATCAAAATAATACCTTTGCCTCAGTGATATGATGGGAAAGAAATTATAGCCCTACCTAGAGCAGTGAACATCTTATGCTTCAAGAGAGATCTTGGTCACTTAAGTTTTTCTCCCTTCTTTTCTTCCAAATGACTCTCAGATATATAACTTTCCTAATATAGAAAAAGAGGCAAAAACATCCATAATGGAAATAGTGAAGAGCCTGTCTTTGGTGTCATTTAAAATACATTCCCCAACACCACTAGTTTGTAACTTTTTCATTCCATTAATTTGTCTCTTATTTAGAAATATGAATGAAAAATATTTATTAAGTGCTTATTCTGTGTTGCAAATACAAATAGAAAAGCAAGACAGTCCTAGCACTACAGGAGGTAATGTTATAATACTGAAAGAAAATAAAAAGTCTAGTGATACTCTGGACTCATCTAATGCCTCTTCATTAATAGAATTTACAAAGACAAAACTGCATTGGTACATGCCATTAACTGACAATGCTAAGAAGATGAAAACTTTCTTTTCTGGGTCTTTTGTAGCTATGGATGTTGGAGAAGGAGGAGCTATAACTAAAAGCTTTATTTTGCTGACAATGGATAAGAAGGGTAAGCTGGTCATCAGGGTTAGTTGTCTTAGAATGAATGTTATTCTAGGAATTTGCGGGCTTATATCCTCATATTTGGCAGTTGGGGGTAGTTGCTTTAGGTGGAGGTAAGGAGAGGTTTCTTCAAAAAGATTGTTAATGGGGGCAGCTGGGTAGCTCAGTGGATTGAGAGCCAGGCATAGAGATGGGAGGTCCTAGGTTCAAATCTGGCCTCAGACACTTCCCAGCTGGGTGACCCTGGGCAAGTCATTTAACCCCCATGGCCTAGCCCTTACCACTCTTCTGCCTTGGAGCCAATACACAGTATTGACTCCAAGACAGAAGGTAAGGGTTTAAAAAAAAAAGATTGTTAATAATGATAGCTATAGAGTCACACTGAAAACAACTTAATTAAATTCATCATTAAAAGAATTAAATTCAAATCACTGAAAAATTAGATTTCCCATAAGTTCTATTTCACGATTCTTATAGAACAACATTGTGGCTGATTATTAAACAGAATAAATGCCACTGAAAATGTGATTACTTAGCTTATGCTTTGATACAATGTGAAACACTTTACACATGTAGAAACTAGAAATGCCTCAATTAAATGTAAGCCGGTTAAATATTATTACTTTTACTTATAACTCTCATGTACTTAATATAAATATCTGAACTTGTTATCACTCTTATAACTAATGAGTACTTAAAGTAGTCCTGTGCATCCTTTAGATCAGTGGTCAACCTTTAGATTATCTTTTAGATAAATGACCCACAACAGTCTTGAGCATGATCTAAATTACATTAAAAATGTAATTGTGAAAAACTGAAGAAAAAATATAAATATTATTATTAAAATAATATTACATTTAAAAACTAAGTTAATATGGAGCCTAAAGAGCTCCCTACATATTATTTGTGGCCCTTGTTTCTGTTTGAGTTTGAATCACTACCTCAGATCATCTCCTGGCTTACTTGTTTGCCCCTGAGTTAATTATCCTATGGCCCACTAATTAATAACAATAAACCTGTTTGATTGATGGACTCCTATATCAACTAGACCTCCATTTTTCTTAAAGAATTTAAGTACTTAAAAATTTAAAAAGTCCAAAATTGTTTCTGAGTTTGAAGTATGAGGAAAATAATAATTTTCAGAATCATCAAGTACCTATGTTAAGTCTTTGCATCCCATTTGTGGATGGTCAAAGTCTTCAGTTATTTTGTAGTAGTTTTCTTTCTTCAGAATCCTAATATTGTCTTAAACATACTAGAATTGATTTTATTCAGTGCTTACATACCAATGTTATTATCAGGTCTGGAAATATCACCCAATGGGTAAAGGTTTTTATCAGGAATGAAAAAGAACAATCTTCTTGACTAACTACAGGCTCATTTTGATGTAGTACAGGGAAACAAAAAGTATTTTTATTCATTTCCCAAGTCCATGTCTTTCCAAAATTATGATGGTAAAAGTTATTAGTAAACATGTTTTAGAAAGATATAGATGTAGATGCAGACAGACAGAAACACGGATGTTCAGGCATATGAATAACTTAATTATCTCACACCTACTATATCATGGGGCTGTTCTATAGTTTTTTATTATTTCCAGAACTCTTCATTTATTTCCTATTTTTGTCATGGTGATCTCTAATATGCAGTAATTATTGAAAGCTGGCCCATTTCTTTGCAATGGATAACCATGAAACATGAAGAAGGAATAGCTTTAAAATTATTTTGCACTGTTTCTCAAATGTGATTTTGTAATTTCTATTATATGCTTAAACTTTCCAAACATAGAATTCAGATTGTTGATTTTACCTTACTAGGGCTCATATGAATTAGTGAATGAATGAATAATCTTTAACTTTTTATAGTATATATATATATATATATATATATATATATACATATATTCTTTTTGGAGTATGAATATGGTTAGGAATATATGTTCACATATATGTATGTGTGTAGATGTGTGCATATACATTCATATATAGAAAGAGATATCCACACACACACACAAATACACAGACACACACCATATAGGAAACATTAAGATTTTCTTAGATACTTCCCATACTTCCTCCAATAAAGTCTTGCTTGGGTTCTTCACCAAGACATAGAGTATAAATTCTCCTAGATGCCAAATTTTCATTTCTAAGGAAGATTTTAAGATATAAGGAGTGCTTTATGGAATAACATTATTAAAATGTAAGTTTAATTTTTAATTCTTCCTCTTTCAAAAACACAATATGATCCCACTGCAAGTATACACAATTGGAGAAAGGTACAATACTTTTTTGTTAAGGCCAAATAAGAGAATATGGTTCATATATGTCATAACCAGTTATAGTTTCTTGTGTATATTCCTGCTTCTAACAAGCAAAGCAAGAAGTTATTCTAACTCATAATAAAATAAGAAGCCCTTAGGTTAATAATATTTAATTTTGCCTTAGATAAAGGAAAAATGAAGAATAATATTATAATTTCAGAACAAATAAAACAGAAGAATATGGGAAAATATTTTCCTTCTTTATGATTAAGATGTTTATAGGGTTTTTTTTCAGCCCCAAAACATTTAATGAAATTCCTTTAGCATTCTGAATATTGTAGATTTTATTCACCCCAAAATAGCTTCAAATACTTATATGATTTTCTCTGTTAAACTGCTGTATTTAATTGAAGCATAATAATTCCACACCATTGAATGATCATAGATTAACAGTTTGGGTATTTCAAGGCAAATTAATAATTAAAGATGCCAGTTTTGAAGGCATGGAAAATATATGTTTCTAAAGTTATTTTTTTCTGTAATGTCTTAAATACGTATAATACTCGTATTTATGATTTATTAGAACAGAGAATCTAAAATATTTATTGTCTGAACACATTACTAAATTTTAACTTTTATCATTCAATTTGAGAAGGACCTCAATGCAATGTGAGAAAAGACTTTAATCTACTGTGAGGGCAAAAGGCTGATGAGTTCCTCCTTTAGGTTCAGAGGCTTTGATTTAGAGGATATAGACCATAAATCCCCTCTCATTTCTATTCTTCCATCTATTCCCTGTTTTCAAGTAAAATATACCTTTTCTTGATCCTCTTGAAACCTGTCTTACATGTTGTGAATACTCAATAAGCATTCTTTACTTTATTTTTCCTTATCTACTTTGGAAGGGATAAGGCATTATACAATGGATGAAGAATGTTGATTTTGTTTATGTTTTCATGTCCCATGAAGAAGCATGCTGAAAAAGATTTTTTATGAAGAGTATTTAATTATGCCAAAATATGTATATATTTGTGCTAAGACAATATTCTTTATGTCTAAAATGTAACTGTGCCAAGAATATTTAACTTTTTTCTCACTTAGCATAGTGTATATGCCAAAATTTCCAAGAGGAAATCATTACATTATAATAAAGAATGAAGTTTAGCCCTTAAAATTCCCTATAACAAGCTGAGTTGTTTTCTCTGAAGTCTATCCTCAGCTATTTCAGAACCGTTGCCAGAGACGGGGGTTGTAGGTGGCCACAGTAACTGGGGAAACTTGGAACATGGGAACTATAAACTAGAATTACCAGCTGATGATTAAAAGGTCTAATGCCTTTTTTGTCCTTGGGTTTCATCTTAATCTTTCAGTACCATCTCACTCTCCTTTACTTTTCCATTCAAACCTTACCTTGATATTTGTTTTTAACTGATGTTGTACTAGTCTTGCTTAATAATAAGTATGTAGTCATAGAAATCTGAAATTCTGTTAATTGATTCTCTCTTTCATTTCTTCCATTCAATCATGAAAGAAGTGGTTTCTAATATTTGGGCAGTCCCCTGTACCAAAAGGGCATATATTCAAATTATTAGAGTGTATGTGAACTAGGGATAGCATCTTATCCTTATTGTCAGCTAATGTGGGCTTTTCCCCCAACAGAACCTGTTTCCAAAATTTCCAAATATTCAATATGTTAAACACATTTGTTACAAATATGAAAATTCAACCCCTTCAAATTACTTTTAATAATATGGAGATTTACTAGTCAAATCTATACACATTTCAAAAAATCAGGGGTGAGATTGAATACTGCGTTTTATCATTTAATTAGTTCAGCCAGTTATATTCCTTTTTCACTTTTGATCTACATATATTGAGTGGTATCTTTTTCAGCTAAGAAATAGTCCTTTGAATCTCTGTATCACAAACTATTAAAATAAGATTTTCCCAAATAAAGAAGCATATTCTACTTCAGAGGGACAGAGTAGTATAGTCAAGGGCCATATCTAACGGATGACTTGGATTTAATACAAACATTTATAGATCACTTCACTTCTCAATGCTCTATGGAGGTATTGAAAAATTATTTGTAGAGGTGATACCATTCTTTATTGGTAGCTAGAGTTTCCTATTCTGGGAGTACCAATATAAATGAAATGTAGATTCAATTCCTCTTCCTATTAAGTCAGATTATTTTCTTTTAAAAATAAAATTATTACATAATTTTATTTTTAAAAGGAGAAGAAATGGTTTTGTACATTTAGGGAAATGTTATTTTCAATATACTATTCTCTCCTTATATCACCATTATTTATTTTGTGTGTGTTTTTAAATGTACCTAATAGTACAATAGTGAATATAAATACTTTAAATAAATAAATGTACCTATATTAGGGAATTTTGATAAAAAAATTATTGGCAGTGGTATGCAAACAAATTTCAGGTAAAAAAATTAGCACTCTATAGTAAATTTTAAATGATGTAAAATTTGAAAAGAATTTCAAAGACTATCACAATTAACCTTAATTTTTTTTTTAAATTTTACAAGATCAAGAAACTGAATTCAAGAAAAATGGAGTTATTTGCTCTGATCTTCAGACTGAAATTATTTGCTTGAATTCACCTATTTTATTAGTAATGCCACAGAATAGAATGTACATTTACTACAACTTCATCCACTAATTTCCTACCACCTCAAGCAGCTCGTCTTTTTTAAGATCTTAGAGGTCAATATATCATTGATCTCATCACTGTGTATTCTGAGTATGCCAATGGATTTCTCCCTTATCTTTGTTTTCTCATCCTGTGAAATTTTTGTCTATAACTTTAAATAGATCCTCCACAACAGACTGACCCAGTGCCATGGAGACTATATTCTGGGTCTTTTGATATTCCTGTGGAGACAACATAGCACTCATACAATTATTTTGTTATTTTTCATCTTTGCTATATAGCTAACCCTCTATTTTGTGTGTCTTTGTTTTGTTTTCTAGTGGGGTATGTTCCAGATATTATCTTTTCTACCATATGCACATATTGGTCATTGTTAGTAACACAACATATTCTCTTTATGATACAAGTCGTGAAATATTATGATCTCACAAGAAATGAAATTGATTTAGACCCACATACCAAATAGAAGTATATAAGCAATATTAAAGAGTGACAATTTAAGAATTATGTGATTACCCAAAAGCTATGATGAAAGAATGAGTCTAGTGATCAGGGAAACCTACCCCAATAAACTAAAACCAGAAGGTAAAATAAAAATTGAAAAAATCCATTGATAATTCCTTCAAGACAATCCCCACAAAAATACCCAGAAATATTATTGATTTTACAGTGTACAGATCAAAGAGAAAACAGTTTAAGTGGGCAGAAATAAACCAAACCAATACCATGGAGGCACTGTGAGGATCACATAATTCCAAATTAAAGGAGGGAAGGATTTGGAATATGATATTCTGAAAGGCAAAAGAGTTGGAATTTCAACAAAGAACAAACTATCCATCAAAATGGAATAAAACTCTTCAAGGGAAAATGAATATTTAGTGAAATAGAGAAATTTCAACCATTCCTGAGGAAAAGCCCAATATGCATGCAAAACCTACCTTTTAAATACAATTCTCAAGAGAAGCATTAAAAGATAAACATAAAAGAGAAACCATAAGAACTCAGTCATTTTAAACTATTTATTCTTCTGTGTGGGAAGATGCTCATAACTTCATTAATAATGTCTTTAGTAGAAAGTTTGAAGGATAAGAATATAGTGGTGAAAAAATGGAATAGAAAAAAGGAAGTCAGTGGTCAAATGAAAAAATGTTTTTAAAGGACAAATGAGAACCAACAAAGAGAAAAAAAGATAAACAAAGGACAATAGGGTAGAGAGAAAAAGCAAAGTGAATAACCATTACTCTGAGTTTGAATAGGATGAACTTACCAATAAAACAAATAAAACAGAAGCATATAGAAGAGCAGATTATAAATAGAAAGGTAGATCAATGGAAGAAAATAGATGTATAAAAACAGTAGTAAAAGATTATAGTCACTTTGTGTTGGATAAAAATAAAAATCCATGACTTAAGAATAAGAAGGCATTATTTAGTAAAATTTGTTAGGAAAATTAGAAAGCAGTCAGTCAAAAACCAGACATAGAGCGGTATATTATACCATTTAATATGTTAAGATAAAAATAGATACATGACCTAAAAATAAAAAGAAATAAAAGCAAATCAGAACAGGTAAAAGATAAGCTGTCATATTTATGGATGAGAAGAATTTATGATTTGACAGGAGACAGAAAGCATTGTGAGATTTAAAATGGATAGTAAGTAATTCTTTCAACTTTTTCCCATTAATTCCCATACTATTCTTGATTTTTTTATTACTCAAGAAGATTGCTATTATTATTTTTGCCTAGCTCTATTGACTGTTGATATTTGAAAGAATAAGTAAACTAATTCAGATACTATTTTTTATATTGGCTTAGATTATCCATAAACAATCATGTTTCTCTAGTTATTTAAATCTTATTTTATTTCTGTGAAGATTTTTTGTAATTACATATTACACATAAATAATTTAGCTATTGTCCATGATTAAGCAAGTATGCCAGTAAGTATTTTATAATGCCAATTTTAAATGGAATAACTTTTTCTATCTCTTACTTCTAGTTTTTCATTGGTAATATATAGAAATAATGGTAATTCTTTAAGTAAATCTTCCACAAAAAATCCACAAAAAATGATAATTTTGTTTCCTTGTTCCTAATCTCAAAAGCATAATTTATTTTTTCTTGTGTCATGGCTTTAGCTGGAATTACTAGAACTATATTCAATAATATTAGTGACATGTTAAACCCAATGGAATAGCATTCAGATAAAGGAAGGAAGTGCAGGGAGGGGAGAGAAAGAACAAGATTATTGTATCCATGGAAAAACATTCTAAATCATCTAATTAATAAAACTAAAAATTTAAATGAATAATAATGGTGATAATTGACCAAATCGATTCATCATCCTGGAAAATCTTGCTTATTTCCTTTACAGACAATGCTGCATTTTTTGGGTCTATTTTCCGTATTATTTATGTAGTATTCAGATTATTCTTTCTTTAAATGTTTGGTTAAATTGAATTACTAATCTTTTATTTCTTGTTCAACTTATTTTTCTGAGATAGAATAATTTAAATATTCTATTTCGTTTTTCTGTTAGTTTAGGCAATTTACATATATATGTGTGGGTGTGTGTATATATACATATATAATATATATAATTATATACAAATATGTATATAGTTATAATTATATACAAATATGTGTATAATTCTATAAATATTTAGCTACTTCATTTAGATGGTCAGTTTTGGAAATAAAGTCAGGCAAAAAGATATCTTAATAATTCCTTTTATTTCATCTTCATTGTTTGTTCATTCACTGTTTTTTTTTTTATACTGGTAATATGGTTCTCTTTTTAAAAGAATATTATTAATGAATGATTTATTTAATTTAGTTCATTTACTCATAAATGCGATACTAGATTTCTCTATTATTTAAAATATTTTAACTTTAATTTTATTAATCTTTAATTTTTGATATATCTATTTGTTTATTAATTGTGAATTTTTAATTTAATGATTTTTTCTAGGTTTTAGTTTTTGAGTAATTCATTGACTTTCTTCTTTCTCCTTAATTGCTGCAAGCATTTTTGAATACAATTTCACCTAGTGTTACTTTGGCTACATCCAACAAATTTTAGATTACCATCTCATTTTTGTTATTTTCTTCCATGAAATTATTGAGTATTTCTATTTTTTCTTTTGACTCCCTCATTTTTATTAATTATGGATCCAAAGTGATAATATATTCATGCTTTTTCTAGATTTGTTTGTGATTTTTTATATCTAAAATCATAGTTGATTTTTCTAAATTTGTGGTATACAGCTGAGAATAGGTATACATTTTTCAATATTCATTCAATATATTCCAAACTCTATCATATCTATTTCATTATAAAGGTATTCCTCCCTTTAACTTCTTATTTCTTTTAATGAGTTTATGTTTATCTAACAAGGGCAAATTTAACTCTTGCACTAGTAATGTTTTACTGCCTATTTCCTTGAGGAACTTTTTCTTCTTCACTTTGGATGTTATGCCATTTGATCCATATATGCTTGCAATATTTTCTCATTGACTTGGAAACTGAATTTTGGCTATAATATTCTTGGGAATTTTCATTTTGACTTCTCTTTCAGTAGCTGTTTCAATTTATATTTTGTCTTTTGGTTCTTAGATACCTGGCAAATTTTCTTTACATGTGTCTGCTTTTAAAAATCATGACTTGATGATAATCAGTAGGTTTTCTTTCAGCAATACGTTTTCCACATTAGTTGTTTTCCTTATGAGATATTTTACATTTTATTATTTTCAGTCTTTTAAATGTTTTGAAGTTTCTTGATGTTTCATGGAAATATTACTTTCCATTTGTCCAATTCTCATTTTTAGTTGTTGTTTTTCTAATGAAGGTTTGTATTTCCTTTACCATTTGACCAATTATATTACAAATATTACAAATGAGTTGTTTTCTTAATTATATTTGTGCCACTTTTAGTAGTTTTATTTTAATAAAGTTCTTGCATAACTCATTTCTTTTGACACTTTCCCTATAATGTTCTTATTTTACTTATTTATTTTGCTTTTTAAAAACTCTTTAGATATTCAGGGAATACTTTTTTTGACTTCTGTCTAATCAGGATTTTTCTTTGAGGCTTTGTTTTCAACTAATTTTCTTCTAGGTTCATATCTTCAGTTCTTTTGTCACCAGGGTTGTGTTTTACAGTCAGATTCTTCTTTTGTTGTTTGCTAATTTTCACATTTTACTTCTTGATTTTGTGCCTTATGCTAACATTCACTAAGAGCTGCTCACACCCAGGAGATGGGGAAAGATAGGGAGAAGATGACTATCCCACTCTTCTGTCCTTTATATCCTATGTACACAGCTTAATGTGGAGTCCTTTAAGTTTTGTTGCCTCCAATGAAGTCTAATCTGGTGAAACATAGTCACCTCTCTCAATCTGTGATCCTTTCTACAAGTAAAATCCTACACTGTCATGACTGCCTCATTACTCTTGGAATGGGATGATCTATGAAAATTAATATACAATTTGAATTATAACAGTTATCTCTTGCTTCTTAACAGTCAGAGGTGTTGTTAGTATAAGTAGTACTTTTCACTCATAACTCAGATCCCATTTCTTATCAGACATAGCCTTAAGTAAATGATAATTAAGATTCCATCCTTGATGTAAAGGCATCATTAGCACTCAGAAAACTAATCTTCTTATATCCCAATGAAAAATGTTTATTTCTGCAATTTACACCAAAACATTTAATTGTGTTGATTTATCAATCAATAAATATTTATTAATCACCTAATATGTGTCTGTCATTGTGCCAAGTGCTAAGGATTCTAAAAAGAGTTAAAAAAAAAGACCATCTCTGATCTCAAAAAAAAAAAAACTTAATTGTGGAGACAGGCAAACAAATAAATGGAAAATAAGCTACTTGAAGGATAATTAAAAATATCAAAATGGGAAAAGCATTATAATTAAAGAGGGTTAGTGAAGCCTTCCTGAAACTGGTGGGATGTTATTTGGACTTTAAAGGAAATCAAGGAGGTGAGGAATCAGATGGAGGAGGTAAGAACTCTCTTAGGATGGTGGGCTGGGGGTGAATATCAGGGGAATGACAACTCCTATAATTTTTTCCAAATGGACTACAGGAAAATGGGAGATCCAGCAATAGGGAGGGATTAGTTCTAGGGAAACAAAAAGAGAGTAGAATGAATGTCAACTCCAAATGTTATGATCCTCTCGCTGACGTGGGTAAAGGGCATATACATATGATCTGAGATGGAAACCTTATTATATTTTTAATCTGGGGAGACCTGGTTCATCTTCAAACTGATTTATTTCATGCCAGAAAAGAACTGCAAGTTCCTAGGGACATTTAGCATCTAGAATAGTTGAGGAATAAGCTTCAATATAAGATGGAATAGCCAAAGAGAAGGAAAATGATCATATAGAGAACATTGCATGGAAAATAAAATTATTAAAAATAATAAATAAGGATATATATATATATCTCATCAATTTGGTAATGTTACTTCTGAATAATACATGAAAAGAATACTAATTAAGAGGATAAAGGAAGTTTTGCTTTTTAAAATTAAAAAAAATTAGATTGTTAGTACAATTTTTAATAATCATTTTCTGACACTTTGTGATCTGTATTCTCTTCCTCCCCATGCAAACTTACCCCTTCTCCAAGACAACAAGTAATATGATATATGTGTTTTTATAAAATACATATTTCCAAGTACCATGTGAAAAAGACAAATATGAAGAAAGTAACGTAATAGGGTGCTTCAACTTGTGTTCAGATTTCATCATTTCCTTCTATAGTAGTGGACAGTCTTTTTCATCATGATTTTCTTGGAACTGTCCTCAATCCATGCACTGCTGTTAATAATTGTCATCCATGGTTGATCATCATACTTTATTACTATTATATATGCAGCATTCTCCTGGTTCTGCTCACTTCACTTTGCACCACTTTATTTACATTTTTCCAGGTATTTTTTGCAATTATATTGTTCATAGTTTCTTATGCTGCAATAGTATTCCATTACATTTATAATCCACAACTTGTTCAGCCAAACCCCAATTGATGGATAACTTCCATTTTCCACTTCTTTTCTATCACAAAATTAAAAAAAATAACAAAATAAATATTTTTGTGTAAGTAGATTTGTTTCCTCTATCTTTGATCTTTTTCAGATGCAGGCCTAGTAGTGATATTGTAATATATAAAAAAGAAATGCAGTTGTATGGCCCTTTGGGCATAGTTCCTTTCTCCAGAAAGTTTGTTTTAATTCACAGCTCCATCAACAGTATATCAGTGTTTCAATCTTTCTACATCCTGTTGACCATTTATCATTTTCTTTTTTGTCAGATTAGCCAGTCTGATAGGTGTAAGATGGTACTTATGAGTGGTTTTAAAATATCTTTCTTTAATTTATAGTTATTTGGACCATTTTTCATAATTACTAAAGACAATTTTAAATTTTCCATCTGAAAACTGCCTATTAATATATTTTGGCCACTTGTCATTTGGGAAATTCTTGAGGTTTTTATGAATTTGACTCAGTTCTCTATGTATATGATAAATGATTACTTGGGATGTTGGTCTATATTTCCCATTTTTACTTTTGTTCTTCCTGCTTTAGCTATCAGCACTATATTTGTGTCATAAAATACATTTGGTAGAGTTAATTTCTCAGGTACTTTTCCAAATAGTTTATATACAAAGTATTTTTCCTAGTAAAAGTGCAAAAAAGTCCTTAAGAGAACAATAATGCAAAAGCAAAACATATGACATCACTTCTCACATGTATATATGGGTATGTGATTTGCGGTTTAGACTTTTAAAAGACTGCTCTATAGCAAAAATTAATAATATGGAAACAGGTATCAAGTGATAACATTTGTACAACCCAGCGGAATTGCTTGTTGGCTCAGGGAGGGGGAAAGGAAAAGGAAAGTGAGGAAAATAAATCATATAAACATGGAAAAATACTTAAAATATTTTTAAGAGTCCGTAAGAATCAAGAAGTTTAAGGAAAGCAAGAAGTAGAGATTTTTAACAGATATTTTACCTGAAAAACAAAGTAGCAAAAGGAGATTACTAGAGAAGAAAATAATAGGGAAAAAAATCATTAATTCATTTAAAACTTGAAAATGAGAAATATTTCAAAAGCAGGAGGAGGGTTGTAGAAGAGAAGAGATATAGGAAAAATGTGGCTGAATCAAAGTGTTTTAAGCCAAAACAATTACAGAGGCAATATATTGAATTGAAAATTGGAAGGAAGGAAGAGAGGAAGAGAGGAAAGGAGGAAGGACAACATCATGTGTTTTGTAGTGAAATGTTTGATCTGGTATATTGAGGCTTGAAACACAAACCTAGAACAGTCACTAATTGTCTCTGCCTGACCTGTGTCAAACCATGCAATTTCTCCTGGATTTTCAGTCCTTATCAGTAAAATGAATAGGTTTGAATATATGATTTCTAGTCTTTCTTCCAGCTCTAACAGAGACTCTGACTCATCCTCGTGATCTGGCTACCATTTGATCCCCTTAAAATTCAATCCACTGTCACTCAATCGTTCTATATTATTTACCAAGAATAATTTCCAAGGGACCATTAGTTCATATATTATAGTAAAACTTTCTTTGTCCAAGACAAAAATAACAGAAGCACTGAAATCATGTGAATAGTAATGGTATCGAAGGGTTTGTAAGAAAAAACATATGTATAGACTTTCTTTTTGGTTCAGCCAATGAGTCCCTAGGCATTCTGCTACTTATAGAATGATAGCTAGTAAAGAAAGAACATTCCAGTTAAATCTTTTATTCATCATTTCTGTACAACATTCTACATGCATAATAAACAGTTTTAATTTAAATGTATTTCCTAAAAAGCAGTCTTTGCCTGCAATATTGTAACAGATTTACCATGGTATAGAAGAAAGAATATTAGTCTTAAAGCAGAGGACTTGAATTTGAATATGAGCTTTTATCAGGCATAAAGAAAATCATATAAGAAGAATATATGAGAGAAAATCATATAAACTCACTGAGGGTGTCTCCTCCAGAGTAAAAAAGGAATATTAATATTTTAACTACATCTCAAAGTTATTTTGAAGAAAACATTTCATAAACCTGAAGGAACGAGATAAAAATGAACTATTCGAATATGACAATTTTCTAAGATATCTAATTCTTGACAATGTGTACATTGGAAAGAATGTATCTGAAATTTATTTACAAGGGAGTTTATTAAACCAGAAAGAGCATGAGGTCTCCTTTGCATTCAGGCTTTGGATATATAGTACAAAAGTAAGTAATCCAGGTTTTGAGACTCAGGATTTAGCAATCGAAGCAGCCATCGATATTACTTAGTACAACGTATTATATTTTGCAAATCATAAGACTGAAACCTAGAGAAGGGATACAATTTTGCCTAGACTATATGGGATTTAAGTAGCAGAGATAAGATTTGAACTCTAGTCTTTCCAATACAGTTACACTGGCCTTTTCACTGCACAGAACAATTACTTAAGACAAATATTTAGTGAAAAACAAATGCTAACAGTGGAGGATGAAACTCAAAAAGGTACTTAAAAACAATGTAAGAATCTGTGAGTTGATCTCTACAAAAGGGGAAGAGAAGAGGGTCAGGGAAGGGGAAACATCTTGAATTAAACTTTGGGCACTGATGCGAAAGACAATTCACAGTCTGATTACTTGTTTATATGGGGTAAGGGGATGGAAATCAGAGAACAGATAGAAATAAAATTAATGATTATAATTAAGAATGTGAAAGAAATGAGCTTATTCATAAAAAGGAAGAGGCATGGAATCAATTAGCAAGCAGAATCTAAAGTGTTGTTCGTAAGAAGCACATTCAAAAAAAACTTTAGAGTTAAAAGGACTGGAGCAAATTTTATTATGATTCAGATGAAATACAGTACCAAATATAACATAATTTATCACAGAACACAAAAATAGTCTCCATTAAGAAAGAGTTAAATATGAAAAGTACTCATTTAAGTTAATTTTGTTTCAAGGTATGACTCGTGTCTAAGACAAAAAATTGTGTTCATATCCAATAATTTCTCCTTTGAATTTCCTCACAAAAGCCAAGAATGTTTATGATGATTGAGTCAGGCTTGTCCTAGGGCTGCCAACATCAAACATACAAAGTTATTATAACCAAGGTCTACAAAGAGTCATAAAGCAGCAGCCTTGAGAAAAATGGAAGGAATATATGAAAGTTACTGTACTATTTGTCCACACAAAGAGGTTTAGAAATGATTGCTGACCTCTAAATAACAGAGAATAGAACGCATCATTCATTCTGGAATGAGATTGCTGATGTAATTGATGATATCTCCTGAAATGGTCTCCATCATTAGGGTTGCAGTGACTGAATTAAAAGAAAATGAAGGATGCAGATCATTGCAGTGTAGTCTCACAAATGCATCCCTGCTTCGTGACAGATAAAACTGATCATTTTACAAGGAAGTGGTTTACTGAAAGTGTTTCAGCTATGTAGTTCTCAGGGAAAATGAAGAGTAATGTAAAAATTGGACAAGATGAAAGTATCTGCTTCATTCCAAATACTGACTGCACAAGTCACTTTAAATAAATCCTGTGTTTATTGGAGCTAAGTCAACAGTTTGTTAATATCATGAAGTCTTTACAAAATGTTCTCTTTGCTAATAGCCTTCAAATATGATATGTTAAAACAAAAATTCATTTGAAAGATGCATTTTTCTATATATCCTTTAGAAAATAGCTAAGGACATGAATTGTAAGAATATTTTGCAACTCAAAAATTAAAATGTATTATTTCCATAAGATAAATTAGATTGTTCCTCACCATTAGATGCTATTTATGTGAATCAAGTTTTGTATTGGTTTATATGTATAATATTTGATGTCACCTGTCTTAAATGTGTATATAGCATATATGCAGATTTGACTCTGTTAAGACATGTATATGTCTTAGTTTGACATGTTAAGACATGACATGTATAATGAAATATACTATGATTATATGTATACATTTAGAGAGATGAAGAGATAAAGAGAAAGAAAAAGAGAGTGAGCAAAAGAGAAAGAGGAAGGAAGTGTGGCAGAAGAATAGATAGTACATCTTATGCTCTTTAGGTCAAGTTTCACTTCTGACACACTCACTGTGTAAGTTTGGTCAAATAATTGAACCTCTCGGTTCCCCAAGCAGTCATTTAATACTATAAGTTGAGAAGAATGAGCCAATCTTTATAAATCGAGGAAATTCTATCATGTTTAGTTCACTTTATCAGTGAAACAACAGGTACAGTCTTGGCCTGCCTAATGTATTTAGGTGTAATCATATAATATATGCACATATGCATCTATATACAATTTATGTTGTGTTTATAGTATATGTGAATGGGGCATATATAAAATACACATTAACAGGCATAGGTTCATATGTTCACCTATCAACTTTATTACCCCAAGTATTGTGGGATCAAATGGTTTGAACACAAATCTGATGCATGATTCTAAAAGTAAGTTTCTCCCTTTAGTTATTGCTCCTACATAGAATTCATTAGGAAAAAAGTTCTCCTTCTCTCTATTCCTTCCTTCTTTTCTTCCTTCCTTTCTTCCTTTCTTGCTCCCTCACATTCTTCCTTCCTTCCTCCTTTCCTTTCTTCCCTCCCTCCCTTCTTCCTTCATTCTTTCCCTCTCTCCTTTTCCCTTTTCCTCCCTCTCTTCCTACCTCCTGACTTCCCTCTTCCAGCTTTCTCTGTCTCTGTCTCTCTCTGACTCTGTCTCTGTCTCTGTCTCTCTCTCTCTGTCTCTGTCTCTGTCTCTGTCTCTCTCTCTCTCTTTCTCTCTCTGTCTCTGTCTTCTTTCAATTAAATCACATAACTTGAAAGTTAGACGAGACATTGAGACATCGGTGGCCATCTAATATAACCCATATATGGAAGGAATCTCTACAACAACATTATAATTAATTGGATTCTCCTTGAAGAACTCTAAAAATAAGGTCTAAAAATAACACCACCTCTCAAGATCATCCTTTGCTTTGGAGAACCTTAATACTTATTAAATTTCACAGGACACCAAATCTAAATTCATCTCTTTTCAAGTGTTTGTCCTTTCTCCTAGTCCTACATTATGAATCTTATCTATGCTATTCATGAGAATCTTTCACATATTTTGTCAACAATCATGTCTCCTCACTCTTACCTTCTAGTTGCTAAAAATACTAAATTGATCACCATATGAATTCATATAGATATATCTTCAATAAACTCAAGGTTCTTTATCTTTGCCTTCCCTAAACACTGTCTAGATTATTAATTTCCTTATTCCCTAATTGCTTGGGGTAGAATAGGACTTAAAATCATTAAGATAAAGGGGATGTGGCAAAGTAGGGACATTAATTCATTGCTGGTGGAGTTGTGAACTGATCCAACCATTCTGGAGGGCAATTTGGAACTATGCCCAAAGGGCAACAAAAGAATATCTACCCTTTGATCCAGCCATAGCACTGCTGGGTCTGTACCCCAAAGAGATAATGGACAAAAAGACTTGTACAAGAATATTCATAGCTGCGCTCTTTGTGGTGGCCAAAAACTGGAAAACCAGGGGATGCCCATCAATTGGGGAATGGCTGAACAAATTGTGGTATATGTTGGTGATGGAATACTATTGTGCTAAAAGGAATAATAAAGTGGAGGAATTCCATGGAGACTGGAACGACCTCCAGGAAGTGATGCAGAGTGAGAGGAGCAGAACCAGGAGAACATTGTACACAGAGACTAATACACTGTGGTATAATCGAACGTAATGGACTTCTCCATTAGTGACAGTGTAATGTCCCTGAACAATTTGCAGGGATCTAGGAAAAAAAACACTATTCATAAGCAAAGGATAAACTATGGGAGTAGAAACACTGAGGAAAAGCAACTGCCTGACTACAGCAGTTGAGGGGACATGACAGAGGAGATTCTCTAAAAGAAACCCTAATGCAAATATTAACAACATAGCAATGGGTTCGAATCAAGAACACATGTAATACCCAGTGGAATCATGTGTCAGCTACGGGGGGGTGGGGGGGAGGAAAAGAAAAATGATCTTTATCTTTAATGAATAATACTTGGATATGATCAAATAAAATATTATAAAATTTAAAAAAATCATTAAGGTAAGAAGTAAATTATGGGAAATTTATGAATTGTTTTTGCTATGGTAGTTAAATTGACTATATGATATATACACATACATATACACATATACATACATAAACAGACACAAATGAATGAGAGTTGAAATGTCCAATCTTGCCAACTATGGAAAGGAAGGAATAAAAGGGAGGGAAGAAAGAAGAGAGAAAAGAAAGGATGAAGGAAGACCTTTAGTTTTTATTATAAAGCTTCTAGTATGAACCAGGCACTGTGATAAATACTTTTCAATTATTATTATTAAGAGATAGGAGACAGTATAATCTCCATATTAAGTTTGAGGAAGTTAAAACAAATTTACTTTTACAATTTTACTCAACAAATATGGTACTGATTACAAAGTTAGGCAGATCAAAAACAGGGAAAGAAAACTACAGACCAATCTAATTAAAAAACACACATGTAAAAATCTTAAATAGAATACTAGCAAAAAGACTCCAGCAAGTTATCACAAGGATTATTCACTATGATTAGGTGGAATTTATACCAGGAATTCAAGGATGGTTTAATATTTGGAAAACTATACATATAATTGGTCAGTCATATCAACAACCAAACCAACAAAAATTACATGATTATCTCAATAGATGTAGAAAAAGCTTTTGACAAAATACAACATTCATTCATAGTGAAAACACTAGAAAGTACATGCATAGATGGGCCTTTCCTAAAAATAATAAATAGTACATATCTAAAACCATCAGCAAGCATCATTTGCAATGAAGATATGTTAGAAGCCTTATTAATTAAATCAGGAGTATTGTAAGGATGCCTATTATCAACTCTATAATTTAATATTGTAGTAGAAATGCTAGCCATAGCAACTAGAGAAGAATTGAAGGGATTAAAATAGGCAGTGAGGAGATTAAACTATAACTCTTTGCAGATATGATGGTCTACTTAAAGAATCCTAGAGAATCAACTAAAAAGCTAGTGGAAATAATTAACAACTTCAGCAAAGTTGCAGGATGTGAAATAAACTCACATAAATCAGCAGTATTTCTATATATATCCAAAATAACTCAGGAGCGAGAGTTAGAAAGAGAAACTCAATTTAAAATCACTCTAGATTATATAAAATATTTACATATTTATTTTCCAAGACAAACACAGGGATTATATGAACACAACAACAAAACACTTTCCACACAATTAAAACTAGATATAAATAATTGGAAAAAAAAACATCAATTGCTCATGGGTAGGATGAATTAATATAATAAAAATGACAATCCTACTCAAATTAATTTACTTATTCAGTGCCATACCTATCAAACTACCAAAAAAAACTTTTTTTATTGAATTAGAAAAAAATAGAACAAAGTTCATTTGGAAGAACAAAAGATCAAAATATCAAGGGAAATAATGAAAATAAAATAAGTAAAGGAAAGGGACCTAGCAGTACCAGATCTTAAACTAAACTCTAAAGCAGTAGTCATCAAAAAAATATAGTACTGACTAAGAGACAGAAGAGAGGATCAATGGAGTAGACTTAGGGAAAATGACCTTAGGAAAAGAGTTCATGATAAACTCAAATATTCCAGCTTTAGGGGCAAGAATCCACTTTTTAACCAAAACTGCTTGGAAAATTGGAAAACAGTATGGGAGAGATTAGGTTTAGATCAACATCTCACATCCTACACCAAGAGAAATTCAGAATGGGTAAATGACTTAAATATAAAGAAGGAAACTATAAATAAATAAGGTGAATATAGAAATAGATACCTGTCAGATCTATGGGAAAGGAAATAACTTAAGACCAAACAAGAGATAGGGAATATTATAGAATGTAAAATGAATAATTTTGAGTACATTAAATTAAAAAAATTGTAGAAACAAAAACTATACAACTAAAATTAGAAAAGAAAGAACAAATTAGGAAATAAATCTTTATAACAAAAACTACTGATAAAGGTCTAATTTCTCAAATTTATAAGGAGCTAAATCAATTGTACAAAATATCAAGTCATCCCCCAATTGATAATGGCCAAGGTATAGGCCATTTTCAGATAAAGAAAACAAAACTATCAATAAGTCCACGAAAAAAGTATTCTAAATCTCTCATAATTAGAGAAATACCAATCAAAACAGCTCTGAGGTACAACCTCACACCTAGCAGATTGGCCAATATGACAGCAAAGTAATGTAATAAATGTTGGAGGGGATGTGGCTAAGTTGGGACATTAATGCATTGCTGGTGGAGTTGTGAATTGATCAAACCATTCTGGAGGGCAATTTGGAACTATGCCCAAAGGCTTTCAAAGACTCTCTGCCCTTTCATCCAGCCATACTACTGCTGGGTTTGTACCCCAAAGAGATAATAGGGAAAAATACATGTACAAAAATATTCATAGCCTTGCTCTTTGTGGTGGCAAAAATGGAAAATGAGAAGATGTCCACGATTGGGGAATGGCTGAACAAATTGTGGTATTTTATGGTGATGGAATTGTACTGAAAGGAATAATAACTGAAGGAATTCTGTGTGAACTGGAACAACCTCCAGGAAGTAGAGTGAAAGGAGTAGAACCAGGAGAACATTGTATATAGGGACTGGTACACTGGCACAATCAAATATAATGAACTTCTCTACTAGCAGCAATGCAATCATCCAGGAAAATTCTGAGGGAATAATGAGAAAGAACACTATCCACATCCAGAGAAAGAACTGTGGGAGTAGAAACATAGAAGAAAAACATCTCCTTGATCACATATTTTGATGAGATTATGATTGGGGATGCTGACATTAAATGGTCATTCTATTGCAAATATTGATAATAGGGAAATAGGTTTTGATAGATAATACATGTAAAACCCAGTGGAATTGCTTATAAGTTTTGGTAGGAGGGAGGTAGGAGTGGAGGAAAAGAACATGAATCATGTAACCATCATCATGTTCATAATTTCTTATGACACAACAGTATTCCAATACAATCACATACAACACTTGTTTAGTAATTCCCCAATTGAAAGACATCCCTTTAGTTTTCCGTTCTTTTCCACCTCAATAAAAGCTTATATAAATATTATATATAAGAAGTAGGTCTGTTTACCCTATCTTTTATCCCTTTGTGATACAGACCTAATAGTGGTATTACTACGAGAAAGGGATACACTATTTTATGGCCTTTTGACTTGGTCCAATTTTTTTTTTCTTCAGAATGAATATATCCATTCACAACTCCACCAATATTGTGTTAGTCTCGCAAATTTACCATAGTCTCTCCAACGTTATTCATTAAATTTTACCTTAGTGTGGTTTAAATTTTTCCCGTAATTAATAAATATTTAGAACATTTTTACATGACTAATGACAGTTTTAATTTCAACATCTGAGAACTTCCTATTCATATCCCATGACCACTTGTCAATGGTGGAAAGGAATGTTAAATTTGAGAATTCTGAAAAATGCTAATCTTCAACGGCCTTGCTAAGACTTTGAATTCAATCTTTGGGAATTGGGAGGGTGACTGTGAAAATGTAAAGAAGAGGACAATATTTGACTTTGTTCAGGACCTCTAGAGAAGTATCTAGAATTGGATATATGAGTGGGAACACCCAAGTGTAGACCAGCTTTATTTGCTGAAAAATTTTGATAAAGAGTACAAGAAGGTCAAAATAGATGGGTTTCTCTGATCCTTATGCCCCAGGGACCTAATAGTTACTGTGACATTTTTATTACCTTCTGAAGATATACTACATTCATGCTCCCCAAGGTTTATAATATTCATTTGAGGACTGGATTGGTCATTTCTCACTAAAATTTCTCTATTGTACATTTGTAATAGAATACAACAAAACAGGTAGGAAAGAGAATTTCTCCTTTCCTTTCCTCTAAAATCATTGATGTTGACTTTTAATAGAAATATGTTTACTGTTTGTTTGATTTACTCTTCTTACATTAGTAACTAAGTTATTGAAATAACTTTTTTTTACCATTCTCCAGTAATTTTTGAAATGCTGTAACCCTCTATATTTAGGACCATCCAGAGTTTATTGGTATAAGATATTAGCCTAAAACTATCTTTGGCCAACTGTTTTTCTTGTTCTTAACAGTTATTGTAAAAAAAATGTATCCTCCCCAGTAGTTCCTATCTTGTTAAGTTTATTATTTTTTTGTTTTTTTTTAAAGCAATAACAAATAGTTTTAGTGTCTTTTTTAATGTATGTTTTCTTTTCAGAAAATATATTTTGTGAGGTTCAGAGAAAAGATAGAACTTTATGCTCTAAAACCCCAAAGGAAAAGTCAGTCCAAATGGAATAAATTTGCTAGGATAAAACAGAAACAGCTCCAAAGAGGAAGAAAAGGAAAAGTCACATAATAACCTTCATGTGGATTTAAAAAGGAAGTGACCAATTCACTATATAAAAAGAAATACATAGAGGATGGATGAAATGTCAAATAATGAAAGATGTTTAAATCTACAATGGGGCATAGATATTTTAGTAGTATGCCAAGAACACTTAAGTTCATCATGACCTGAGACAGCTAATAAAAAAAGTCATTGCAACTTGACAGATGTTTCCATAGGAAAAGAAAACTAGAAATTTAACAAGGTAAAATATGTGTGTTATTAGTAGAGATAATCAGACTTTAAGTATCCAATCAGTAGCTCTTCTCCATCAGCCTCTATAGTACATTAAGGTATTTAAACCAACTCACTGGTTTATAATGTGGGATTTACTCACAGATTTTCATCCTGCTGCAGTCTGTAACACACTTCGCTTCAAATGTTAAATCACAATCCTGTAGTGATAAGTAGTAAACTTTGATGCTGCTCATAACGCACATGCCAAGATCCACTAATCCCAACCCTAGGAAAAGTGACAGATGTGGATTCTGTCAATCAAAAAAAATTTTTTTTAAATCTGAGGGAACTTGGATAGGGGGACACTGGATATAATTATACTGATCCTGAAGGAAAGGAGACTAACATATCTGTGGTCACTCCTGTCCTTCAGAACTACTTGGGATAAGACTAAAAACAGGTGAAATTATATTCATCATCATGGAAGAAGACAAATAGTTTTGAGGTCCAATCCTGTGGGTAAACAAAGCAATAAAGATGGAAGAAATAGAAAGGAAGACACACAGAAATGTTTTTTAAAAGATGTAAAATCCACCAAAGATATCAAAAGGAAGAAAATAATCTTAAAATCCAGAGCATTAAGGGAAAAGTCAACAAAGAAGATATATCAGGTTTGGAAGGCAAAAAAAGATAGCAAGATATTCAATAAAATAAATATTATAAATAAATATATAAGCATACAATAAATATTAACATAATATATTTATATATTACATAGAATAAACATATATAATGCATATAATTAGATAAAATGTTTATCACACATTATAATAATATCAAAATAAGTATAAATAAATAAATGTTGGAAAACAAAGATTTAAACAATTCTTGATGAAAGAAAGGCCAAACAGTTTCTCAAATGATAATAGAGCTGTAGAAGGAAGTTCTAGAATTACTAAATAGAAAAATCTGAATTTTGAGAGAGGTTTAAAGGGAATGGGAAAAATGGCACCTGTGACCAATCAGGGAAGTAAAAGAAAATAAAAAGGCATGAGAAAAAATACCTCATATAAATATATATATATATATGCATATATATACACACATACATATATATATATATACACACATATATAATGTATGTATATATATGACCCCTATATACAAAAGTGCATTGATTTTCAAAGTAGAATGTGCAGTGAGAACTAAGGGATGATAGGTCTCCCAGAAGAAAGAGGTAAGTCAAAAAACCTGAAGAAAATATTGTAGAAAATAACACAAGAAGCCTTTCAAGAACTTCCAGAGCACGCCGCACACACACACACACACACACACACACACACACACACACACACACACACCCCAAACAAAATCACTGAATTTTTTTCCTAATTATTTCTTGGTACAAAAATCAGTGGTAGATAAATTTTTTAATAAATGGGAACACTTTCTTTGATTCGATTAGGGCCTGTTTCTAGAAGCAGAATTGCTAGATATAGACATATACATATTTTAATGATTTTTCAGTGATTACTGCAAGTATTTTTTAAAGTATTTTACCAAGTCAGCATTTCATCAGAACTGCATTACAACTGTGGAAGTCTTCCCACAGCCTCTCCAACATTTAATCTTCATCCTATTTGTCATCTTTATGTATATGACAGTTATATAGAGAAATTTCAGAGTTGTATTCATTTCAGTTCTCTTTTTATTAATGCTCTGGAGCTATATTTTATATAGTCAAAAATTACTTGAATTTCTTTAAAAACTGAACTATACTCCATACCTCTAAGACTTTATTTTATCTTTCCATCTTGTGTCTAACTTTACATCTGATCCTTATTTATCTCTCCTTTGCACTTAGCCTGTTGTATTACTTTGTATCATGTGAAGATCTGTATTCACTCAGCTTTCATCACCTATCTCATTCTTCCAAAATGTTCAGATTTTGAATTTCTCATGAGAAGGAATCCTATTTTGTCTTTCAGTCGAAGAGATCTTAAGTATCTTAATTGCTATCTTAGGTAGTAATGCAGTTTACCCCAAATTTTACCCACCATTTCCTAAGTTTTCAGAACCTGGAATATCTATTGAGTTATCTACATCTTAAGTATCCTAGTTAATATTTCCCAAATAGGAATATGTGATCAGTTGAACCCAACTGAGTACACAGATTTTCATTTCTTTTCTTTTTTTATTCTGCTCTTGACTGACAATTTTCATCATCAAATTTTTTTCTTTTCTGTTCTGGTAATTTTGTTTGTAATAGCTAAACATTCCCTATTTCATTAAATATGGAGTATTTTAACTTTCAGTTTCACTTGGTAAGTCATTCTTGCTTAGAGTTCAAGGTATTTTGAGTTGCAGATTATTATATTTCATCCTTTTCAGCCAGTTTTTAATTTGAAAAAAAAATATGTAATTAGTTGATTTAGAATATTTTCCCATGGTTAAATGATTCATTTTCTTTCCCTACCATCCTCCCACCTCCTCCCCTAGCCAACTAGCCATTTCACAGGGTTTTATAGATGTAATTTATCAAGACCTATTGTTAATATTTCCATTAAGGTGATCATTTAGAGTCTATGTCCTCAATCATATCCCTGTAGAACCATGTGATCAAGCAATTGTTTTTCTTCTGTGTTTCTACTCCTATAGGTCTTCCTTTTCATCTTTGATGCTGTTAATTTGGATTTCTTCTTTCCTTTTTTCTTAGATCAACCATTACTTTGTTTATTTTATTTGTTTTTTTTCAAAGTGCCTACTTCAAGTCTTACTTATTAATTCAATAGTTCTTTCACTTTTAATTTTATTAATTTCTTTTTTAATTTTTATGATTTCTAATTTAGTTTTTATCTGGGGATTTTTAATTTGTTCTCTTTCTAGTTTTTTAATTTGCATGGCCAGTTCATTGAACTCTGCCCTCCCTACTTCATTAATATATGCACACAAGGATGCAAATTGTATTTGTCTTCTCCCCCACTCACCCCATCTTACCCCATTTTTAGGCTTATCCTTTTTTCTCTCTAGTGCTATGTATATGTATGCATATTATTTATATATTTTGAAATTTCATTCTGAAGAGTTTGTCATTGTTCTCTTTAAGTATACTTCTTCTAGCTACCCTGATGATAATGTCAAATTTTACGATTTGCAATATCACCTTTTCTTATAGTAATACAAATCATTTGAATTTATTGGATTTCTTTTTTTAAAAGTTGGCTTTTCTCCCCCTTTCTTAATTATGTTTTGATGATTCTCTTGAATTCTATATATGGGCATCAAATTTTCTGTTTAAGTCCTGTCTTTTCTTTATGAATACTTGGAAGTCTTCTATTTTATTAAATGACCATTCTTTCCCCTGCAAGAATATAGTCAGCTTTGCTGGGTACTTGGTACTTGGTTGTAGGACCAGTTCCCTTGCTTTCTGGAATATTATATTCCATGCTGTCTGGTCCTTCAGTGTAGGTGCATCCAGATCCTGCTTTATCCTAACTGTGGTTCCATAATATCTGAATGACTTCTTCTTAGAGCTTGTAATATTATTTTTCCTTGGTAATTTCCTTGGTAAAAAAAAAAAAAAGAATTCCTGGTAATTCTTGAATTTGGCTATATCATTCCTGGGCATTGTCAATTGATAATTAAATGCAGGAGATGATCTTTGGATTCTTTAAATCTCTACTTTCCCTCTTGTTGCAGAATTTTGTGGCAGTTTTCTTAGATAATTTCCTGTAGAATGATTTCCAAGCTTTTTCTTTTGTCATGATCTTTTGGTAGTCCAATAATTCTTAAATTGTCTCTCCTGGATCTGTTTTCCAGGTCTGTATTTTGTCATTGTGGTATTTCATATTTTCCTCAATTTTTTTCATTCTTTTGATTTTGCTTTATACACTCTTACTGTCCTGTGAAGTCATTTTCATCTCTGGCTTTTGGATCATCCTTCTTCTAGTCTGGTTTTCTTTGTAGGTTGTCTTTCTTCTTATTTGCCTCCTTTTCAAGCTAATCAATTCTGGCTTTCTTTTTTTTTTTTTTTTTTAAATATATTTTATTTGATCATTTCCAAGCATTATTCGTTAAAGACATAGATCATTTTCTTTTCCTCCCCCCCACCCCCCATAGCCGACGCGTAAGTCCACTGGGCATTAGATGTTTTCTTGATTTGAACCCATTGCTTTGTTGATAGTATTTGCATTAGAGTGTTCATTTAAAGTCTATCCTCTGTCATGTCCCCTCAACCTCTGTATTCAGGCAGTTGCTTTTTCTCGGTGTTTCCACTCCCATAGTTTATCCTTTGCTTATGAATGGTGTTTTTTTTCTCCTGGATCCCTGCAAGTTGTTCAGGGACATTACACCGCCCCTAATGGAGAAGTCCATTACGTTCGATTATACCACAGTGTATTAGTCTCTGTGTACAATGTTCTCCTGGTTCTGCTCCTCTCGCTCTGCATCACTTCCTGGAGGTTGTTCCAGTCTCCATGGAACTTCTCCACTTTATTATTCCTTTGAGCACAATAGTATTCCATCACCAACATATACCACAGTTTGTTCAGCCATTCCCCAATTGATGGGCATCCCCTCGTTTTCCAGTTTTGGGCCACCACAAAGAGCGCAGCTATGAATATTTTTGTACAAGTCTTTGTGTCCATTATCTCTTTGGGGTACAGACCCAGCAGTGCTATGGCTGGGTCAAAGGGTAGATATTCTTTTGTCGCCCTTTGGGCATAGTTCCAAATTGCCCTCCAGAATAGTTGGATCAGTTCACAACTCCACCAGCAATGAATTAATGTCCCTACTTTGCCACATCCCCTCCAGCATTCATTACTTTCCTTTGCTGTTATGTTAGCCAATCTGCTAGGTGTGAGGTGATACCTCAGAGTTGTTTTGATTTGCATCTCTCTGATTATAAGAGATGTAGAACACTTCTTCATGTGCTTGTTAATAGTTTTGATTTCTTTATCTGAGAACTGCCTATCCATTTCCCTTGCCCATTTATCAATTGGAGAATGGCTTGATTTTTTGTACAATTGATTTAGCTCATTATAAATATGAGTAATTAAACCTTTGTCAGAGGTTTCTATGAAGATTTTTTCCCAATTTTTTGTTTCCCTTCTGATTTTAGTTATATTGGTTTTGTTTGTACAAAAGCTTTTTAGTTTGATGTAGTCAAAATTATTTATTTTACATTTTGTGATTCTTTCTATATCTTGCTTGGTTTTAAAGCCTTTCCCCTCCCAAAGGTCTGACATGTATACTATTCTGTGTTTACCCAATTTACTTATGGTTTCCTTCTTTATGTTTAAGTCACTCACCCATTTTGAATTTATCTTGGTGTAGGGTGTGAGGTGTTGATCTATTCCTAGTCTCTCCCACACTGTCTTCCAATTTTCCCAGCAGTTTTTATCGAATAGTGGATTTTTGTCCCAAAAGCTGGGATCTTTGGGTTTATCGTATACTGTCTTGCTGAGGTCGTTTTCCCCCAGTCTATTCCACTGATCTTCCTTTCTGTTTCTTAGCCAGTACCAAATTGTTTTGATGACTGCTGCTTTGTAATATAGTTTGAGGTCTGGGACTGCAAGGCCCCCATCATATGTGTTTTTTTTCATTATTTCCCTGGATATCCTTGATCTTTTGTTCTTCCAAATGAACTTTGTTATGGTTTTTTCTAAATCAGTGAAGAAGTATTTTGGTAGTTCAATGGGTATGGCACTAAATAGATAAATAAGTTTGGGTAGGATGGTCATTTTTATTATATTGGCTCGTCCTATCCATGAGCAGTTAATGTTTTTCCAATTGTTCAAGTCTAGTTTTAGTTGTGTGGCGAGTGTTTTGTAGTTGTGTTCATATAGTTCCTGTGTTTGTCTTGGGAGATAGATTCCTAGGTATTTTATTTTGTCTAAGGTGATTTTGAATGGGATTTCTCTTTCTAGTTCTTGCTGCTGAGCTGTGTTGGAGATATATAGAAAAGCTGATGATTTATGTGGGTTTATTTTGTATCCTGCAACTTTGCTAAAGTTGTTGATTATTTCAATTAGCTTTTTGGTTGAATCTCTAGGATTCTTTAAGTAGACCATCATGTCATCCGCAAAGAGTGATAACTTGGTCTCCTCCTTGCCTATTCTGATGCCTTCAATTTCTTTATCTTCTCTAATTGCTACTGCTAGTGTTTCTAGTACAATGTCAAATAGTAGAGGTGATAATGGGCATCCTTGTTTCACTCCTGATCTTATTGGGAATGCATCTAGTTTATCCCCATTGCAGATGATATTAGCTGTTGGTTTTAGATATATACTGTTTATTATTTTTAGGAATGACCCTTCTATTCCTATGCTTTCTAGTGTTTTTAATAGGAATGGGTGTTGTATTTTATCAAAGGCTTTTTCTGCATCTATTGAGATAATCATGTGGTTCTTGCTAGTTTGCTTGTTGATGTGGTCAATTATGTGGATGGTTTTCCTAATGTTGAACCAGCCCTGCATCCCTGGTATGAATCCTACTTGATCATGGTGAATGATCCTTCTGATCACTTGCTGGAGTCTTTTTGCTAGTATCCTATTTAAAATTTTTGCATCTATATTCATTAGGGAGATTGGTCTATAGTTTTCTTTCTCTGTTTTTGACCTGCCTGGTTTTGGAATCAGTACCATGTTTGTGTCGTAAAAGGAGTTTGGTAGAACTCCCTCTTTGCTTATTATGTCAAATAGTTTGTATAGTATTGGGGTTAACTGTTCTCTGAATGTTTGATAGAATTCACAGGTGAATCCATCAGGCCCTGGGGATTTTTTCTTAGGAAGTTCTTTGATGGCTTGATGGATTTCAATTTCTGATATGGGATTATTTAAGAATTCTATTTCCTCTTCTGTTAGTCTAGGCAGTTTGTATTTTTGTATATATTCATCCATTTCTCCTAAATTGGTGTATTTATTGCCATATAATTGGGCAAAGTAATTTCTAATGATTGCCTTAATTTCCTCCTCATTGGAGGTGCTGTCCCCCTTTTCATCTTTAATGCTGTGAATTTGCTTTTCTTCCTTCCTTTTTTTAATTAGATTGACCAGTACTTTGTCTATTTTGTTTGTTTTTTCAAAGTACCAGCTTCTTGTCTTATTTATTAAATCAATAGTTCTATCACTTTCGATTTTATTAATTTCTCCCTTAATTTTTAGGATTTCTAATTTGGTTTTCTGCTGGGGGTTTTTAATTTGATCGCTTTCGAGTTTTTTCAATTGCATTTCCAATTGATTGATCTCTGCTCTCCCTTGTTTGTTAATATGAGCTTTCAGGGATATGAATTTGCCTCTGATTACCGCTTTGGCTGCATCCCAAAAGGTTTGAAAGGATGTTTCGCCATTGTCATTTTCCTTGATGAAATTATTAATTGTTTCTATGATTTCTTCTTTAGCTAAACGGTTTTGGAGTATCATATTGTTTAATTTCCAATTGGTTTTAGATTTGGTTTTCCATGTACCATTACTAATCATTATTTTTATTGCCTTGTGATCTGAGAAGGCTGCATTCATTATTTCTGCTTTTTTGCATTTGTGTGCTATGTTTCTGTGACCTAATGTATGGTCAATTTTTGTGAATGTGCCATGTGGTGCTGAGAAGAAGGTGTATTCCTTTTTATCCCTATTTATTTTTCTCCATATGTCTATTAATTCTAATTTTTCTAAGATTTCATTCACTTCTTTTACCTCTTTCTTATTTATTTTTTGATTTGATTTATCTAAATTTGATAATGGTTGGTTTAAGTCTCCCACTAGTATGGTTTTATTGTCTATTTCTTCCTTCAATTCTCCTAGTTTCTCCATTAGAAATTTGGGTGCTATATTATTTGGTGCATACATGTTGATTAATGTTATTTCCTCTTTGTCTAGAGTCCCTTTTAACAAAATATAATTACCTTCCCTATCCCTTTTGATCAGGTCTATTTTTGCATTGGCTTTATCAGATATCATGATTACCACTCCTGCCTTCTTTCTATCAGTTGAGGCCCAGAAGGTCTTACTCCATCCTTTAATTCTGACCTTGTGGGTGTCAACCCGCCTCATGTGTGTTTCTTGAAGACAACATATGGTAGGGTTTTGGATTCTAATCCATTCAGCTATTCGTCTACGTTTTATGGGTGAGTTCATCCCATTCACGTTCAAAGTTATGATTGTCATTTGTGGACTCCCTGGCATTTTGATTGCCTTCCCTAATTCTAACCTTTTCTTCTTCGGCTCTACCTTTTAGTCCAGTGATTTACTTTGAATCAGTCCCCCTTGTCCCCTCCCTTGATGTTTCCCTTTTTAGTCCCTCCCTTTTTGTTCCCTCCCCCTCCCCCCTCTCTTTCCCTCCCTTTTTGTTCTCCCTCTCCCCCTCCCCCCCTTGGTTTTCCCTTCTCCTTACCCTTGTTGGGTAAGATAGAATTCAAGATCCCAATGGATCTGGATGTTTTTCCCTCTCAGAGTTGATTTCCCTGAGATTGAGGTTTAAGTAAACCCCCCCCCCTCTCTTCCTCTCCTTCTTATAGGAGTTTTCTTCCCCTCCCCTTCCCCTGTGAATCTTTGTGTGAGAACCATTATTCTATTTGGTCTTTCTTTACCCCCTATTTATACATTACATTTTCCCCACATATTAGTATACATAGGTTGATATAAATGTAGTCCTTATAGAAGAGAGTTTGAGTAAAAGAAGATAACATTTTTCCCCTTTCCTTAATATTTACCTTTTCAGGTATTCCTTGCTCTTTGATTTTCGGTATCAAACTTTCCACAGAGCTCTGGTCTTTTCTTTGCAAAAAGTTGGAAGTCTTCTATTTTTTTGAATGCCCATACTTTCCCTTGGAAGTATATAGTCAGTTTTGCTGGGTAGCTGATTCTTGGTTGGAGACCCAGCTCTCTTGCCTTTCTGAAGATCATGTTCCATGCCTTACGATCATTCAGCGTAGAACTTGCAAGGTCTTGTGTGACCCTGATTGGCATTCCTTTATATCTAAATTGTCTTTTTCTGGCTTCCTGTAGGATTTTTTCTTTTGTTTGATAGCTTTGGAATTTGGCAATTACATTCCTGGGAGTTGTCTTTTGGGGGTTTAGTGTAGAAGGTGTTCTGTGAGCTCTGTCAGTGGCTGTATTGCCCCCTTGTTCTAGAATCTCTGGGCAATTTTCTTTGATTATATCTTGTATCACCATGTCCAGTTTGGTGTTTATTTCTGGCTTTTCTGGGAGTCCAATTATTCTTAAATTTTCTCTTCTCCCCCTGTTTTCCAGATCTATCACCTTGTCGGTGAGATATTTTATGTTCTCTTCTAATTTCTTGGTGTTTTGGCTTTGCTTTATTAGTTCTTGCTTTAAAGCCTGGTTTTCTTTTACAGTTTGGTCAAACTGGTTTTGTAGATGCGTGAATTTCTTTTGCATCATTTCCCACTTTTCCTCCCAGAGGGCTTCCATCTTTTTGGTCCTTTCTGATTCAAATTCTTCATGGGTTTGTGGAGAGTTTCTATTTCCTTTGGAAGATTTTGGAGAATTTTCTTGTATATCTTCTTCTATCTGCTCTGTATTTTGTATTTTGGCTCCATAGAATGTGTCCAGAGTCGCCCCTTTCTTCTTATTTTTCTTGGTATTTTGGGGCTTCTGTGCTTCTGTGGAGTTTGTCATCTCTGAACGTGGAGGATTGGCTTTTCTTGTCTTTGTCTGGTGATCAGAGGCTTTAGTCCTGGGCAGATGTTGGTTCTATGAGTGTTCCCTGGGTTAAACTGAATATGCCTCACTGGAACTGGAATGGAAGGGTCGGACCACGAGGCCACACTCTCCCCCTGGCTCGATTTCCGGAAGTTGCCTTCAGAATCCCTGGCCGTGAGGCTGTTTCCTCGGCCTGCGGGGGGATGGGCTGCCGCTTCCCCAAGCTCCGAGAGCACAGACTTTCACTGAGACTTGGATAGCAGGATCCAGCCCGTGAGGCTGTCTTGCCCGCCCTGAGGGTTGCTGTTGTTTTGACCAGCTCTCTGCAGCGGAGGCCCCAGGCAGTAACTTTCACCCGGACCGACCAGCTCTTTGCAGTGGAGGCCCCAGGCAGTAACTTTCACCGGGACCCACCGGCTCTCTGCAGCGGAAGCCCCAGGCAGTAACTTTCACCCGGACTGGGACTTGGGTAGAAGACCCTGAGGGTTGTTGTTCCTCAGACCCTGCTCTCTGAGCCCGGCGCGGCTGCCGCTTCCGGGAGCCTTGGACTCTGCGCTCCTACCCCTGAGGTCCGAGGGATCTCGGGTTCTGGCTTTTAAGGGGAGCCGTACCTTTTGAACCGGGTCCAGGTCCAGGAGGAGGGTTTCCAGGGTCTGTGCTGTTGATCGTTTTGAATTTCGGCGCCTTAGGAGCTTCTAGTTTGAGATCGGTTGGGAAGGGTTTTCCGGAGATCTGAACTTCAGCTTTCTCTAAGCCGCCATCTTAACCGGAAGTCTCAATTCTGGCTTTCAAAACACTATTTTGTTGTTTTAGTTTATTTGCCTCTATTTTGTTGTTTTAGTTTATTTGCCTCTGTTTCCAGATGACTTATTTTGTTTTTTAAGTTCTTTTCCAAATTGTCTCTCATTGTTTCTTGAATTGTGTTTTGAGTTTTTCCAAAGCCTGTGTCCAATTTGCTAGATTTTCTGCTTTGTGTTCCTTGGTCCTCCTATGTACCATTTGCTCTTTGTTCCTTGTCTAGATAAAAGCTGTCAATTGTAAATTCTTTTTTCTTTTTCTGTTGTTTACTCATATTTTTCCATTCTTTCACACCTATCATTGGCTGCAATATTGATTTTTATTATTTGTTGGATATGTGGGTTTCAGGTATTCGGTCCTGAAGGGGCTTCTTCACTGCTCTATTGATTTACTATGTTAGGCTGATGGTATTTATGAGCCCTGAGGTCAGATCTTCCCCAGCTGGCTGCAGAAACTGAAAGTGTAGTTGAAGGTAGCTGTGCTTCCAGTCCTGATAGCAAGGTATTTTGTAGGAGTTACAGCCTTTGCCCTGGGATCTGAGTCAGTAGTATTCTTATATCTTCTCTCAGCACAGTCTATGGGTGAGGGACATTGTAGCGTGAGCTTCCCTACCCTCTGGAGGCTTCTTATTTGCCCTGTTGATAAGATTAAGCCAGGGTAGAATTGATTTTTGGAGCTGGATGTACTTGGAGGCCAAAGGGTTGACCAGATGGAGGGTTTGGACTACAACTAGGCTACCCAACCCTCCTTGATTCTCCTCCAGGTGCCTCCCTATCACATGTTTAATGCCCATAGCCTGGCACAGCTTTACCAGATAGGCACTCTCTCTGTACTAGAGCCCTTGTCAGCCCAGAGACTCCAAGGACAACTGGACATTGAGAACAGTGGGTGGGGGAGGGGTCCTGGGACCTTCCTTCTTCCTTTTGCTTAAACCAAAGTTTTCAAGAATTCAGGCATTTTTTGGTGTACCTTTTAAATTGAATTCAGCAGAATGGTCCCCCAGCTCTATTCTTTTGTTGGATTTGGTTTTCTGTCCCCTCAAAGCACTTTGTTTTTGACTGGTGTGGAAGAGTTTTCAGAGAGTTCTGGACTTGTACTGCATCTAAGAGGCCATCTTGACTCCACCTCCTTTCAGTCCTTTAATGTAGAAACTACTGCTCCTGTGCAATCCTGACTATGGCCACAATGTTTTAATTATTTTTTTCTAAGTGCTTGCGGTATTTTGAGAATTTGGCTATATTAGCCCTGGTTTCTCATCCACTCTACTATTTGCTTCTGTTTCATGAGTGAATTCATCCCATTTACATTCAGAGTTATGATAACCAGCTGTGTATTCCCCATCATTTTGATTTCCTCTTCTAGTCTTGCCCTTCCTTCTTTCACTATTTCCTTCTATACCAGTGTTTTGCTTTTAATCAGTCCCCCTAATCCTTACCCTTATTTTACTTCCCTTCCCATGCCCACCTTTCTTTTTCCCCTCATATTTTTTCTTTAGAGGCTATTGAATTCCTTCCCCCCTATTTCCATCCCTTTTGGTATCCCCTCCCTTAGTTTATTCCTCTCAACTTCCCTGTAGGGTAAGATGGGATTCAATACCCTAATGTTTATAGATGCCCTTCCCTCTCAGAGTTAATTCTACTGAGAATAAGGTTTAAGTATTAACTATATTAGCACTCTCTTCCTCTCCTTATAATTGCATTCTTCCCCTTCCCCTCCCATGTACCTGTTTTTGTAGTATAAGTTATCCTATTTTTCTTATTCCTTCAAGTTTTTCTTGGTTGCCATCTTCTATTTCCTTCCTTTCTTTTTTTGCATATCATCTTAAACCACTTAGTACCCCAACCACTAACTATGAATATTTCATATAACTGCTATCATATTTAATACAGTTTTTTAAGTTACAAATATTATTTTTCCATATAGGAGTATAAGCAATTTGACCTTACTGAAGTCCTTAAAAGAAAAAAAAAATCCTCTCTTTCTTGTTTACCTTTTCATGTTTCTCTTGAATTTTGTATTTGGACATCACATTTTCCATTTAGTTCGGGTCTTTTCTTTACAAATTCTTGGAAATCTTCTATTTTTTTAATTGCCCATACTTTTCCCTGTAAGTATATAGTCAGTTTTGATATGTAGATGATCCTTGGTTGTCGACCCAGTTCTCCTGCATTTTTGGATATCACATTCGAAGCCTTGTAGTCCTTTAGGGTAGGGGCTGTCAGATCCTGTGTAATATTAATTGGTGCTCCTTGATATCTGACTTATCTCTTTCTGACTTCTTATGTTATTTTCTTCTTTGTTTGGAAGCTCTTGAATTTGGCAATTGCATTCATAGGGTTTGTCTTTTAAGGATTTAAAGTAGAGAGTGATCTATGCACGTTAAATGACCATTTTGTTTTATTCGTTTTTACTTCCCTTCCCAGTCAGAAGTTTGAGTGAGGAGGGGAGGCAGGTGTTTGTATCAAGCTACAGAGCAGTTTTTTCCCTGAGTGTATTTTTCAGTCTCTGCTGTGTCTGCTGTGTGCAACCCTTCTCTGCCCTATCTCTGTGCCCAGTCTCTACGTTCCTCAGCCTCCTGGGGTCCAAAGTTTCTCTGCTTTCTGGGGTAAGTCTGTAGTGTCCTCAGGTAGTCCCTGAGAACCTAGAGAATGTCCTGTGCTTGCTGTGAGTCTGGCACCATAGGCAGAGTGGAGGAGGGGTGATCACCTTGCTCTTTGTTATGTGTAATTATACCCCCTATAGAGTGGAAATGCCCAAACCTTGCCTACCTTCAAGGCTATGTCCTATGAATTAACCCCTTCACTCATATGATTTTGGGTTTTGTTATTTTGAGGTGCTTTATATTGGTAGGTGGTGAGGATAGAACCCTTCCTTCTACAGTGTGGCCATTTTATCCTCTTATAATAATCCTGGGGTGTTAAAATTCGGGATCTCTTTTAAGAAGTAATTGGTGGATTCTTTCAATTTCTATTTGCCCCTCTTCATCAAGAGTATCAGGGGAGTGGAAAGGTATCAATTGGCTCAACCAGAATAGCAATTTTGGGAATGGGAGGGAAAGACTTATCTGTACATTTCTTCCTAATATTAATGATTTTGAGGAAGTTGACAGTGGTAGCTTTGTCTCCAATTAAAAACAGAATAAAATAAAATATTTTTTTTCTCTAGTGTGGGGAAGATGGGGGGATTCTTGAGAACTTTAATGTGACAAATAAAGAATTTTTTAAAAAGAAAAAGAAAACAAAAGGTAACAAACTAAATGTTATGGAATGTTTTAGTAAAGTCATATGTGCATGATCTTTCTGTGGAGATGTTATCAATCAGATCTGCCTTATATCCAAAGGGGAAAAAAAAGAAAGAAAACATCGTTTCGGCTATAAATTGGCTGTAGCACTTATCTCTATCCACATGAATATAAATAGGTGTCCTTTGATGATTTTATACATCCCAATAACCTCAATGTGTAGAATAGCAATAACTATTTATAAAGGAACTTAGCACAGTGCTTGGCATATAGTAGGTACTTAATAAATTTTTATTGATTGATTGGCAAATTCTTTATTTCCATTCTCAGGTCTTAGCTGTTTTATAAGGCCCATATTCAGAGAAATTATTTTCAGTTAAATTCAAACAATTCAGTGGTGTATACATGTTGTCTGAATATTATTAGTGAAGTCTATCAGTGCCCAAAGTATTTCTATATAAATTTATCTTGTTTATCATGTGGTATAAGAAAAAAAGTATGAGTCTTCTTAATTTTTTAGTGAGAAAGTATTCACTTTTTCCATAAAAGCCTTGGGTTAATGCACTCTATATTTCATATATTATATAGGTCTTTGTATATTTATATCCATTGTAATTAATTTATGCATATAAGAGTTTTATTAATTTAAGACTAAAGCATGACTTTACTACAACATTCTAGAAAAGTAGCAATTCAACTAGATATGTGAAATTCTTATGGGAAGATGAAGGACAGAATATCATCAAGGGAATGATATTTGAATTGGGAAGCAAAAACAGAGAAGGAAAGAAAATGTTAATATACAGGAGACAAACATAGGCAAAGTCCTCAAGAGATAGAGAAAAAGAAATAGAGATTGGCTTAACACCTGCATCAGTGACTTCAACAGGCCCCAGTGAGCATGACTGCCAGGTTTCAAGTCCTTCAGAAGCATCAGCTCTTACTTAGTTGCTTCCTAGAAAAATGAGAATATTTATTTTTTCACTTCTGGAATGCCAAGGGAATTTAACAACATGTCTCAAACCACAGATGAAATCTTTTTACTGTTCTCTGTGTTTATAAAAACATATTATGTGCTGCATATTCTTCCTGGAAAAAAATGTTAATTGAGCTCTTCATGTATCTAAATTAAAAGGATGGCTCACATAAATATAGATATAGATATCCACACAAAACATGCATATATAAACATATATATATACGCATTATATATGTTGACAATTTTAGGCAGAATAGACAAAAATTATATTACCTATTAGAATCATATTCATGGATACTTGCATACAAACTACTAGTGTATTCAAAAAACATTATTAAGTACTTAGGATGATGCAGGCAGCAGAATATGGTTCATTGGATCTGAATTGCATGACTTTTCTAAAGTCTACCTCAAAAATCCCCTAGTTGTTTGATGTTGAACAAAACATTTAAAGTGTTTGGGTTTCAGTTTCCTCAACTATTAAAAAAAGAAATTGGAATACATTCCTTTCCTCTGTAAAGATCCATGATCTTAGAAGTAGATGTACATAGTGCTAGATAATCTGATACTAAGGAAAATGTAATATGTATTGCCTTTGAGGATCTTACAATCGAGAAAGAGTGGTATCTATTAAAATATATTATTCATTAGTATGTAAAGGAATAAGAGATTTATGAGTCCTTGTGAAGAGAAAGGTTGATACTTGCCATTGAATAAGGGAAGGAGTAATTTGAGTTGTGAGTCAGAGAGAGCTATATATTAGGCAGAATTTTAGTTAAATCGAAATGTATGTCATACTAGAAATTTCAAACTGAATAATCTGTTCATTGTTTTCTCGATATTTCTTCTAAGTCTGACATACAAGCTTTCATTATGATGGATAAGACAAATATCCAACCTTGACTACTAATCATTACAGAGTCTTCCTGCCCATCAGGGATATCAATTCCAAAATTCAAACTTTCTTCATTCATAGCCCTCTTCTAAGTTTAATATTCCATTTCCTCTCTTCCTATTCCATTTTTTCACCTCTTCCTTCTTTCCCCCAATTCTTAATGTCTTTTTTTCTGTTCATAATTTAAGCAATATGAGTGTTGTATCATCAAAGAATCAACTTTTTATTCATATTAAGTATCAAGAGATCAGCAATCTGTGTAAAAGATAAAAGAAAGAATATCAATTGTCTAAGAAATAGCAGGATACAGTAAGCAGAAAGAATCTGATTTTAAAAGAGCCAGGAATAAAGAAGCTAAGAATGATGTAGTGATGTAGTGATTTTTTTTCTTGCCAAATAAACTTTGACTCTTGAAATTCATTTGGGTAAGATGGAGAGGAGGGGAATGGATATATAAAGGTAACTAGATTCATAAAATGTTCAATGATTGAATCACAAAATTAATGGTAATCTAGATGGAATGTTCCTGAGGATCACAGAAATGAGTCCATGATTATCTTTTAGAAAATGAAAGAGACATTTACTATTTATTTTGATTGAAAGTGTAGGTGGAATGTTTGTGAAAAATTTTAGATTGATTCTAAGTTGCAAAACTGTATTTTAAAGTGTAGAAAAATGACCCAAATTTCATAAGGAGAAATTTAATAGCAATAAACGAAATGTCCATAATGCATGGTTTCATATCTGCCCTCTTATATTTACAAATTGTTTGACCAGAAATAAATCACCTTAACTCTCTGAGTTTAAATTTCTTCATCCACATGTTGGGGATAATAATGTTTGCAAAACCTACTTCATGGAGTTGCAAGACTCAATATCTTATGACTTAATATCTATAAAGTATTTTGCTATATAAAGGAATTATATCAACACAACTACAAAATACTTTTTACACAATTAAATAAGTTGGAAATAAAAAATTGAAAAAAATTGATTGCTCATGGCTAGGATGAGGTACTATAATAACATGACAATCCTATCCAAATTAATTCATGTATTCAGTGCTGTACCTATCAAACTCTCAAGAAACTTTTTTATAGAATTAGAAAAAATGTAAGAAAGCTCATCTGGAGGTATAAAAGATCAAGAATATCGAGGGAAATAATGTAAAATAAATATGAAGGATGGTGGCCAGTAGTACTAGATTTTAAACTGTACCATAAAGCAGTAGTCATCAAAATAATATGGTACTGGCTATGAGACAAAAGGGTAAACCAATGGAATAGACTAGAGGTAAGTAACCTCAGCAAGCTATTGTTTGATAAACCCAAAGATCCTAGCTTTTGGACCAAAAACTCACTATTTGACAAAAATATTTATAGCTGTGCTCTATATGATGGCAAAAAAGTGGAAAAAGAGGGGCTATCCCTCAAATGGGAATGGCTGAATAAATTGTGGCATCTGATGGTGATGGAATACTACTGTGCTGTAAGGAATGAAGAACTGGAGTATTTCTATGTGAACTGGAAAGACCTTCAAGAATTGATACAGAGTGAAATGAGCAGAACCAGGAAACCATTGCACACAGAAACTGAAACACTGTGGCCTAATCAAATGAAATGTATTTCTTTATTAGTATCAATGCAATAATCCAGGACAATTCTGAGGGTCTTATGGGAAAGAACACTATCCACATTCAGAGAAAGAACGGTGGGATTAGAAATGCAAAAGAAAAACATAATTGATTGATTACATGGTTTGATGGATATATGACTGGGGTTTTGGAGAACAATAATACAAACATGAATAATATGGATATAGGTGTTGAGCAATGACATATGTATAACCCAGTGAATTGCTTGTCAGATCTGGGATGGGGAAGAGCAGAGGGGAGGGAAAGAACATGAATTTTGTAGCCATGGAAAAATATTCTAAATAAATTCTATATAAATGTACAAATATATGACATATATATATATATATATATATATATATATATATATACATGCCTGGTAGTTATTGAATTTTAAAGCTCTTTGGGTAAAGTTCCAAATAGATCTCCAGAATATTTCCATCATTTCACAACTCCACCAACATTGTGTTAGTTATCAATTTTTTCACATCACTCCCAGCCTTTTAATTTTTCCTTTCATTCTTTATTAGCCAATATGGTAGCCAATTGTAGTTTTTTTAATGAATACTCTTTCTCTTTATGCTCTAGAGCAGCGGTTCTCAACCTCTCAATTTGTAGCAATGAGAATACATAATGCATATCAGGTATTTACATTCCGAATCATAACTGTAGCAAAATTACAGTTTTGAAGTAGCCACTAAAATAACTTTTTCGTTTGGGGTCACCACAACATGAGGAACTGTATTGCGGGGTCACGGCATTAGAAGGGATGAGAACCACTGCTCTAGAGTCTCTAGAGTCTAAACGATCTCAAGATGATTCTAAATTATTTGTTTCATATCCAACATAATCTTGAAGGACTGCATAATTAGCCTGAGCCTCCTGTTTTAATTATCTAGACAGATTTCAGTCTTGACAGACTTTTTCATGTGGACACTGGTTATTCTTCATGCTGTGGCTAAGCCAGAACCTTTCCTATTTGATAAAACTTTGCTGTGCTTTGTTTGGGCCATGTTGAAACTATAGCTGCATTTGAGCATCAAGATAACTGAACAGAACATAATGGAATCTCTAAGCTGATTTTTTAGTCAATTGTCCATCTCTTAAAGCATTTTTTAAAATAGCACTCAGTGTTTTGGGTGTGCCCATATTTGGGAGATTAGATCTTAAAACCCAGTGAATAGTCATGTGGAAAAGTCACACTTTTTCCCCAAGAATACTGGGGTATCCAAATATCCATTTTGAAATCTGGCCATTTTCCTAAGGAATCTAATGTATATTAACATTCATCACATGAATTTTAGATTACTTCTTTTCTATTAGTCATTGAACTGTTAGTAAAAAATAAGAGTGAGAATGATTATGACTCTTCCTATTATTTTTTTGGAACAGTAGTTAGATGTTAAATCCTTCCCTTTAATATATATAAATATATATATGTATATATATATATATATTTATTTATATGTGTGTACACACACATACACACATATATATAATAAGATTCAACAAGTGTTGAAAAGAGAAAATAAAAATGGAAGAAAATATATTTCTTTGAATTGTGACTGAACTTATGCTTTCTTTGTTATAATTCTTAAATGAACCAACTTTCTCTTCTAATAATAGATTGGCACCCTCTCTATAACATATAACCAGAGAGTAACCACAAGATCTAAGAGGTTAACTTCTTTATACAGGTCTTCCTGGGCTCTAAGAGCAGTTCTGTATACATTATTCTACAGCTTCTCTATCTGAGGGAGGAGGAAAATGAGAAAAATCTGCTGAAAATACCAGGCTTATCAGAGAAGCAAAACAAATTTTACTTCAAAAGATTGAATTACACTTGAGGAAATAAGGATATCTAAAAATCATATATTTGAAGCTAGAAACAACTTCTTGGAAAATCTATTTCCAACTCCATTTTACAAAAGAGGAAATTGAGACCTAGAAAGGTTAAATGGCTTGCTCGAGATCACACAAGTGATGGCATCACCCTCTCCTCCAAAAGAACAAGTAATATGTTAAAAGGACTGCAAATATTGAAATAGAGAATATAAAGATAATATTATTGACACATCTGGAAAATGAATATGATAAAACTCCAATAAAGTAATATTTTTATTAAAATATCTTCAAGTTCTTTAAAAATCCACAAGGTTCATATATAACCTATTGATAAAGATTCATAAATTAGTCTTCACTTCATTGATTGTGAGAAAGCTTGAAGGATTTATTGAAGTGGTATGTCATTTGCAAAATATTATTTTCCTTAATATCAGTTAGATATTCAAAATTGAAGGAAGTTCTCTAGTTTATAATATAAATATAATTATAATATTATAATTATATTATATTAATCAAGTATATTTATAATTATAAATTTTATTATTAAATATTTTATAATTTTTATTTTATTATGATATTATATATATATTATTATAATATTATAAATTTCATTATTAAATCTATTTATAAATTCATAAAAATATAAATATCTATAAAATGTATAAATATATTTATAATTAATTAATATTATAATGTTATATTATAATAATACAATATAATAAATATAAAATAAAATAAAAGAATATTAAAATATATACATGATCATAATTAGTTAAATGTGCTCCAATACCTAAATTAAATGTATAATATTTAAATGGTTTGTATATAAAATGTTATGCAATTTATTTTTTTAAATGTATATGCTTTCTCTTATGAAGGAAATTATTGATTCTTCCATTATGACTTCTGGGAGAGGGGAGAATTCGTTAATACATCACTCTATAACTTTTCAGGAATTCATAGACACATTCTTCATGCATTATTATTAGAGGAAATTCTACTCACTGTTGATATTTTCATAACTATATTAGTTTGGCAGTATATTTATCCTTGAATCTTGAGAACTGATATTCTAGTCTTAACAATGTCTTCTCCATTAAGACTATACAGTTAATTGTCATAAACACTATTTCATTTATGGATTTACCTGATCATCTCCTATATCTATATATGCTTAGCAATTTGGTATTATGTTAGACAGATTAAGCTCTGTTTCTTTATATTTTTGTAACAAATTTTACTTCAGTAGAATTGTTTCATGTATTTAAATTTTTACTAGTATAATCTAATACATTGAATGGCGTTTTTTTGTTACTACATACACAGAAAATTAATCATTTCTAATGACTCCTCTCTCTCTCTCTGTCTCTCTCCCTCTCTTTCTCTCTCTCTGTCTCTCTCCCTCTCTCTCTCTCTCTCTCTCTCTCTATATATATATATATATATATATATATATATATATATATATATGTATATATATATATATGTAATAGATAATATATATAACTGTCCTTTATGTCCTGTTAATACTTTGGTACACAGTCCACAGATGACTTTAATAACACAAAGATAATGTAATATATTCTATGATAATATCACAGGGTGAAAAAGAAAAGATTTCATCTCCCCACTTTCAGTCATAGCCCTCTTTACATCATTGTGATTACATTTTTAGAGATAGAAAAATAAGTACAATAGTAATATTCATAAAATTATGTTATTACTATGACTTTCAGTTTACATTTTGAGATATATAAAAAGTAAACTAAAACTGCATGTGTATGTTTTCTGTATGAATTTATTTTTGTGAATGCAGAATGCTGTTATGATATAGTGTATTGCTTGCTTATTCTGCTAGGCAAAATATCAATGCAAGTGAAGCCTTCTTTGACTAAATAGAATCAAATAAGGTGAAAATTTCAAGGGAAAAATGATTTCTGAATGTAAAATGATAAGGACTCATCTGCATATTCATTTTAGATTATTATTTGTTGTTATATTATGAAGTATAATGTTTATCAGTTTAAATGTAACTCAAAGCTGAGATTAGAAACATTAATATGTGAAATATTAACTAAAATGAATCATTGCTGTGAAATGCAAAATGTGTAACAAACAGGCTCAATAATTCAAACATATTAAAATTTACTTACATGCATAATTAGCATGATAAAAGTGGAAGAGCTTCATTCAAACAAATAATTAGAAGTGATTAAGAAATCGGGAATTTTAAAATGGCAAATATGAATGTGGTAATTGTTGTAGACAGAGCCATGACTCTGTCTACTTCTTTAGTTGTTGATTTTTTCACTAACCTAGATTAGCCTTACAACAAAGTCCCTTGCCAGTCTTCCACAGCTTCTGATCCTATAGAATTAATTCTATTACTATTATCAAATGAAATAATACTTTTAAAGCACTTAGCACATAGTGCCAGATACATAGTAGGTGCTTAATAAGATGCTTATTCTCTTCTCTCTTACATTCCATTTCATTTTGCTTATATCATTCTATGAGGACCTAATGAATGTTCTAGAAGTTTTCTTCAAATTCTTTTCACTCCTAAGTGATAACTGGTAGACCACATGTTTTCTCTTTTTCTTAGTACATGATTAGTCCATCTCCCTCCCTAGTTATAAAATGGTCTGATGTCTTTATGCCACTTCTCACCTGTATTTGTTGTAACATGCTACAAAGTAAGCATATATATGAATATATGTAGTTTATACATTTTCTGTTCTTTAATGATCTGGATATCTTTTTTAATAAAGGGCAATCTTTTCATTTGTATCCATGAAGTCAATTCTGTCCTTTGTCCATAAAGAATGGCTAGATTCTAGAGAAGCTAGTGAAACTTTTTGTTTCTGTTTATTAACATGGCTTCTAATAATTACTACATTTGGAAGATTTCTCATAGCAAATTCCAACTCATTGTGATAAAATAAGATTTGAGTACTAGAAAAATCCAAATTATCATACTATGGTATCAAATTATTCAGTAGTTCTATTATGCAATGGAGGGAAGGGAAAATAATCTTGGAAATGTCTAAGACATAAATGACAATCATAAAGAATATTATATAGAGAGTTTTCTCTGATTTAATACACTAAGGCTTCCCCAATGATAAAAATAAAGGGAAAAAATTCAGGTGTAGCCTATCTTTGTTCAGCTGATGAAAAAGTAAGGAAGTAGAGTATGTGTAGTTGCCATAGTTCAGAAATATAGATTAAAGGAATACGTGAGTTGGTAGGAACTATTCACTTGGTGAGTGGTTGAGCTAACCAGTAGTTGCATCTCTTGATTTGGGTTTCCTTAACTATCACTTAGGGAAGTGTCCACTTAGGGAAGAATCCATTCATCATTTCCTAAGATGAAAGGGAAAGGGAAAAACATGGGGTTACTACCACTCCTTGATTCTTGAGGCAGTGGCAACTTATGATTTCAGCATTTATCTCTGCTTTTCATCCCAATATACATGTTATAGCTTTCCAGGAACTCCATTTCCATTTATCCTATCTTGTTTTCCTTTTAACTACTCTCCCTATATTGACCTGCCTCTCAAAATTTCTATCACACCACTTTTCCTTACTATTTTCCCACTGAGATTAATGTATTTCTATGAAATGCTTTCTGTTTACATACATATAAAGAAAGTTTGTGTTTGCATTTTAATGTGTTTATACTTCCTTTGTTCAGTTCAGATTAATGTGAGACTCATGGGATATTTATTTCTCCAACATAAATTCCCCAATTTTCTTGGATTTTTTTTTTTAGTATCCTTAGGTACTTTAATTTTTTAAATATGAGGATACTATTTTAATAATAATTTTCTGACATTTTGTGATCCATGTTGTCTCCTTAAGACAGCAGATTGAAATAATAGAGACTACACATGTTATCTATCATAAAATACGTATTTCCATATTCATTATGTCATGAAGGAACACCTATTGCTAATATAAGCAAAAATTCATGTAAAAAATAAAGTGAAAGTTACACATTACATTTTCCCCACATATTAATATATATAATTTGATATAAATGTAGTTCTTATAGAAGAGGTCTCTCTGACAAAGATTTAATTTCTGAAATAAATAAAGAATTCATTCAAATTAATCAGAATAGAAAACATTCCCCATTCTCTAATCATATGAAAAAAAATTCTGCAAATAATTATTAGAGAAATGCAAATTATAGCACCTCTGAGGTACTATATCTCACCAAGCAGCCTGGATAACATAATACAAAGGGAAATGATAAATTCTGAAGGGGAAGTGGAAAAATTGGAATACTAATACACTGCTGGTAGAACTGTGATTTGCTACAAACATTTTGGAGAGCAATCTGGAACCATGCCCAAAGGGCTATAAAACTGTGTATATTCTTTTGACTTAGCAACACTACTAGTATGTATTCCAAAGAGATTAAAAACAGAGAGAAATTATATAATTATACAAAAACATTTGTAGAAGATTTTTTTTTGTGGAACTGGCAAATGAAGAAGGCCCATAAAGTAGGGAATAGCTGAGCAAGTTGTGATACAAGATTATAATAGAATGTTATTGTGACATAAGAAACCACAAGCAAAATAATCACAGAAAAAAAGACTTATGAAGAGATATGAAGTGAAGTGAACAGAAGCAGAACACTGTAAACAGTAACAACAATAATGTATGATGATCAGCTGTGGATGACTTAAGTATTATCGACAAGGCAAGGGTCCAGGACAACTCCTGGGACTTATGATGAAAAAGGAGAAAGGAATAGATGGAGTCTGAATACTGATTGAAAATTACCATTCTTCACTTTATTTCTTCATGAAGTTTTCTCCAGGATAAGTAATATGTGTCTTGTTTCATAAAATGACAAACATGGAAATATGCATATAAAAATATACTACCTATATCATAGTATCTTCCTTTTTGTGGAGAGGGGAGGCTTGGGAGGAAGGGAGAGAATTGGATAATGTCAGAAAATGAATATTAAAAATTGTATAAACATGTAGTCTGGAAAAATTAAAATGGTTCTTGAGATTTTGTTCTAATTTTATGAAATATCCACAACCACAGAATAATAAATTTTGCAAGTTGATTAAGATATTACTAGTTTAATCCCATTTACTTGATTTGATTTAAAACATTTCTCCCTCCACAAAATCCCTTTTAACAAAATACTTGATGGAGTATTTTTTGCGAGATATTTTTTCTTTAACACTTTTCCTTAGAGCCACATTATTCATCAACAGATCAATTCATTTTAATTTAATTCAGGTCAACAAATATTTATAAAATATCAACTTTATTAAGGTACTATATATTTGAAGACATAAAAACAAACAAACATATTCCACATCCTCAAGGGATTGACTAAATAGAAGCAATAAACTATATACTCAGGTAAACAAATGCAATATAACTTTTTTATTTTAAGACCATTAATTCATTTTATCAGTATACAATACTTAAAAATACCATGGAGACAAGAAATAATATAACAATAGCTGTTTATAATGACATTTGAGCATAAGTATAACACAAAAGACTGGATTTTCTTATCAATTAATTTTTCTTGCAATTTTTAAGAACTACATGCAAGGTACACTGTGGTTTCAAATAAATCATATTAAAATAGATTAGAATTGGAGCGTATTACTAAAAGTCTTCTGGTTTTCAGGGTGTCTCTCAATATTAATTTTTAATGGAAAATAATTTTGGCATTGTCGAACAATGATCGCCATCAGGAATACCTTTTTTCCTAAGGAAATACCTGATATGACAATTAAAAAGAAAAGGAATAAACAAATATATGGAGTCTTTCTCAAATCAATGTAGCCAAGACCAAATCCAGTTTTCACTAATACTGAAAACATAATTCCATTCAATACATTTGAATGCTGTTCTGGCACGTGATGCAAGAGGCACAGCTGTGGCTTTTACATTTTAGACTGATATGTTTAATGAAAGCATAATCCTGTATTGTTTGTTGCCCTTTGAAAACAAAAGTAGCCTTTCTGAACAGTTGGACCATCTATAAAAGTATTTTCTTCCTCTTTAAGTTATTACTTTGCCATCAGTATCAGTCAAACATAGGGAGATATCACTTCTATAAATAAGGGACTATTTTTTTATTTTCCTCGTGGCTTTAAGTCAGTTTAAAAATTATTTCATATGATGCACACTGCCTACCGTTTTATTTTCATCCTATTTAGTATTCTTAACACTGAAAGGCAGAGAGTGAAATTATTATCTTAACTTTGTAAAATACGGTACCACACTAAAGGGGACATCTCTGCACCATTTATCTAAGAAAGCTTATTTTCCATAGAAGAACCAATGGGAATGGTAAAGGAATTGCTTGATATTGCCTCGATCTACTAGGCTTCATTTCTGTAATCATATAAGGTCAATGGCCATGAAGCCAATTTTCCTGCAGCAACAAATGATTTTCCTCTATATTAATAAATGTATAAATACTTGTGAGTGTGTGTGTGTGTGTGTGTGTGTGAGTGTGTGTGTGTGTATGTGCATGCTGTGCACTCTTGGGGGGTAAGTTATTTCTCTGTTTATACTGCAAAATGTTTTATAATTATTCCTTTAGCTGAATATGAGGACCAATAAAATAATTTTTTCTAAATCAGTCAGTAATAGCATTAAATTCACAGAACCAGAAATAATTAAAATTATATCATAGATATCAACATATCTCATCTCCAATGTGAAGTTTCACTGAGGCAAAAAAAAAAAGGTTAGTAGACCTTCTCAGAATCACACAGCAAATAAATTTCTGAGGCTGAATTTTAACTCAGGTCTTCTTGACTCCAGGCCGGTGCCCTATCCATTATACCACGTAGCTACTGCATTTCTACACTTTGTCATCACTGTCTTTTTGACATGGGCACTGTACCCCAGAAACCCAGGCGAACTATTCTCAGGGAAACTCCCTGGCTCCCTTACATCCTCGTGACTCTGAGCCTAAAAACACCCAATGACCCCTCTAGGGTCCTGAGATGGCTATCTACCTTTGATCGTCCTCTAGATTCAATATGGACAAAAAGATGCACCTCCAGGCTACACCTCGATCCTATCAGGTTACATCTCAGGCATCTGTCTGTCCCCTAAAACTAAGGAATTTTTGTGTCCCCAGGCAGGTGATCACCCCACCTCACCAAATGCCTGAGTGACTAACAATCTGTTGTAAAAAGTATAAAATCCCCAGAACTGATGTCACCTGGGGGAACAGCCTTTCCTTTCATGCTATCCTCCCAGGAACTGCTCTCCATCTTGCTGTTTCACCTTGCTATCCTTCTGGCCATTCTCAACATTACTCTCTAAATTAATAAATTTCTCTTTTTGTTTTTAAGCTAAGTTTTGGAGTCTTGCATACTTGCAAAAGGTATCCTTCCTGAACCTCAGGGGTGCACCCCTTCACCCCCATAATACTTTGTCCTTTTCCTCCTTTCCTTCCACCTCTCAGTACTCACCTATTTTAATATTCTGATCCTGGCTTCATTTTCCCCCCTGTATGTTGACTAAATTATTTATTCTTTCATTCATTTTTAGTGTCTACTATGTTCCAGTATCATGCTCATTGTTAGTAATATAAAAAGAGGAAAATCTATTCTCAAGAAGCTCACCATCTAATAGGGAATTACTCCAGACAACTCTACAATTTACGAAGTGTTGACACACTGGTAGACAGAACGTTTCTTCATCCTGAATTTATAGGTGTAGCCTCTATGTATTTGGAGAAATTATCTCATAATATTTTAGTAAAAATGCAGAAATTTTGACTATATGATAAATCAATACAATATATTTGAAACTAATTGATTGGTCATACTCAAAAAGGAGGTAATAATTCAATGTCAACTTAGTAGGATGTTTTTAGTGCTCTAGCAATAACATATTTGGTCCTCTGCTACACAACAAAATAAACAAGTTTTTTAATGACCTCCATAAAACCATAGATGGCATGAGTGTAAAATCCACAATTGGGACCAAGCTGAGAAGGTTGTTTAAAATATTGGTTCTGTAGGAGAATTTGGCATATTTCACTCCAAACTGCCTCTTCTATTCTCTCCTTTGGCTATGAACACTCATCAAGCAATCCGATTTTGAGAATTATTCTGTCCAGATATTTTGTGATCCAAATCCTGCTGACAGTTATCTTCCAGCTCAAAGAATATCTTTGAGGAGGAGATAATTTGGCTCACAGCCTTTGTCACCACTTCATTCTCTGCTCTTATATATGAGAAACCTAAACATGCACCTTGATATTGCTTCTAATGTTATGTTCTTCAGTCTCCTCATTTCTGAAATCACTTCTTTTTCTCCCCCTCTCAATGCATTTCCACATGTTTTATTCACTTTTTAGTTGACTAAGATAGGTGATATCCTCTTTAATAAAGAGGAGAAACTCTTTACTTCTTCATATCTGGGCCCCTTCCTTATTATTCTTTCCCGGATTCTTCTTTCAGATGTAAACACCATTGCCTGGCTTTCTTTCCATGTATGGTTCCAGAACAAGACTAGGAAAAGATGTCTTAGGCAATTGCTTCAGAACATCTAACACTAGTTAGCTTAAAAACTTCTTCACACGCTTTACACCAGAAAATGCTTAATCCTTTTATGTCCAGGATAGCTTTCCTTGATTTTTCTTTTAGTTTGGGATAGATATAATATATGAATCATATTTCTTTTTTGTTCATATTGAGCTTGATGTTAGGAAAATCTCAGTAATTAAAAAGACCTAAAAAATAAGGAATTATCAATGCAGTTACAATAAAAGTCTTTAACTGGAGCAGACAGTACAATCTGGGATGCCGCAAAGAGCGGCTTTTTACTGCTATTGCATAGTAACTTCTACATGTTAACCTGAGAAAAACACAGAACTACTAAATTAGTCTGAAAGGCGAGGTCTTTAGTCAGGAAAGAGATAGTGTTCAATATTTGGCTGCAACACAGAGTCAAATGCCTAACAAATCACTTAGAGCCAAGGCTCTGGGACTCTAGGAACAGTATCTCTGAGAGGATCACCACTCAAGATGATCATTTTGGAGAACAATAGAATTTGGGGAATTTACATGCCATTTGGGGAACCAAAGACAGGGAATTTTGATTAATTGACATTAATATGACTAGAAGGAAATAAGAGGTCAGAGGTCCAACTTACACTGCCTGATGCAAACAGGCTTGGGAAGAAACCATAGCCAAAGGCTGGGGTATCAGGGAGTGGTCTACTTACAATAGATACTAAAAGGATAGTTCCTGCACAGGTGTTGGTTTTCTTGGAAATAGATCTAATATAATAGGTGAAACTTCCAATACTGAAAGAGTATTTATCATTTTCTTACATATGTTAGCCCTATCTAAACTTTGATTATCAAGTACTTTAAGGTCTACTGCTCAGTGAGCAACTGGTGAGCCTGAGACTTCCCTGGGGGTGAATTCTCTGGGGACAGGGCAAGAATTTGGGTTTCCAGATTTCAAGTTGACACACTGAACTGCAAAAAAGTGGGTGACTACATTTTAGGAAAAGTGAGGAAACAACAACTAGGTCTCAAAATCAGAAAAGCTTGGGAAACACCCAATAGCCAGAGAATAGGATGGCTAGGAGTGAGTTTCTTGTTCTTTAGATTTTATTATCTGCTTTAAACAGTGGCAAGACCAATTTAATTTGTTTTAACAGAGGAAAAATCAGTAAGGAGATTCTTTGAAATGTTTTCATCAATCCATAAATTGTCCCTATACATTCTGTCTTTGAGACCCATATGCTTTGTTTGCAGTAGGATTGTCAATTTAGAAAAATACAGAATTGCTAAAGTAGTTAAAAAGAACAAGTCTTTAATTTGGAACAAGGAAGACTATGCTCTAAAGGCTTTCAGACAGAGAGAAATTCTGGGACTCGGGGAACACTATCTCCAGAAAAATGCACTGGAGAGGGGATTTTTCCAATGAACTGAAAAATTTTGTGTCTCATATTACTTTTGAGGAATAAAGGAAAGGAGTGACAATTGATTGACTTACATGGAAACGGGTAGGAGAATTCCATCTAAGGGCTGGACTACCTAGGAGAGGTCTAGATACAATGGGAGAGACTTCTTTTTTTTCTTTTTTTTTTGTATTTGTATTTTTTTTAAATTTTATAGTATTTTATTTGATCATTTCCACGCATTATTCATTAAAGGCAAAGATCATTTTCTTTTCCTCCCTCCCACCCCCCATAGCCAATGCGTGATTCCACTGGGTATCACATGTGTTCTTGATTTGAACCCATTGCCATGTTTTTAATATTTGCATTGGAGTGTTCGTTTAGAGTCTCTCCTCTGTCATGTCCCCTCAACCGCTGTAGTCAGGCAGTTGCTTTTCCTCGGTGTTTCTACTCCCACAGTTTGTCCTCTGCTTATGAATAGTGTTTTTTCTCCTAGATCCCTGCAGATTGTTCAGGGACATTACACTGCCACTAATGGAGAAGTCCATTACATTCGATTATACCACAGTGTATTAGTCTCTGTGTACAATGTTCTCCTGGTTCTGCTCCTCTCGCTCTGCATCACTTCCTGGAGGTCGTTCCAGTCTCCATGGAATTCAAGGTACACAAGACTTTATTTGATCTATTAATTTTATCTAGACTGAGTTCATTAGTTATTTTAAGGTTTGTTTGTTTTTTGTCTAAGAAAAAGTTCAGTCTGGGACTTCCCTAAAGGCAAGTTCCCAAGGAATAAAGGTAAATTTGGGGGTTCCATAAAATAAGGTCATCAGGACTATATTTTCTTTTAATTCTTTTATTTTTTCCTTCTCTTCTAGATTGCCTAACTTCTATACATGTTCACTCTTAATCACTTGTTTTTTCTTATTTCTTTGGTGGGATTTAGAATTGCAGATTCAAGTTTCTCTGTTCTGTTTGTTATTTTTGCTGTCCATGAATTTTGCTTTTGCAATTCCCATTTCTCATTTTAAAAAATCAGAAAAAGTATTTCATGTTCCTATGTGCTTCTGAAATTCTATCTCTATCTCATCAATTGGATCATTTTCTTTCATTTTGCAGTATTGTCAACCTGAATAAAACAAGCCTGCCAAAGTAATTATAATAAAATATCTTTACTCAGTATTAAACAAGTTATAGTCTGTGTTCCCCTCTAGCACCATACATGAATAACATCCTACTGAGGGGCTCCAATGAGGTAGAGAGATAAAATAGCTTTATGGAGAAAGGTGGGCAACCTGCTAAGTTCATAGAAAATTGTGTGGATATAGCAATAACCAACGCAAAAAATGGCTTTTGAATGACTTCTTGTTTCCATACTTGATTCTCTTTTAAATTCTGTTCTCAGGCAACAAGATACTTTCTGGGAATATCCAAAATCAATTCAAAATTAAGAGGCAGACTGAAGACTTTCTGTAGCTAAAGTTTGCAGGATGTACTTAAAGATATTTTAACAATTTTACTAGATTTGAGGTTAGATTTCACCCTAGAACCTCTCTTTTTTCTTTATTACCCACCTCATTTCCCTTCCTTGCCTTCACATACCTTAATCAAATAATGTGAACCTAAAAAAGAATTCACTGATAAAGAGGGTGTCACTAGTTTATATCTCTAATGCTTCTGATCCCCCTCTTCACTGTTATCTCTGAAAGGTTTCAACATTCATCTCTGTTTTCCTGTGAATTTTAGAAAGAAGTCTTTTACTAGTCTTTCTGTTTTTACTCTGTTCCTGTATTTAATCACCCCCTGTATTTCTGTCTTTTAGAGTGTTCTAAAAGCAAATAGGTCCCTCAATTCAGATTTTTTTAATCTTTCAAATACTTTATTAATGATTTGTTTAAAAATATTATTATTGAATCTTTTCTTATATATAGCTAAATTCAGATTTTCCAGATAGGTCATGGTAGGTTGCATTCTTAGCTCCAGTGATCTTCAGAAGACATTCCAATCGCTTCACCTTTTTCTAGTTGATGCAGAATTGTTTTGTGTTATTCAAAGGTCCATTCATTTGTAATTAAAAGTCATTCTCTTCATGCCTTGCTTTTTGGTTCTAAAATGAATTGTTAGATTTAACTAATAGGTTTTGGAGTCTTCCTTCTTTTGTTTTTCTTTTGGAGGCAATTTGTGAATTGTTTAAATTAGGATTTCATCTTTTATGTTCAAAAGTTTTCAGCACTTTCCGTCTGTTATTTCTTTCTCTATCAATCTTTAAAACTAATCATAGTTTTAAACAAGCATAGAGTTCTATATTAAAGATATTTATTTCCATCAACAGAATTCAAATACACATATGTTGAGGGATTTAGAAAGACCCAAGTCACCTCCAAGGAACCATAGGTGGCTATATTATATTTCAAGACAAAGAGGAAGGGTAGTCTCTTAGGAGTAGGCAGTGTGCAAAATTTCTACCCTGCACAAACTTTTTGGAATGTACATCAAGTTGGGATGCAGATAAAATAAAGAGAAAGCCCTGATATTCCTAAGTGCATGATGACTTCTTGGGACTGAAATATTGCAAAGCCATTACCATTTAAAATCTAGATATTCTAAATTAATTAAAAATATCACAAAAGCCATTAGAAACTTGCTAATACATATATCCCTTTTTAGTTCTAAAGAGGAAAAACTTAGTGGAACATAATTATTGGTTAGAATCCATTGACACAATAGCCACAAAAATATGAAGAAACATAAAAAAGAACTTAATATGCAGATACAGTAAAACTAAAGGACAAAGATATTCAATAATGATATATCAGCATTAACTAACATAACTCTTTTTTTGAATTTTTGTAGCCCATCATCAATGTCTACACATTTCATTTCAGATCTCAGATATACTATGTAGTTGTTTTATTTTTTAAAAATCATCTTCTCTTGGACATCCCGGAATATGAATTCTCCCTAGAAGACTTGCTTCTTTAGTTCCAAGTTACTATTCCTTGTTGTTCTTGCTAAAATATTTTAAAGTAAAAGTTTCAATACAAATTAGCACAAATATTCAGATTTAAGTTCTTTAATAACTAGTTGTACAGGTAAAGGGCATACAAAAGCTTGTGTTTCTGATCCTATTCACAATAGAATAAAATTATTAAAATTTAGAGATTTTACAAAACTATCAATAATCACATGAAAAAGTGTGCTAATTCACTCCTGATTAGAGCAAAATAAATCAAAACAACTTTGAGCTACCATCTCACACACTGCTAATATGGCAGTAAAGGAAAATAATAAATATTGGAGGGGATATGGCAAAATTGGGACACTAATGCATTTCTGGTGGAGTTGTGACTTAATCCAACCACTCTGGAAGGCAATTTGAAATTATTCCCAAAGTACTTTAAAGGATTCCATGCTTTTTGATCCAACAATACAACTACAGGGTTTATACCCCAAAATGAAAAATATTTGTACAAAATTATTCAAAGCCACTCTCTTTGTGGTGACAAAAATTGGAAAATGAGGGAGTTCCTTCAATTGGGGAATGGCTGAACAAAATGTGGCATACAATGGTGATGGAATACTATTGTGCTATAAGGAATGATCATCTGGAGGATTTCTATAAGAACTGGAAGAACCTCAATGAATTGATGCAAAGTGAAATGCACAGAACCAAGAGAACATTGTACACAGAAAGTGAAACATTGTGGAATTATCCAGTGTAATAGACTTTACTACTAGTAGCAATACAAAAAGTCCCAGGGTACATTAACTCAACCAACCAAATCCAGTCATCCAGCTGAGGAGAACTAACATCCCACAAGCAAGAAAAAAAGGCTGAGAAAAAGAGTAAAAGAAAGTAACTCTCAAAATCTTATAAAGGAAAAAGACCAGAGAGCAGAAATAACAGAGAATGATGGGATATAAGAAACTACAAACACAATGTCAAAACAAATAAACAAACAACAAAAACTAAACTGGGAATTGGACACCTTTTCTGAAAGAACTAAAAAAGAATTAAAAAAACAAATAAGATAAGTTGAAAAAAGTGGAAAAATTAAAACCACAGTTTAAAAAGCAAATTTAGTCAACTGGAAAAAGAGGTACTAAAATCAAATAAAGAAAACAGTGTATTAAAAACCTTAATTGACCTATTGGGAAAAGAAGCACAAAAAATCAACTGAAGAAAAGAATGACATAAAAAGTAGAATGGACCAAATGGAAAAGGAGGATCAAAAGATCATGGGAGTACTTCAGTCTTTAAAAATTAGAATTGGGCCAATAAAAGCTAATGATTTTACATACCCTTTAGAAAATAAAACAAAATCAAAAGAATTAAAAACAAAATAGAAGAAAATATGAAATACCTCACTGACAAAAGAACTGACCTGGAAAATAGATCCAGGAGAGATAATTTAAAATTACTGGACTACTTGAAAGCCAAGGCAAAAATAAAACAAAACAAAACAAAAAAAGAAAACAAAAACCTAGACCTCTTTTTACAAGAAATTATACATGAAACTGCCCTGATCTTCTTGACCAAAAGGGTAAAATAGAGATTGAAAGAATCCATAAATTACTTCTTATAATAAATACACAAATAAATACTCTCAGGGAATGTTATAGTCAAGTTCAAGTGTTTCCAAGCTAAGGAAAAAAAATACAGCAAGCATCCAGAAAGAAACCATTCAGACACCATGGATCAGTAGTGAAGATTACACATGACCTGGACACTTCCACATTTCAGGACCAGAAGATTTTGATTATGATATTCTAGGATGTAAGGGACCTGGGTTTATAACCAAGATTCACCTATTAATCAAAATTGATTATATCCTTTCAGGGGAAAGCATAGTCATTTAATAAAATAGAAGATTCCCAAGAAATTCTGAAGAAAAGGTCAATCTTAAACAGAACATTTAATGTCCAAATACAAAATTCAAGAGAACCATTTAAAGATAAATAAGAAACAGAAAAAAATTAAGGGTTTCAATAAGGACAACTTGTTTATATTCTAATTAGGAAGCTCTCACAATCCTTATTGGACCTCTACTGGGCAAACTTGGTCCAGGGAAGGCTTATCCATCAGAAGGGTCCATGTTTACCTACTCTGGGGTATCTGCAAGATCAATGTATAGAGAAGACATCCCTTCAAGCTATCATAAGTGGTCCATTTCTCAGGCACCCCATTTTTCAATTTCTTTCATTTTACCTCATCGGCAGCCATATTCCCTCTCTCTCTTCAACTCCTCCATTCCCTGTTAGAAACCCTTCCATATCCCTTGTTATTAAATCCCATTTTATTTTCCCTATGAATATTATAGCATATAGAATCCAATCTTATATTATAGAGGAGAGGTGGAATAATAAATGAGGTGGTGGGGAGGAGACTAATATAAAGGAAGGCAAGGTTAGGGGGATCAAAACACACTATAGTGAAATAGGAGAGGAATAAGAAGGGCAATAGTGGGAAGGGGAGAAATATAAGGGAAGGTATAGTAGAGGACTGATTAAAAATCTGGAGGGGAGGGAAAGAGTAAAAGGAGAAAAGCAGACTTAAAAGAGGAAGTCAAAATGGAGGGGAATACACAAATGAAATCATAACTGTGAATATAAGTGGTATGAAATCACCAATAAAACAGAAGCAGATAGAAGAATGGATTAAAAATAAGAATCCTGCCACACAAAGTTTACAAGAAACACATTTGATACACAAAGGATAAAGGTAGAAGGCAGAATCTATTGAGCTTCAACTGAGACAAAGAAGGAAGAAGGCAGCAGTAGCAATCATGGTCTTAGAGAAAGCTAAAGCAAAAATAGATCTGATTAAAAGAGATAAAGAAGGAAATTACATCTAGATTAAAGGCAGTACAGAGAATAAAGAAACCTTAGTACTCAATATATATGGACCAAATGGTATAGCATACAGATTTTTAAAGGACAAACTAAAGGATTTTAAGGAGGAAATAAATAGTAAAACTATGTTAGTGGGGGACTTCAACCTTCCCCTATGTGAACTAGATAAATCCAACTAAAAATAAATAAAAGAAGTAAGGGAAGTGAATGAAATTTTGGAAAAAAATTGGAATTAATAGAAATCTGGAGAAAATTGAATGAGGATAAAAGGGAATCTATCTTCTTTGCATCAACACATGGTACATATACAAAGATTGACCATGTGCTAAGGCATAAAAACATTACAAACAGATTCAGAACAGCAGAAATAATAAATACAACTTTTTTCTCATTATAATGTGATAAAAATTATAATTAATAAGAGTTCATGGAGAGACAAATTTAAAATTAATTGAAAACTAAATAATCTAATCCTTCAAAACTACTAGGTCAAAGAAAAGTCAAAGGAACAATCTCTGTTTACATTGAAGATAATGACAATGAGGACACAACATAACAAAATTTGTGGGATACAGACAAAGCAATACTCAGGAGAAAGTGTATATTGCTGGATACTTCTATCAACAAAACTGAGAAAAGGGAGATTAACTAATTGAAAAAACACTATAAGAAACAAATTAATAATCCCCAGATAAAGAATAATTTAACATCCTAAAAACCAAAAGAGAAATTAACAAAATTGAACATAAAAACTATTTAACTAAATATGAGGATAATAGCTTGTTCTATGAAAAAATAGATAAATTTTGGTTAATTTGATTTGAAAAGAAAAAGAATCAAATTTCCAGTTTCAAAAATGAAAAGGGAGATTTCACCTCTAATGAAGAAGAAATTAAGGTAATTATGGAAATATTTTGCCCAATTTTATGACAATAAATATGACAATCTAAGTAAAATGGATGAATATTTACAAAAATATGCCTACATTTACAAAAGAGGAAATAGAATACTTAAATAATCCCATCTTAGAAAAAAGTAATTAAACAAGCCATCAAGGTCTACAGAAAAAAAAAATCCCAAGACTAGATGAATTCACAATGAATTCTATCAAACATTTAAAGAACAACTAATTCTAATACTTTACAAATGATATGACAAAATAAGCAAAGAAGTTTTACCAAATTATTTTTATAGAACAAATATAGTACTGATGCTCCAGCCAAGAATACCATAAGCAAAGAAAGAAAATTATAGACCAATCTACTGAATGAGCATAGATGAAAAAATATTAAATAAAATACTAGCAAGGAGACTATAGCAATATATCACAAAAATAAATTCACTATGACCAGGTTTGATTTATACCATTAATGCAAGACTGGTTTAATATTAGTAAAACCATTCTCACAATTGACTAAATTAATAATCAAACTAACAGAAATCATATTATTATCTCAATAGATGTTCAAAAGCCTGTGCTGAAATAAAACACCCACTCTTATTCAAAACACTATAAAGCATTGAAATAAACAGGCCTTTCCTTGAAATAATAAACAACATTCATTAAAACCATCAGCAAGTATCATCTGCCATAGGGATAAATCAGAAGCTTTCCCAATAATTTCAGGAATGAAGCAAGGATGCTCATTATGACCACTATTATTTAATATTCTAATACAAATGGTAGAAGTAGCAAATAGAGAAGAAAAAGAAATTGAAGGAATTCAAGTAGGCAGTGAGGAAAATAAACTATCAGTATTTGCAGATGATATCATGGTATACTTAAGGAATATGAGAAAATAAACTAAAAAGTTAGTGTAAATAATATCCTTAGAAAAGTTGCAGGATACAAAATAAACCTACACAAGTCATCAGCATTTCTATATATTTCAACAAAACTTAGCAGCAGGAGTTAGAAAGAGAAACTCTATTTAAAATCACTCTAGGCAATATAAAATATTTGGAAATGTATGTGCCAAGACGAATCCAGGAATTATATGAATTCAACTACAAAACACATTTCACACAAATAAAAATAGATCTAAATTGGAAAAAACATTAATTGCTCATGGGTAGTATGAGGTAATACAATGAAAATGACAAGCCTGCCTAAATAAATTTACTTATTCAGTGCCATAGCTGTCAAATTACAAAAAAACAAGCAAACAAACAAACAAACAAACAAAAAACAATCTATTTTATAGACCTAGCAAAAATGGTAACAAGATTCATCTGGAAGAACAAAAGATGAATATCAAGGGAACTAATGAAAAAAAATATGATGGATGCTGGCCTAAGTACCAGATCTTAAACTATAGTATAAATTATTAATCATGAAAACAACTGGCAAAAAGAGATGGAGAGGGGTGGATCAATGGATAACCCTAGGCACTATATGAACTGATACAGAATGAAATAAGCAGAATAAGGATAATATTATACAATCAAACTGAAACATTGTGGGCTGTAATCGACTTTTGCAACTAATAGCAATGCAATGAACCAGGACAAGTCTGGGAGACTTATGAGAAATAATGCTATCCACAACTAGAGAAAGAACTGTGGGAGTAGAAATGCTGAGGAAAACATATGATTTATCACTTATTTATAGGGATATATGATTTGGAGTTTTGATTTTAAAAGATTTTTACTAAAATGAATACTAGGAAAGAGGTTTTGAGTGAATAAATGTATAACCAAGTGGAATTGCTTGTCCACCATGGGAGGAGAGAGAGAAGGGATGAAGACAACATGAACTATGTAGCCATGGGAAAACATTTTTAAAATATAATATTAATAAGAAGAGCCTGCCAAGGCTCAAACACAGATAAGAGATTTCATTTAGTTCTCTTCTTCTCTCTATCATAAACACTTTCTGCCATGAAAACCAAATCATTTAAAAGTATTTCTATATTATAGATAAACAGGTATGTTCTTTGTAATCTAATATCGAAATTCCATAATTAAGCAAATTTGTCTTACAGTTCTGCTGACCATGCTCACACAGACTGAAAATGTACAGATAAAGAAAAACCTGCAATTTGCCTATTTGCTTTTTCTAACATGAAATACCTTTTTTCTTTGCTCTTTTCCCAATATTTTTCCCGTCTCCACTGGATCTGACCATTCAATAATCCAATTAACTATTGGTATTTTGTTCATTTTATTATGGTTCCTCTATCTGGGAATTCTAATGAAGGCTCAGATTTTTGCCCTTCTTCTACTCTTAAAAAAGTTTCTCTTATTGTATTAGGGAAACAATACATTTCATAAATGTCAACTAAGCAAATATCAGAATAGGCAGTTTATAAATTAGTTTTACCTCAAAACATATTATAGCATTTAAATACTTTCAAACTTTTTATTTTGAAACCAACTACTCAAATCAGATTACAACTTTCTTTCTGCCATACCTGTTTATGTTCCTCCCTTCTTAGAACTTACACTTTACATTTTCCCCAATGGACTTTAATTAAAAGTTTCCTAAGTGTCAAACGGACTGATTGTAGTCCCTTAACAAATTATTTCTTTCATATTCTAATCCAACACTTCTCTTACTTTTCACAACATACATTTAAGAGCATAATTAAAATACAAATCACCAGACTTCCAGTCAAGATGGCAGCTTAGAGAAAGATAAAGTTCAGATCTCCGGAAACCCTTTCCTACCGAACTCAAACTATATGCTCCTAGGGCACCGAAATTCAAAACAAACAACAGCATAGACCCTGGGAATCCTCCTCCTGGACCTGGACCTGGATCAAAAGGTATGGCCCCCCCAAAAGCCAGAACCCGAGATCACTCGGATCTAAGGGGTAGGCAGAAGGAAAGTCCTAGGAGCCACCCCCCCCCCAACCCAGAGGAGGTCCAAGGCAGCAGAGGGAACCTCAGAGCCTCAGGGCCAGCTATCCTGAAGGCCTCTTCCTGAAAACAACCTGACCCAGTCAAGGGGGCACCCAGACAGCAGGGAAACAGAGAGAGACTGGGGGAGCCTGTAGCCCCCTGTAGGTCCCTGTCTCAAGGCATACTCAGTCCAAGGTTAATCCTATCAGGAGCCATCAGAGCTCCAGGAAGCCATGGCCCCTCCCCCCTCAGAGAGCAGGGTCATCTGAAACAACAGTAACCCTCAGGGCTGACAAAAGGGCCTCAGGAGCTGGTTATTCTGAAGGCTGCTTCCTGAAAACAACCTGACCCAGTCGAAGAGGCACCCAGACAGCAGGGAAACAGAGAGAGACGGGGAAGCCTGCAGCCCCCTGGCTGGATCCTTCCATCCGAGTCTCACAGAAGGTCCCTGCCTCAAAGAATACTCAGTTCAACCCAGAGAAAGTTAATCTTATCAGATTCCCCTGTTTTTTTGGTCAGTAATTGTGGAGAATATTTTTTATTACCTGTTGCTAAAACTAGATAAATTCCTTATCAAAATAATAGAATGATTTCTCATCTACTGACATCTCCTAAAGGATAATCTTTCCAGACGTCCATAAACCAATGTATATATACTCTGCCACCTTATTCATTTGGTGGTTTCTCGTTGCTAAAAATATTCCAATAACCCATGGAAATGACCAAAGCAATTAAAAGATTTCTTTCCAAGAAGAGTCAGTCATAAAATTCTCTTCAGACTTGATATCAACAATGTGTTATCTCATAAGAAATTGGCAGAAAAAATCATCAGAAAAAGTTAGAAAAATAAAATAAAAGTTTAAGCAATCAAAACTGTAGAAGGGATAGGTCAGTCACTGCTATCTTTTAGTACTATATCTCAGCTGGATCCTGGAAGGCAGAAGAGTCATCCTCTTTCTGATTCTACAAGTTGCCAGCATTACTGTGTGTCAAGTTTGTGGGTCACAGAACAGGATAAGAGAAAAGAGGTTGGAATTAGGAGGGTCACAGACAGACTTACAGAGAGACTCAAGGCCTCTTGCTGATCAGTGTCAAAGTTTAGTGGTCACAGTTAGTATTTTATAAAGAAAATGACATAGGCTAAAGAACTAAGTAAGCTTTTCACAAATACACAATGTAGATAATTTATCATTCTTTTACAATAGTTTAGCTCATTGAATCTAGACAGAGTTTTCTATAGTATAATAAATGACAGGTAAATATGTAACCATCTAGCCAAGCTTTTTACAGAATTCTTGCATTGTAATTTCTTGGAAGAACATACAGTTTTTACAAAGTACAACAGGGAAGGATTAGACAGGAGGAGTTTGGGGGCCTCATGTGATGCCTAAGCTACATGTCTAAGTGTTTCTAAGTTATGGCTGGGGCTACAACTGTAGAATATTTAGAATCAAACAAACATACAGTTGTAGCAAAGATGTTTATTTCCATTAAAAGAATTCAAAAACACATATGTGTGCTGAGAGTTGGATTAATCCAATCAAGAGACTGAAGGAACTACAGACAAAGGGGGAGGATAGTCTCACAGCATTGGGTAATGTGGGAAATCTAACCTGCCACAAGAAGTACACTATTTTTGATATGCCTCAGAATGGGGCTCTCATAAGATAAAGTATGAGTACTCTTTAGGGCATGCTGATCTTTTGGGGGCAGAACATTCCAAAGTTATCACCATTCCATAATCTCAATGTTTTAAAATAATCATAAACATTTCAAAAGTCAATAGAAACCTGTTAACTCTTAACCCTCTACTATGTTATTAAAATGTTTTTGTTCTTGCCGGTGCTTATGGTAGACCTAAGATATTTAGGTTGTCCCTAAGCATTCTGACTTTGAGGTTCATATCATTATTTTTTTTTTACATTGGGATCAAGTTTTTTAAGATCCTTTTATTTAGGCTCTCCCCCCCCAGGTTATTTAACATTTGTATATTTTTTATTCTCAATCTACTATTGTCCCTTTGTTTTCTTTTGTGAGAATTGTCATTGCACGTACAAGGTTTTTTTCCTAGTCATTTTTTGGCAGGGCATAATTTTTGCTCCCCTATTATCTTTTTTTTTTTTTTAATTCAAGGACAGCATATTATATTTCCATGTTTTCACATTCTACAGGGTCCTCATATATCAAATGCTGGATTTTGCATGATTACCAATTAATTAAGGCTCATCAATTTGTTGATTCTAGAAAAAGAAGCTAAGTATATGTTGACCAGGTAGCGAAAAATCTTTTCACTCTTTCTGCTTTAGGAATAAGCACCATATTTGTATCATAAAAGGAATTTGGTAGAAAACCGTTTTTGCTTATTTTCCCAAATATTTTAAAGTAGTATTGCAATTAATTGTTCTTCAGTGTTTGAAAAAATTTACTCACAGACTCATCTAACCATGGAGATTTTTTCTTAGGAAGTATTTCTTTTACTAAAAGAGGATTATTTGCTTCTTCTATTCCTTCTTCCTTTTAATCTGAGAAATTTATACTTTTTGTAAATACTTGGCCATTTCACTTAGATTTTGAGACTGACTGACATAAAATTAGGCAAAATAATGCCCAATAATTATTTTATTTTCTTCTTTATTGCTGCTTAATTCACCCCTTTAAATTTTTTCTCTGGTAGTTTGATTTTCTTCTTTTTTTTTCAATAAACCAGTGGTTAATTTATTTTATTATTTTTTTCATAAAGCCATCTTCTACCATTTTTATTAGTTAAAGGATTTCCTGTCTTTCAATTTTATTAATCTTCTTTTTTATTTCAACATTTCCAATTCAGTGTTTAATTGGGAATTATTTATTTATTTTTGGCTACTTTATTTTTGGTTACATGCCCAGTTTTTGATTCTCTCTTTCTCTTTTTTATTGATATAAGCATGTAGAGATAAAAATTTTCCTCCAACTACTCTTTTGGCTGTAAACCATGAAATTTTTATGTTTTGTCCCATTCTTGTCATCCTCTTGAATGGAATTTTTTATTGTGTGTGTGTCTATCTATCTATATCTATATCTATTTACTTTGTGCTATTCATTCTTTAGGATTAGAATATTTAGTTTCAAGTTAATTTTTACTTGTGTCTTCATGATCCTGTATTGAATGTAACTTTTGTTTCATTATGATATTAAAAGAATGAAATAACTGTTTCTGCTTCTCTGCATTTGGTTGTGAGGACTACATGCTTTAATATGTGGCAATTTTTTTAATGTGACACATGTGACTGAGAAAAAGGTATATCCCTTTCTGTTCCCATTCATTTTTCTCCAGAGGTCTATAATATACAACTTTTATGAAATTTCTTTAATTTCTTTCTTATGTGGGGGTTACCTTTATGTAATTCTAATACAAAAATTTGAGGTCCCCCATTAGTGTAATTTTACTGTTTCCTCCTATAACTTATTTAACTTCTTTAAAAATTGTATATTATGTGCTTTGTTGGGCTTATATTTAATATTAATATTACTTCATTGTCAATGGTACCTCTTAGACATGCAATTTCCTTGCTTTTTTATTATATCTACTTTTTCTTTTGCTTGGTCTGATATTGTGATTAATACATTAAAAAAAAAACTTTTTAGCTGAAGTATATCTATCTGCTCCAAATCCTTACCTTTATTGTGTCTTTCTTCATTAAACGTGTTTCTTGTAAGCAATGTATTTCTGAACAACTCTGCTATTTAATTCCATTTTGTGGAAGTCATCTGAGTTTATCCCATTCATATTCAGTTACAATTATTAACTCTGCATTTCTCTTTATCCTCCCTCTCTCTCTGTTTCTATCTCTCTATCTCTCTCTATCTCTGTTTCCCTGTCTCCAGTTCAGTGTCTCTTCTCTTTTATACTGTCCATCCTCACAAGTTTTTGCTTCTGCCCTCTGCCTCTACCAATTCAACTTACCTTTTAGTAGTCCCACCCCATTCTTCATGTTCCTTCCTACCTAGTCCTCTAGAGAGCAAGATAAATTTCTATATGCAAATAGATATTATTCCTTCTTTGAGTCAATTCTGATGAAAGTAAGATTCATTCATTGACCACCTGTTCCATCTTTACCTCCACTGGCTATTTTATGATTTTGCAGATGAGACAGTTTACCCCATTCTACTTTTCCTTTCCTTCTTTCACAGTTCAATCTTCTTTCTCACTCCTTAATTAAAAAGAAAATTCTACAGCATCTTCCTGTAATTTTTCATTAATACAATTATTTTTCAGGTATCTAAGCCCCTTTCTTTTTCTCCCCACATTATGCAGTGGCACATCTGGTTTGCTAGGATGTGTTATGAGGAAATGAGCAGGAGGGGATGCTGCAAAGGAAGAATCGGGAAGGTTCCAGAATTCTGGAAAAGGGACAGGACTGTTTTAGATCTAACAGAGAGTTAAGCAGGAAGTTGAGTTTGTCTAGTTTCCTAGGGTGGACCTGGTGTTCTCTCTCCTGTGGCTTTCCTTGTGATCCATCTGACCAACTACCGGTTCCTGTGTATCTTGTTGATGCTGATTGAGAGATATTCCTACAGAGTTTCCTGAGACACCTAAAGCCATCTGTCAGTGAGACCTTCCCTTTGAGCCCTGTTCCTGCTTACCTTTCAACCTTACTACCTCTATCAACATCTATTGGGGGGGGGGTTGTGTTAGAGAAGTGTGTTTTATGATAGGAACTGGGACTTTTAGGTAGAGAGGTAACTGACAATGCAGATACCATCTCTCTGAAGCTACCAACTAGATTTGGTGGGGAGTTTATTTATATTCTTTAGATAGAGCATCCCAATTTGCTTCCCTTCCTTCCCTTATCTTAAATAAATGCTTTTTAAATAGTGTTTGGTATCCTGTAAGCTTTATCCTGTTGGCCTTCCCATACCCTGTGTCCTTTTTTTTTAAAACTTCACCTTCCATCTTGGAGTTAATACTATGTATTGGATCCAAGGCATAAGGGTGGTAAGGGCTAGGTAATGGGGGTTAAGAGACTTTCCCAGGGTCACACAGCTGGGAAGTGTCTGAAGCTAGATTTGAACCCAGGACTTCCCATCTCTACACCTGGCTCTCTATCCACTGAGCCACCCAGCTGCCCCATTACTAAAATCCCATTACCATCAGGTATCTTTCTAGAACAATTATTTTAGTTAAATGCAATTATTTCAGATGCCACCTGAGCTTGACTGCACTCCCCTCTTATTGCAGTGAGAAACATCTTTCCTACCAAAATTCTAAGGCGTCTTGGGCAGCTACATTTTTCCATCCCTTCCTTTTCTTAGTTCTGCTATTCTAGAATTCATTTTAGGCATTTTTTATAATTAATTTGGTGATTCTGGAAGTTCTCAGAGAGTTCCTGACTTATTCTACCATTTTGGTTCTGCCCCCTCTATTCTCATGAAGAGCATTTAAAAGAAAGGAGGCTTTAGCTTGGAAAAAGAAAAAAAAAAAACAGAGAGTTATTCTGACAGCAATATTCAAAATTTTGAAAAGCTTTCATATGCAAAGATCCTGTGAGATCCAGAGTAAAGAAATATAAATAATTTGATGGAAGTTATAAAAAAGGGAAATTTTAGAAACAATATTAGGGAAATAGTTTTATCAGAACTCTTTCAAAAAGAGGGAAAAAAAGGGCCAAGGGAAGTACTAAGTTTCATTTCCTTGAAAGTATTCAAGTAGAAACTTCTCTGTTATAGTGATTATTCTTTTTCAGATGTAGCTTTCACTAGATGGCCTCTAAGGTGTTTCCCAATACCAAAATTCCACGATTATGATGGCCATTGGATAACTACCACCAGGCCCTCTAATGGGTCATAATGTAGGAAAAGCAGAGAGGTATTTAAGAAACATTCAGTACTGGATACAGTGGCCAGACGCAGAGATTTTTGAGAGGAGCCAAATGTTCACAGTTTAAAAAATATGGAAATGAGTATGGCAGGAGAGGTTTTATATGAAACACAATTTAAGTTTGGAACAGTGGCTTCAGAATGCATAATGGGATGGGAGGGCCAAGCTAGACAGGGAAATCAGAGAATGAAGATCGAGATGGATGAGATGGATGACAATGAGAAAAAAGGAATCAAGGGAAGAGAGGTCAATGTTTGCATAGTTGTACGATATTTTAGTATAGAACAGAAGATCGCCAAAACATTAACGGGAGCAAAGGAAGTTGTGTAGCCTTGTTAAAATATTGAACATGATCACAGACCTGATCAGGAAGCGTTGGGCTTTAAGTCTCTGCTCCTGAACTGCTAAGTATTCTGACAATTATGGGCCCTGCTTGGCCAAGTTAAGAGGGACCTTCTGCCTCTACCTTCATGAGCTATGGAGGATGGATTTTGTTGATTCATTCAATGTCCTTTGCAAGAAACAACAGATCTATTTTAAGTCCAGTTTACATACTATGATTGTGGAAGAGAGAATCAGAAATTTTGGGTGGACTTCCATTAATTACTCTTACTATTCAAATTGACTTGTTAAGGTTATTGTAGAAGGGTTTCATCCATATCTTAGGATTCAGACTAAATGATCTCTGAAGTCTCATTTAAAAATAACATTGTGATCCGTAGTTTGAACACTCTTCAGCTTGGATTTGAAGTCTCAGAAAGCTTTCAAAAGCAAGAAGCCACATATTCCTTCTCTCCCTCTGATCACTAGGGTATTCTTGTGTTATTTAGAACATGGAACTCGGTTACCTTTCTTCTTGATGGAGTGCAAGTATAGAGCTACAGGAAAAAAAAAACAAAGGAAAACAAAAACAAATTATGGTTTAGGTATATTTTGTGAAACAAGAAAAAAGCAAGAAATATCTGCCTTTTATAAATTTCAAATCTTGTCACAGTGAAAATTGGTTCACAGCACTTAATTCTTAATACTTCTATCTTTCCCAAAGTATTTCTTTAAAGATAAGGTGGCACTCTTATTTTGAACAATGCATTTTTCATGCACATAAAAAGAAGAGATAGATAAACCATGAATGAGCAAAAATTATCTTTCACTGTTTCTTTTTATTGAAAGTATTTTATTAGTTTGAAAGAATCTTAACACATCAAATTTACATTGGTATATTCTACCTTTGGCAAAATTATTATCTCCTATTTTACAGTCATCTGATTCTAAAATGATGTATATATCCTGGCTTACTTTTCTCATTCCCATGAAAATGAAATTTTAAAAAGTTTCGAAAGAGTAGATACTTCATTACATATTTATTTTTTATTTTATTTACCCTCAATAGCATGTAAAAATGGCTTCAAAAACATGGAAAAGAATTTTTATTTTCAAATTTTCTCCTCCTCTCCCTCTCCCCAACCCAGCTCCAAGTGATATAGTAAGAAATCTCATAGAAGTTTTACATATGCAATCCTGTACAACACTTTTCTAAATTTATCTATTTTGTGGAAGGAAACTCTAACAAAAAAGAGAAATGAAGTGAAAAAACTTTCCCTTTGATTTATATTGTAGTAGTGAAATTAGAGGAATAGAGGTTGTCTTTAAGGTAGAGGGTTGAGCACTTGCTAAGAACTTTGTGGATAGAATCCTGAAGGCAGGAAAGGAGTTTGTTAATCTGAATCTGGGCTTTTCCCTGTGAATCTGTTTGAGGGAGGAAACACCTTGTTAGAGATCTTCTGTTCCCCTGTGGATTTGGCTATTACAGGATTCAGATTCCATCAGTTCTTTCTCTGGAAGCAGGTGGCATCCTCTCCTTTCCCAGTATATCACACCCTCCTTCTGAGGATCGAACTCAGGACCTTCAGCTTGTGAAACTGATGTGCTGCCTATAGCACCAAAGAGTCACTCGACTTTGGTTTGGGTTTAGCTCCCACCTAAAGTGGATGTCCTTCCCCTGAGGGTCCCCCACTCATTCTGAAACTGCCAGCCTGGGATTCCCTTCAGGGTGGATTCCCAGGGGAACAGGGAATAAGGACAAACTTTGGGGTCTCCAACCTATAAGCTAGTCCTGAAAGCTGGGGTTCACCAGATCCCACAAGGCCCCAAGTTTGGGGTTTCTAGATTCCACATTGACAGAGCTCTCTCATTTCTTTTCCAAATTTTCTCTTGCCTCTCATTTGATTTTTAAAATATTTTTGGACATCCTCCATGAATTCTTTTGGGGCTTGGGATCAGTTCCTATTTTTCATGGAGACTTTAGGTACAGTAGTATTGACTTTGTTGTCTTATTCTATATTTGTGTTCTCGTCTTCCCTGTCACTAAAATAACTTTCTATACTGTCCTTTTGTTGTTTTCCAAGCTTGTCATGTTCTTGTAATGTTTATCTCAGAAGCAGACCCAGAGGTGATTTACACATCTCACCATTTGATATGCTTTTTGGACATTCACCTATTCATGCACAACCATTTATTCCTGCCTATACATCATTTATAGGAGGGGATACAACCATTGCCACATATAGCAGATAATTACAAACTAAATTGCAAGAAATCCATGACTTTGGTGCTGCTAATTGGAGAGTTTGGCATGCAGGTCCCATAGGCTTCTTCCTTCATGATTTAAACCCCGGTGATAAAGAATTTCAAATGTACTGGGTTGACTGAATCTGCTTATTATGGACCATTCCAAATCCTATTGACTATACCAACAGCCATTAAAATTGGGAAGAGGGAATCATGGATTTATTGTAGCCATGTAAAATGAGTACCTTCTGTTGATAACAAATAATTGATTATATTGATTTTATTTGACTATTGATAGTGATAAGACTTCCCTATTGCTGGATTGATATTATTTTGTTGCACTGTATCAAGTACTTCTACTTGAACAAATTGCCCTTATAGAACAATACATGTGTTACCTAAAAAAACAACAACAACCTATATTAGTAGTCTATATTGACCTGAGGTACCTTTTATAACATTTTGTGCCTTCTGTTTTGTTTTCTCTTAAATGCATTATTGCTGCTATGCCTCCATTACTTTATCTACCTCATTTGCACTCACACTTGTGAAAAAGAGATTACTACACCAGAGAAATATTGGCAAGCAAATGCAAGAAATGGAATTTTGAAGGAACTGTCAACCAACCAGAAGGAAGGAAGATTCCAATATAATTTGATGAGAAGGCAGTTGGGAAAACCAGCAACTGAAGGGGAGACTTTTCTTCCTGCTGACTGGGAGGAAAGATCAACTGAGAGACAGACTTGCTCTGGATTCCTGGCTACTTATTGATTCAATATTGAAAAGACTGGAGCTTAGTTCTGAAGAATCTTTTCAGTTTATCAGCAACATTCCCTCACAGACAAATAACTTCATTTCCCTGTACTGAACCCTATAGGAGATTAAGGAGACCTTAACTTCCCTCTTCCCTCTCCCTCATCCCTTAATTCCCCTAAATTAAGAATAAGATAAGAGTTATATTGTGTTATATTAGTCCTTTGAAACTTCTAATAACTTACCATACTGAGAAGAGCCATTAAGATCAACTGAGAGAACAGGAAATGGGGTGGGGGAAAGGAGTGCAAACCTTTGCCTTTCCTCTAACTTATTGTCTTGTATTATTGCTCCAACACCTCTCTGTTACCATAAATATCCTAACGGGAGTGTCTATTCCACACTGCAGATCATGGCAAGTTAAAGAGGAAATCAATCTCATGTTCAGCAAGTAGTCTCTATATTTTACCTCTTTAATTGTGAAATATATACAATTTTTGATATTTTTTCATTATTTTTTCCTGCATGTGATACAGTATTTGAGTTTTTCTCTCATTTTTTCATATTTAAAGCACATGTCATGAATATTGAAAAGATTTTTTTTTTTACTGCTTTACTTTTTGCAATAGAATAATCTAAGATGTCCACTTACCTAGCATATAGATTCTTACCCAAAAAGCTTTTGGTCTTTCAACCTGCCACTAATTTATATCATGAGACTTTTACTCAATGGCTATGTCTGAATCAAGGAAAAAATGAACAACAAAAGAGCACAGAAGTTGACCTGTAAAGTGTCACAAAAGCACAAAAGGTAAAAAACCAAAATATTCCTATGGGGATTGATGACATTCTACACAAAGAGTGCAAGGAGTTGATCATGGTTGAGACTCAAGGTTGTGGCTGTTTAACATGTGTTAAATGCAGGACTTTCTTGTACCACACTCTTTATCAAATATATAACATCAATTGTTCTGGCTCAGGTTCCATATCGTTAAAAAGGGAAAAAAGGGTCAAACCAGAGAATGCTATTTTGACTTGTTTAGAAACCTAGTTTTTTTTTTCTTTTCTATTTTCTTTCATTATGTGACAACTTACTGTAGTCCAAACTGCTAAATTGGGTTAGAGTGATATTCATTGCAGGCTTATGGGACACGGGCTGCTACAACAACCTGTTTTGTTTTGTGAATTTTTTTTCCTTTTCCCTATAATTTTTCACATTTTTGATATTCTGTTTCACTCAGAGGTTACTTTTTAAAATTTCTTTAGATTCTTTGATATTTTTGAAAATCAATTCGTATGCCTTATGACTTGACTATGTATCCCAGTGTGATTCCTATGTGTACCCTGTATCCTCCTTGGGAGGGGGGAGTGTTGATATCCTCCTCAGGCGGGAATGGGTTTTTATTTTGTTCTGAAATGTTTCAAGTTCTTTTTGAGAAAAAAAAAAATTAAGGGTAAGAAATTTGCTGCCTTCCAGAATCCAGAGACTGAATTCCTTGTGGAAGATGCCATGGAGATGTCCACGGAGACCACATAGTGCTCCAGGAGTTTCTGAGACAACCTGAATGTGAAGAATTGAACTTTGGGGGGTTGAATACATTTGTTTATAGGTACTTTGTTGTACCAAAGGGTACTGCCCCTAAATTGGTTTTGTTTTTTATTTCCTTTTGTTTCCTCATCCCCAACTTGTTGTATTTTCCCTGTGTAAAATTTTATGTACCATAGTTAATTATGTTTAAAATGGTCCACTGGGGAGACTGGTCTCCCATAGGATCACAGGGGAGAATGTGCAGATGAAAACTTTGCACCACCTGAGCTACATTTCTAGCATCCTTTTAAGTTACATCCTCATTTTACATAATGATGCTTAGGAGATAAATTTGGCTAAGACCCATGCTGCCAGGCTCTTTTTTCAGAGCTTGTGCTTTTGGTAAAGTGCTGCAGATGTGAGTCTCTGTCTCTCTTTGCTATGCTCACTTGACAAAAAAAACAAAAAAAAACTTTTTTCCCCTCTCTTTTGTATTATTATTAAAAATCTTACTGTATATAGATAGATAGATAGATAGATAGATAGATAGATAGATAGATAGATAGATAGATAGATAGATAGATAGATGATAGATATATCTTTGGTATAATTTGAAGATAAAATTTTCTGATTCTTCTTTGTTGTGACAAAAAAAGGAAGCCAAAAATCTTTGTTGGCAGAAATAATTTCTGCTTAAGCACTGTGCAGTGTGGAAAACCGCGACTAATTTTCAGCTAATTTTCCCACTCAGCATTCTATTGCCATCATCTCTCCCTCTCCTTTCTCCCATAAAACCCAATATAGACCTATTTCTGTTCGGTTTGTGCTATAATTCTTGTTTATTTATGATAACATTAGAAAGATTGCATACCTAAAAGATATTTTCCATTTCCTAAATTTATGAATAAATAAACTTTTAAAAATATCCAACTTTGTCTAAGATCATAACATCAAAGATATCAAGTTTAAAGTGATTTTTGAGCTTAACAATTCCAGCACATTAAATTTACAGAAAAGGAAACTGACACTGAGAGGTAAAGTGATATGTTCAAGCTTTGTAGTAAGTGAAGTAGTAAGTGAAGCATTCTGCTCCTTTGATAGAAGTATAAATTCCAGGAATAAGAAGTGAAAATATTCCTGTATTCTGACCTTGTCAGGCCTTACATGAGTTTAATAGTTTAAGAAAGACTTTAATAATCTAGAATGAGTCCCAATGAGGGCTAATGGGATGGTATAGGGTCTCAAGTCCATGTCATATTAGGACCATTTGAACGAATTGGGCATGCTAAGTGTAGAGAAGAGAAGACTCAGAGGAAATGGGGAGATATGGTATTTGAATTTAATTATTTAAAGACCTGTCATATAAATGAAGAAATAATTTTGTTTTATCTAGCTTCAGGGACAAGAATACCTTTTAATTATAGTTTTAAGGAAATGAATTAAGGCTCAGTATACGGAAAAACAAAGTCAAAATGTCTATTAATCATGGAATCAATAGCAAATGGAGACAACAACACTCCATAGCTTAGATCAAATTTCTGCCATTTGTTATATATATACACACACACTTATATTCCATCTTAGAATCAATACTGTATTTTGGTTTTACTATAGGAAGTGTTTAGGGATAGGCAATGGAGGTTAAGTGACTTGACCAGGGTCACACAGAAAAGTGTCTGAAGCCAGATTTGAACCCAGAATACCCATCTCTAATACCATGACTTTTAAATGAATGAGCCACTTAGCTGGTCCTACCATTTGTTTTTAAGATGCTTTCTAGTAATGACATTTGAGTTGTGAAGAGTTGTTCCCTTGCTTCCTATCATAGCATTTTCATTTACCTTCATGACACAACTATAAATTCCATCATTCTTCAAAAAATGACTGACACATAGACAGTTGGGTCAATAAGACAAAGTTCATTTTTACTGATAACCCACCCTCTGGTGTTTCTTTTTTTATCTTTTTAAAAACTTTTTTCATCAAATACATGTAGAAAATTTTTAACAATTTTATATGACATTTTTCAATTCATATTCTTTCCCTTCCTCTCTTATCTCCTCTCCCTCAAAGGTGGTAAATAGTCTGATATAGGTTATACCAGTGCTACCATGCAATAAATATTTTCACATTCCTCCTACCATGAAATAACACATATTACTCATACAAGAAAAAAATCATAAAGGAAAATAAAGTGAAAAATAGAATGCTTTGATCTGCAACCCACCTCCAATGGTTCCTTTTTTTGACTGCGGTTGCATTTTTCATCCTGAGTCTCTTGATACCATCTTTGATACTTGCATTGCTGATAATAGTTTAGTCCTTCAGAGTTGATCATTGTGTTATATTTCTTTTACTGTTTACATTGCTCTCCTGATTCTGCTCACTTTATTTTGTATCAGTTCATATTAAGTCTTCCCAGATTTTATTCTGAAGTCTTTGTATTCATCATTTCATATGGTAGTAATAGTATTCCATTACAACTATATACCACAATATGTTCAGCTGTTCCCCAATTCATGGACATTTCCTTGCGTTGCAATTCTTTGCCACTTCAAAAAAGAGCTGATGTAAATCTTTTTGTAGAAATTGTTCTTTTCCTTAACTTTGATGTCCTTGGGATACAAACTCAATAGTGTTATTGCTGGTCAAAGAGTATGCAAAGTTTTATGACCCGTTGGGCACAGATCAAATTACTCTCCAGAATGGTAGTAGCATCAATTCAGTATTTGATCAACAGCATACTGGTGTCCCAATTTTCTCATACCCACACAGAGCATTTTTCTTCTTTAGTCACATTAGGCAATATAAGTATGGGATTCTTATATTGAAAGTAAAGATGTTATATATCAGCTTTTAGCTGATATATTAAACCTATTTTATAGATGGTTGGTAGGGGGTTAAAGTATTGGGCATATGGTTGACAAAAGTCCAGAAGCAGTTTAGTACAACCCTTATTTATTTGGAGGAAAGGTAAGGAGAGGAAACAGGAGTTAGGAAGAGGATAGGAAATCTCTTAACTAAAATAAAATATCTAAATAAAACTCTCCAAATCTAACTGCTTTGCCTCCTTAAACTAGTCTCACTAAACTGAGATTAAATTCTATCTAACTATACCTATGCTAAACGACGAACCTTAAGTTGATAATGAATTCCTTACAGTTATATATAAATCAAAGTGTTGAATATAACTATCAGAATTTCTTGACAGAGAGATTCCAATGCAGGCCTTGCTCCCAAGTCAGGGAGAGGGGACAGAGCTCCTCTGACAGCTCCTTTCCCCCTCCAGCAGAAAAGCTCTGAAGAATCAGACTTTAACTCTACTTTGTAGGTGTATCTCCAACTCTCAAAGTAACTGTCTCAAAATAATTAACATCTTCGTTGCCATTGAGAATGGGAGCAACCTGCTCCCAAAGAAGTCAGAGAGCCCAGAGCCCAGAATCAATTGAATTTTCTCCTTTATGATAGGCCTCTTAAAGTGACAGAGTTAGATTACTTAACTTCCTCTAACCTAGAAATTCTACTCCTCAGGAGACAGAGTGAACATTAAATATTTTTTTTTAACAGGATGCTTAGAGTCGTTTTAATTTACACTTTTCAAATAAATAGTGATTAGCTTTTTTCATATAACTAATTATAGATAATTTTATTTTCTTCATCTTACAATTATCTGTTCATATCCTTTAAACATTTATCCTTTGGGGAATGCTTAGTATTCTAAAAAATTTGAGTCAGTTCGCTATATATTTGAGATCAGAGACCTAAGTATTTTGTGTTTCTTCTAATATTACTTGCATTGGTTCTGTTTATACAAAAACTTTTAAATTTAATGTAATCAACATTACTGATTTAAATTCTTGTAATGTTCTCTAAATCTTATTTTGATATAAATTGTTCCCTTATCAATAAGTCTGAGAGAAAAATTAGTCTGTATTCTAATTTGGTTTATGGTATTATCCTTTAGTTTTAGATCAAGTATCCATTTTGACATTAATCTGGGTGCACTGTGAGCATTGTTGGGATATGCCTATTTCTAATATAATGTTTTCTAGTTTTCCCAGCAAATTTTTTTTCAAATATTAAGTTCTTCCTGAAATTTTGACCTTTAAGTTGAATACTTGGTCATTTATTACTGTGTGTGTTAATTAATAAATTGATTCCATTGATTCATTATTCTATTTCTCACCAGTATCAGATTTTTTTGATGATTACCACTTTATAATACAATTTGAGGTAGGGTATAGTTAGACTTCATTTTTTCTAATTAATTTCCTTGACATCTTGATATTTTTTCTTCCAGATGAATTTTCTTATGATTTTTCTAGCTTTTTGAAACAATTTTAAATTTGGTATGGCATTGAATAGGTAAATTAATTTAGGTAGAGTTATCAGTTTTATTATTTTGGTTTGGCCTATGCATGAACAATTAATGTTTTCCCAGTTCTTTAAGTCTATATTTGTGTGAAAAGTTCTTTGTAATTTTGTTCATATAATTGTAACATTTGTTTTGGTAGGTAGATTCTTTGTATTTTATATTGTTCAATGTTATTTTAAGGGGAATTTCTATCTCTTGCTATTGGACTTTGTTGGTGGTAAATGAAATGCTAATTAATTATATGGGTTTATTTTATATACTGTAACTTTGCCAAAGGCCACTGTTTCAATAAGTTTTTGTTGTTGTTATTGCTTCTTTGGGGTTTTTTATATATACAATCATATCATTTACAAAGAATGAGGAATAATAATTTTCCCTCATTGACTATTATAATTCCTTTTATTGGTTTCTTCTCTCATTGTTTTAGCTGGAATTTCTAGTACAATATTAAATAGTATTGTCATAAAGGGCATCTTTGCTTCACTCCTGATCTTATTGGGAAGGGTTCAAACTCATTACCATTATAAATAATGCTTGCTTCCAATAGTTTCTATTTTTTAAATAAGTAATGGATGTTGCATTTTGTCAAAAATTTTTTTCTATATGTATCTTTTCAGATAATCATGTGATTTATATTGGTTTTGTTATTGATATGATTAATTATGCTGATAATTTTCCTAATATTAAACCATTCCAGCAATCCTGGTTTAAAACCCACCTGGTCATGATGTATGATTTGGTGAGTTTCAAGTTCTTGACTATACTTCTTTTAGAGTATGGTCCAGTTCTCTATATATTATCTCTAGTTTCTCAACCCTTCTACAGGTATTAACATAACTTTGGACCTATGTGGCATATAGTAAAGAGTCTGGGAAGTCATATTAAGTTTCTCTGGAAAACAGTATATGCAAAACTCATAATGTGTTGACTTCTCTGAAACAAAGATCCAACTTAAATGAATCTTAATTTTTCAGTGCTCTTCAAAGATAATCACTTCTATGGGATATTAATTGACCCTGTGAATTTTACTGGAAAACCTCTTAAGTTCTGGCATGTTGATGGAATACTCTGATCCATCTTAATTCTCTTATTCAGTGCCTGAAAGTGCTAAAACATCAGATCTTCTAAATTTTCTTCTTTTTTTTCCATTTTAGCACTATAAGAAAATAAAGAATTCTGAACTCTGTGATACCTTTGGCTAACTATTCTTTCAAATAGTTATGAAGACTTCTACATCTTTTGACATCTTTCTATAAAGATTTGATAGTTATTCATACATAGATGCAGTGAGAAGACAACAGTCCTTGCATTGACTTTCTTGTTCAGATGATTCTTTGAATTATTAAAGAATCATGAAATATAAATTTTCTCTATCCAATCATCCCTTTGGTTGGCCATTACAATTAGTTTCTATTTCCCTGGGTCCTTTTGCACAGAGACTATGAATGACTGTATATCAAGCAGTATCTCAATGTCTGAATTAGTATGCTCACTTTTTCACAGATAGGATTTGGTCTCAGTGCTGATATATGGGGGGGGGTATCTAGATTTAGATTCACAATAAACATAGTGTCCATCCTTCCTACATTAATCATTTAATCATTACAGATTAAAGTTAATCTTGGAGGCTGAATGTTAAGTTATCATCATTCATTAGTAAAAGTGAGAAAAAGAGATAAAAAGTCACTGGTTGCCCAAGTATAAAAATGTCTTCAAGCTATGCTGCACTTCTCATACTCTTAAGTTCTCAGTTGCATCCAAACCATGCTGACCCAGGGCAAGAAGCTACAAGTGGCAGTAGGCCAGATAGCCAGACCAAGTGCCTGCCCAGGAGAGAGAGCAGCTCCAGTCCCAGAAGGAAAAAGAGACCCTTCCTTGCTTTCCTCTTTCCCTTTCTTACAAGGCCAATGACCTCTCTTCTCCTGCTTCTCTCTTGAGTCAAGCTTAACTTAAGTCGATTCCCCCATTTTGGAATCTTGACAGATCACGCACAGGAATTTCCTGATCCTCAGATCTCTGACTTTTCCCAGCCTTGTCCTTTCCCAAAAGAAGTGTGGCCAGTCAGAGGGACTGATATCAAAAACCTGATTTTCAAACTGAACTAGTGAGTACATTTTAAGTTAATTTATGTACTACTTAGATGCAAAAGTTCTCTACAAAACTTAGTTTGTACAGATATATGCGTGATGATCATCCATCCAACAGTACCCTTCTCCCCAGTTGGGATGAAAAAGGAACTTTTGGAATCATCTCTGAGATGACTGAAATATAATTTTCCATTATGACCTACTATCCCATGAAGCAGACCATTGTGTACCTTGACTCAGTCATATCAAGTGGGCAATAGTTTGCGTGGCAAAGTTATAGAACCACAGCTCTCCTTGACCATACTTGTACTTCCTGTAATCGAGAGTGGTTTAGGGAATGTTATTAGGTGTTTTGATTAGGGGTCAGCATCAGAAGAATAACTTTGGGAAAGCCAGCTGTGGGCTGACAGGCCCAGACCAGGCAAAGCCTGTTCTGTGGTCACAAACACAGTCCAGGTTATATCAAGAAGAGGTGATGGATTTAGTAAAGGGAAGGTGAAAAGGGGATTTGGATAACTCTAATCCAATATAAACTACCAAAAACCCCTCCAGATCTTAATGTCCTGCAGCCAGGTGTCTTCTTGGATTCAGACTACACTCAACTAGCTCTCTAGAGACCCAGACCCTAATATAAAGAGACCTTCACTAACCAAAACCAGCCGCCATTTTGATGATATTAGAGGTAGTGGACAGGGCCCAGGAGAGCTCCTGGATCCAAAAGGATCCCAGACCAAATCTTACAGACAAATGGCCCAGACAGTTCAGGATCACACCAGGAAGCTCTGTAGAAGATCAACCAGCCAGCTGGGAAGCAGGTAGGATGGAGAAGACCATATTGAAAAGAGCCAGCAAGTCCCCTCTAGGTAAACCAGAGAGATAGAGCCAGCACAAGGTCCAACTGTCCCTTAGCAACAACTTAACTCCCCCTTGCAGAATCCCAGAATTCCTTACACTGCTGTCCCATGCCTCTGCCCTCTGCAAACACACACTTTCCTCCTTAACTTAACTTTTCCTCATAACGTCTCTGATACAGGAGAACTCAGCTTTTGATACTCTAGTATCAGATTTTCATGTATCTATATGTATATATTAGAGAAGATGATTTCATATTTTACAGCATTTATATGTCAGGACAAATGAATAAGCACTTATTATGCATGTCCTCTGTGCCCAGCACTGTGATAAATACTAGGAAAATAAAGGAAAATTGTCCCTTCTATCGAGGATCTCGTTGTCTAAAGGATCAAGTAATAGGGTAATGATTGTGCAAAAACAAGACATATACAGTATAAATCAGGAATAATCTCATAAAGGCTCTAAGATTGTGGATAATGAGAAAAGACTTACAAAATAGGAAACTTTTAATACCTAAAAGAAATCAAGAGATAAAGATGAAGAAGGAGAGAGTTCTGGATATAGGTAAAAGTCACTAAAAACCCTAGAGTTGGAATATATTGTGCAAGGATGCTCATCTATAACAATGTCCATTGCTAAGTAGAGTAAATAGGGATTTGTAACCAGAATACAATTGGAAAGGCAGAAAGGGTCCAAATAATTAAATCGTCTAAAATCTAGATGGAGAACTTTTTATATGATACTAGTAGTCATCAGTTAGGAACTTACTAGAAGGCAGTAAAATGTATTGAGAAAGGAAATAGCAGGGCCAGACCTGTACTTTAGGAAGATTATTTTGATAACTGAGTGGAAAATGGTCATGAGTGGGAATCAAACATTTTCTAAAAGAAGAGAGTGATCAACAGCCCCTAAGGTTTTAGGGAAATAAAGATGAATATTTTTTAAAGGCCATTACACTTTATAATTATATATGCTATGCTATGCTATGAGATATATATATATATATATACATATATATGTGTGTGTGTGTGTGTGTGTGTGTTATATAACCATTCATTTATTGACTTAATGATGGGAATTCACCTCTGGACAATAAACCCTATATTTGTTGCTGCTATTATTACTCCCATCTCTGACCAACTTTCGTTCCTAGACCTGAGGAAGCCTTCTCTAACCAAAATGAAAAATGAAAAAAAAACTACTATTCACTTCTGTAAAATAATCTCTTTGATTTATACTAGGAAAGAAATCAGCATTTATTACAAACCTCCCATGTGCCCGGTACAGAGATTTTTCAAGTCTTAACCTATTTGATCTTAACCTGCAGAGGTCAGAGTCATTATTATGCCCATTTTATATTTGAGGAAACAGAGGCAGTTTAGGGTGTCACAAGAAAAGTGTGCGAGGCTGTTAGTAACTCAGATCTTCCTCACTCCATGAGAATAATTATACTGGTTTGGGACCAGTACACAGATAACCAAGTCTCAGTAACTGGGAGTGTATTTTCTTTCAAAAGGGAGAGGTTAAGAGGGTAAGGAGAAATCCCTAACACTGAGTTTACTAACTAAAGTAAGCCAAAGTCTAAAGCCTTTGAAGGATCTACTTAGAGTTGATTTTCTACTCTATCTCCTTGTGATGTTCAGCTGTAATACCCCAGGCCCTGTCTATCTATCCTGCACTAAACTCCCTCTTGGTTTTATTAGAGATACTGGTCATTAACAGATTAGGCAGGGATCCAGGGAAGGTCCCAAGTCCAGATGGACTTGGACCTCAGCTTACTGACAGATTGATGCCAACACAGGACAGAAACAGCTTCTTCAGTCTTCTTCAGGACACACAGCACAAAACCCAGCAACATAGGCAGTAACAAAGGATGGCGTCAAACCCTCAGGACTAGACATCCACACCCTCCAGGTTCAAATCCAGAGAGAGCCAGACAGCCTCTAACAGTCTCTGAATTTTTCAGCTTAACCCCCTTTCAGCATTCTAGAACCTGTCCCTGTTGATTTCATGCCACTGTCCCTTGCAAACCTTATCTCTTCCTTATAATGGAACAACAAAATTAGTAATATTCAATAATTTATTTTATCTTCTCTCTCTTTCTTAACATCCCTTTATTGTTGCAACAATCATGGTTTTTAGAAACAGGTGGAAAGCCAAAAGCCTTCATTACTTGCATTAACATCAGAGTCAGTAAAATCTCTCTTCCATGTCCAAGGAAACAATGTTCTGGCAAGAATCTTCCTTCATTCCCAGAATCCGAGAGCAATGAATTGGTTGCTTAAGTCAGTCTGAAAGAACTTGATTTCCCCAGATTCTGGCATGTATACATTCTTATATTTAAAAAAATCATATAGACATTATATATATTTATGTATATATATAATATGCAGATACACATACATTATGCCTACATTAAGACCAAAGTTACTTCTATGTTAGTTCATTTTAGTGATGTAACAGTAGGAGAATGATCTGGACTAAAGGCATATCTTTCCTCCATATAGTGCTATGTGAATCATGAAGAGGTAATTCAGGCTTTGATAGCATATTTTAATTTAGAAGGGACCATGAGAGGCTCTTTAGAGCATTATTCTACCTCCAAGTAGATTACTCCCAATCTAATATAGCCTAACTTCATCTAACTAGCAATTGCTAAATTTTTTTTTTTCCTAAATCAAGAGTCACAAACTGGTTGATTGTGGGGCCATGGACTTGGACCATCTCTCCTCCTGGTGATACTCAATCTACTCCTTTTATCACTCATTTCTCCAGTTTTTCTGAAATCCTTCAGCATTACCCAAACCAGACAATCTTTACTGCCAAATGAGCTAATGTTCCTATTAATTGTGTTTCCATTATTGTAGTTTAGTGTCTGGGTTTACTGTCCCAATCCCCCAATTTCACTTTCAACTCTGGTCTACAGAGGAAGATTGCTAATTTGTCCATCAGGTTTTTAGCATTAACCCTCAGTGCCTGGGCTTTTTGTTAGTACTATTATTCATAAAGTCCATTCAATGCCCCTCTCCCATGCATCAATTGGGTATATATTTCTAATAACAATAAATATCAATTAGATTTTACAAATGAATTTTTACTAAAGTAGTGGGGCAAGAAAATTTCATATAAAAACATTCCCCTAATAAGGGTCAACTTCTCTGAAAAGTGTGTTACATGTCCATAGGAAAATTGACCCTAGGCTAAAGTGCATATCTGACAAAGGGATGACTTCTTGATCCTAAATTCTGGAAGTTCTTTTCTACAGAGCACACATGAAATACCTCCTAGGTAGAGCTTTCCTCTATACTCTTTATACAGGCTTGAAGCTACCTTTCCTTAGCATATCCAGTTTATACTCAGCTCTCAAAGATGATATTGCTACAGATATATAGCCAGGAAATTGATGGGAAGGCTTTACAGGAAGTCTAAGTTTTCAGATCTTTTGAAATTCACATCTTCCTCGGATAAAGGAACAGGTAAATGAGGAGACTATATTTCTTTCCTCTCAATCCTCATCCTTATCCTCAAAAAATATCTTTTAGAGGCTTAGGTGGAATTGCTTCTACCACTATGCCACCTTACTGTTGGATTTTTTGGATTCAAAACTGCAAAGGCAGAACTCCTATGTTCCATTACTAATTGTGGTTCTTACATCTTCATTTATGGCCCAATTTTTATCCCATTCAATCAGGTTATAAACTTCTTGGACTCTGGTTCTTCCTTCTTTTATTCAACATGGAATCATTTACATATGTTTCTGATTTGGCAGGAGTTTATTAATTGAGATCTTCAGTGTAAGTCATTTTTCATTTTAATCTATGCAATACAATATTGCCAAATAAATATTGCTAAAGGAGAGATCCAATCATATAGCTCATTTGCTCCAAAACTTTTAATGACTCTTTAATGAATACCTAAGTTCAAAGTTCCCATCTTATTTTATATTATCCCTCTCTCTATACCATAGCCAAGTGGAACTATTCTTAAAGAGGCCTTTTCTTATAATTTTGTCAGTTTAAATGCTATGTCAAATGCCACCTTCCATGTCAAATCTTCCTGGATTCCCACAGGCAGATGTTTAATGTTTCTGTCCAAAATCCAACAGGATTTTGTTTATACTACTTTTATGGCATCTATCACCTGTTTAATACCGTTATATTCAATAAGAACATTATTTGATATGGCCTGAAATTTTTACTTTTAAGGAGTCAAGTGTGGGAGGACAAGGGGATTCTTATCAAGCGTCACCATCATGGACATTCTAGGAAAGATCTAAAAACAGCCAAATCTGAATAATGATGAAGAAATTATGTAAAAATGAAAAGGAAATCCTTAATTCAACCCAGGACTGCACATTTTTGTTCAGAATCCAGATGCCTGCAGCACCTCTTCACCAGGAAAGCCGCCAGAATGTACATATACAACGTGGAAATCAGACATGGTTCTGAAACATAGATGCCTTAGGGGCATTAGACCCCTACGGTGCCTTTTAAAGGGATAAATGAATGGTGTGGAGTTGAATAGGGAGGAAGAAAGCCTTGAATGATTGGAGATGAAGCCACAGGAAGCATGGCACTTTCTCAGAGGGGAATAGTCAGTCTATTGCCATGAATGCTCCAGGAAGGGAAAGTCATTTCCATTACTCTGAACCATAAAGCTTTAGAAGGGGCTTGAAGCCTGGAATAATTTGCAACCCAATGCAGAAAGTTTAGAGTTCTTGGCCAGAGTAATTCCAGATATTGAAATTGGAGTACTGTGGTAGATCTAACGAGGAAACGTCTCAGAAACCAGAATTACGTTTTCAAGGATTCCTCAGGAAGTGGGAAACTCCACAGCAATCTGTCCTGAGATCAGGGCAGAGATTTGAAAATATAGCCTAAAAGTCATACATAGCCCAAATGATGCCAAAATGTAGCACGAACCAGATTAAAATATATTATAAATCATTTAATAAAATAGCTACAAAGAAGTAAAATATGGCTAAATTAAAATGTAGTTTTGTGTCAGCCTGTGACTTTTGGGGATCTCGAGGGACTTGAAAATCAAACTGCTCTGAATCAGGATGGCACAGTGTGTCTTACATTTGGCAATACTGGGAGTAAAAATGATGTATTAGAATACAATCCATGATATGTTAGGTAAATTCAAAATAGCAGCCATTGTAAAATCATACCTAAAAGAAACAAGTCATTAAATTGGTGCGATTAAGAGGATAAACATTATACTTGAAGGCACATTGAAAAAAGATTAATATCATATATCTGTGTGTACACATACATACATGCATACATGCATTTACACAGGTACTTATCTATTTATAAATATATACCAACATATCTAGGTAGATATAGATAGATACTAATATAAGTCTTTAGAGCTAGGATGAATGGAATTACAAGATGAAACAGCAAAATTAAAGTATTTTGTCAATTGAATATACTCCTTTCAGTCCTAAGCAAATTAATAAAAAGATAAACGAGACATAATAGCTACTCCTTACTAGTCCTAAACAGATTTTTTTTTGAAAACAGTTAGATTTAACCTATGGTAATTAATGAATAAAAGACAAAAAGAGTATAAAACCTCTCCGTTGTCCATGCTACATTTACAAAAATTGAACACATGTATGAAAACTTCACAAAGAAATGTAGATAAGCAATATTATTAAACACATTTTAATTGATCACAATGTAATGAGAATTATAGTAAATACAATGAATTTGAAAAAATTATGCAAAGGTAAGTGGATAGATTTAAATTAAAAAATGAGCATTAACTATATTAAATACCCAGGATATTAACAAAATAAGAAATAAAACTTTAATCTCAAAATGTATTGAATTGAATAAACTATAAATGAAAGGTAAAAGAGCAACTTCCAGCTAAGAGGTATATATAGCAAAGACATTTATTGTTACTACTTTTATATGACATATTAGAAATGCTAAATATGCATTGTGACAAGAAAAAAAAAACTTGAGAAAGGAAGATAAGCAAATTTAAAACCTTTTTTTTGAAGATTATATCTTATTTAATTTAGTGAATACTATAGAGTTCATTAAAACTAATGAAAACAACACTTATCAAACTTTCAGAATATCAAGAAAATCTCATATATTTTCAGCTTTTCTATATAACATCCGTGAAAGTGCAAAGGGAGAAACAGGAAAAAAAGAAATTCCATTCACGTTGTAAATTATATATTCAATACTTGGGAATCCACCTAGTATTACACATGCAGAAATACTACTAGAAAGTACGCTTTACAGAACTCAAAACTGGTCTAAATGACTGGCAATATCTTTACTTTGTTGAAGTGTGTGGCAAGGTTCAAAGTGGTAGAGGTTCCTGTCATATCCCTTTTTCTGTGTCACAAGGGCATTTCTTTTAAGGAAGGAGTATTTTGTGAAGCTCCTAGAATTGAAATTCCAGAAGCTATTGGCTCATTCTTTTCCTCTTTCCATATGGGTTTCCTTGTTATCTTCTCTTGTTCCCAGGCCAAGCTCATATTATTTGTCTTTAGGATCTCTTCCCTTTGTTTATTTTGAGAATTCAAGCCTAAGAGCCAAGAATTGTCGAAAGGAAAATTAATCTGAATTTGTTTCTGTTTTAAAAATATTTTCTCTCAGCTCACTGGAAGAGTTAAACAAGATGTTTCAAAATTAAACAAAGGAAATTACTTGTCTACAATTCAAAAATGCAATAAATCACTAAACTCATTTATCTTGAAACAAGAAATAATTTCAGTCTCAAAAATTTCCATTCAGAGAACGAAATTCAACCTTTCTCTATAATGTTTACTAGCATCAATCAAAAATAACTAAATTAAAGCATCAAGATTTTTGTTATATTTTAAGTTCAGATAGGAAATGGCTTTATTTCATTGTAAAGCTAGAATTATAACTATTCCATCTAAATTTTTAAGTGGAAATCATTTCATCACAGTATAATTATATGCAGAGATATCATTAGAGAACTTACCAACATTACATTAATTCGAGTATGGAACTTGAGATAGAAAGACACCAGATTGAATTCTGCCTTAAGATATTAATTAACTATATAGAATCTGGGCAAATCACTTAATTTCTTTAATCCTCAGATTCTAAGTCTTCAAAATAGGAACTTCACTGAACTGTTTTGAGGATGAAATGAATAGCATGTGCACAGTGCTTTGGAACTATAAAAGTACTACACTAATTTTAGCTATGATGAGCATTTTTATAAAACAAATACTTAATCAATAATAAATTATCAATAAAGTTATTGTGCCAGGAATGATTCTAGTCCTAGGTCATGCATACAGATATTTGAATAAAAGATACCATACTTTCAAGGACTTAGGATTGCATAGGAAGAAATGTATATATAATACAAAAAATAATTCTAAAGAAAATAAAAGAATCCTATGTTTAGAATGAGTTCATAATAAAGAAAGAGAATTTAGTTAAGCCAATAAAATGATAAATTAACTGAATTTTTAGCAGTTTAGATAATTTCCCAAGTATTATATATGTATACAATTTAAAAATAAACTTTCTTTATTTCAATAAGCCAATTTATTTCATTTGAAGTGTTTTCTATCACTGGGAGTTCAGCACAAAAGGCTTATGCATGAAGGCAAGGGAGATAAGGATAGGGAAGCCTACTGGCATATGACATCCTTTCCTAAGTTTTCCCTGAAATCTGAGGGGATTTCAAACTTCAGCTATAGGCAATCAACCCAGAGTGCATTGAATAATGAACTTCATACACTTTGTAAAGTAGGACTACTGGAAGACAAGACAAAGAAGCAAGACATGGAGGAGAAAAGACTTTGATTTTGAAAGTTGTGTCTTATAAAGAACATCCCAGTCAAATGTCATACACTGAAATATAAGACCATTGTATATCACATATCTCTAATGACAGGGCCAAGTCTTGGAAGGCAACTAAATTCCATATTTAGCCAGTAACCTTTGAAGAGTTGGAAATGGACAGTTGAGAGGATCACTTTTGAGACTCTTCTCTTTGTTTTTGTAGAGGGAAGGGTAGGAAATTGATCTACTCCTCTATTATCTGCCTATTGGTATAATCCTAACTCTCCTTTCCCATATTTCTGCAATAAGTTGTGGTAACTTTAAAAAGTGCCATTTCTTACAATGACATTATTTTACATTTTTCTTAGTATGTATGGGACAAACTATTAAAATCTGGATGGTTAATAAACTATGTGCCCAGAGTGCTTTCTAAATGCTAGCAATGAAAGTATAAATGAAGAACAGATGAAATAAAAAAGACAAGCAGGTTTAGAGTTTTTATGAATCAAAATTTGGATGTTTCAAATGTGAAAAGACAAGGTGTTTGAGCTTGGATTAAGTGGTTTTTAATTTAGGAAGAGTTTTTTTTCAAAGATACAAACCAGTAAGACAATACTTCAGGGGGAAGCTGTCGATCAGTAGGTAGAGATTTAGGCTCAGGGATTGGATGTCCTGGGTTTACATCTGATCTCAGACATTTCCTAGCTGTGTGGCCCTGACCAAGTTACTTAACCCCAGTCACTTGGCCCTTACAGTACCTCTGCCTTAAAACCAATATTTAGTAATAATTCTAAAGAAGGAAGGAAACGGTGTATAGCTCTTCTGCTTTAGTTTCCTTCAAAGCATCTAGCTTCATGGCATAAAGTTATTTAAAATCTATCCTCAGGACTTCTGGGTAAACATGGTGGCAGTCTAGACTCAGGACTCTTCCTCTCCTCAGCAACCAGCAATATAGACTACCTCAAAAGACCAAAAAAAAATCATGAGAATGAAAGGACTCTACAGTAGGACACAGCATTGAAGATATGTGGGATTTGGGCATTTCTATACTATAAGGGGTGAAAAATCTCCCACCAAAACAAAAGCTAATGTACTCTCATCCCTCCCCACCTACCAAGCCAGAGTCAGAGCCAGCACACAACAGAATCTGCAAGTGAGTGAGGGGCACCTCTAGAGTTAGTTAGGGGCACCTGTAGGTCCTTGGAAGCTGACTAAGACCACCAAAGACCTACCACTGAGAGCAGCTACACCTGAAACACCAGCAGGCTGAAAAATGCAAACTGTGGGCACTCGTGGGAAGATAGCACAGAGAAGGGCAGCAAAAAACAGAATCTGTGGAGATTTGAGAGCTTACTTCAGGCAAAATCTTTGTTCCTTAACTCCATACACAGAGAGCCTGCCCATATCACTTAGATTTCTGACTAAAAAGGGAAGGAAAAAATTCCACAGTGATGGCAAATAGTGCCCAGGAACAACAACTGCCCTCCAAGGAAAAAAAAAGAAGGGGTTGACCCTGGAAAAATTTTACAGAGGAAAAACCCAGGCTACAAAAGGAATAGAAGGGGAAATTCAAATAAATGCACCAAAACCTTCCAAAAAAATGAAAATTGTCCACAAGCTCTTGAAGAATTTAAACATGAGCTTAAAAAAAGATGGAAGCCTTACAGCAAGAAAAGTGGGAAATAATTCAAAGAGAAAATAACAGTCTAAAGGACAAGAACTCCTAATTTGAAAAACAGCTGGAAGCCACAAAAAGCAGGATAGACCAAACTGAAAAGGAAAACCAGTCTTTAAAATACAGAATTAGTCAATTGGAAGACAATGATATTGCAAAACAGCAAGAATTAATAAAGCAAAGTCAAAAGACTGACAAAATAGAAGAAAACATAAAATATCTCACTGAGAAGATGACATATCAGGGAAACAGAGCAAGGGGAGACAATTTGAGAATCATTGGTTTATCTGAAAAGCCAGAAATAAACAGGAATCTTGACATCATAATACAAGAAATTATCCAAGAAAATTGCCATCATGTTCTTGAACAAGGGGGAAAAATAGACATTGAATGAGTTCATAGAACACACTCTACACTAAATCCTCAAAAGACAACTCCCAGGAAAGTAATTGCCAAATTCAAAAGCTTTCAAGCTAAGGAGAAAATTCTACAAGAAGCCAAAAAGAGACAATTCAGATGCCAATGAGCACCAATCAGGATCACACAAGACCTGGCAGCTTCCACACTAATGGCAGCAAGACTTGGAATATGATATTCAGAAAGGCAAGAGAATTGGGTCTTCAACCAAAGATCACCTATCTATCAAAAATGACTATATAGTTCCAGGGGAAAGTGTGGGAATTCAACAAAATAGATGATTTCCAAGTATTTGTAAAGAAAAGACCAAAACTAAGTGCAAAGTTTGATATCCAAACACAAAAATTAAGAGGAACATGAAAAGGTAATTAATAAAGAGAGGGAAAAGGGGGAAATATATTTTATTCAAACTTTCTTCTTTAAGGACTAAAATAAGATCAAATTAATTATTTTAATATATGGGGAAAATGTTACTTGCAACTCTCAAAAATTATTTTCACTATTATACTAATTAGGAGAATCATTCACAGGAATAGATTGGGGTAATAATTGCTATAAGATGATATGCAAAAAAAAAAGAAAAAGAAAAAGGGAGGAGGAGAACCAAAGATGAAACCAAGAGATTCTCGAAGAAATAAAATAAATAGGATAACCTTTATCACACAAATATATGCATAGGAAGGGGAGGGGAAGAATACACTTATAAGAAGGAGAGGAAGAGAGTTATAATAGTTAATACTTAAACCATACTCTCAGGGAAATCAATTCTGAGAAGGAAGAGCATCTATACCATTGGGGTCTTGAATTCTACCTTACCCTACAGGGAATGTGAGAAGGAAAAATTTAGTGGAGTAGGGAGTACAAAAAGGGAGAGAAAGGCAGGGGAGGAACTTAACAGATAAAAAAAAAGGAAACAAAAAGGGAGGAGTCAGAAAGGGAAGCATATTAAGGAAGGGGATTTGGGGGATTAATTAAAAACAAATCAGTGGTTTAAAAGGATAAAGCAAAAGAAGAAAGGACAGAACTAGGAGAGGATGTCAAAATGTTGGGGAATACACAACTTTTAATCATAACTTTGAACATGAATGGGATAAACTCACCCATAAAATGAAAACAAATAGGAGAGTGAATAAGAATCCATAATCCTACCATATGTTGCCTACAAGAAACACATCTGAGTCAGGTAGATACCCACAATGTTAGAATTAAAGGTTTGAGCAAAACCTTTTAGGCCTCAAGTGATAGAAAGAAGGTAGGAGTTGCAATCATGATATCTGACAAAGCCAAAGTAAAAATTGATCTGATGAAAATGGATAGGGCAGTCAAATGCATCCTGATAAAAGGAAGTATAGACAATGAGGGAATATCAGTAATCAACATGTATGCACCAAATGGTATAGCATCCAAATTTCTAAAGGAGAAACTAATGGACTTGAAGGAAGAAATAGTGAATAGTGGGAGACCTGAAACTACCACTATCAAATTTAGATAAATCAAATAAATAAAATAAATAAGAAAGAGGTAAGAGGTGTGAATGAAATCTTAGAAAAATTAGAGTTCATGGATATATGGAGAAAAATAAATAGGGACAAAAAGGAATACACCTTCTTTTTAGCAGCACATGGTACACTCACAAAGATTGACCATGTACTAGGTCATAAACACATGGCAAACAAAAGCAGAAATAATAAATTCGAACTTTTCAGATCATAACACAATAAAATAAATAAAACAGAGATATAAATAAATAAATAAAAATAAAAAACAAACAAATAAATAAATAAAACAGAGAAAGAAAACTATAGATCAATCTCCTTAATGAATATATAGATGCAAATATCTTAAAAATCTTAAATAGCATACTAGGAAAAAGAATCCAGCAAGTCATTATGAGGGTTATTCACTATGATCAGGTGGGATTTATACCAGGAATGTAGGGTTGGTTCAATATTAGGAAAACCATCCACATAATTGACCATATCAACAAGCAAACCAACAAAAATCACATAATTACTTCAATAGATACAGAAAAAGCCTTTGACAAAATACAACTCTAATTCCTATTAAAAACACTAGAAAGTATAAGAATAGAAGAATCTTTCCCAAAAATAATAAAGAGTATTTATCTAAAACCATCAGCCAACATCATCTGCAATGGGGTAAACTAGATGCATTCCCAATAAGATCAAGAGTGAAACAGGGATGCCCATTATCCCCACAATTATTTAACATTGTATTAGAAATGCTAGCTTTAGCAATTAGAGAAGAAAAAGAAATTGAAGGTATTAAAATTGGCAATGAGAAGACCAAGCTATCACTCTTTGCGAGTGTTATGATGGTCTACTTAAAGAATCCTAGAGAATCAACTAAAAACCTAGTGGAAATAATCAACAACTTTAGCAAAGTTGCAGGATACAAAATAAACCAGTGTAAGTCATTAGCATTTCTATATATGTCCAACACATCTCAGCAGCAAGAATTAGAAAGACAAATTCCATTTAAAATCAGCCTAGACAATATAAAATACTTAGGAATCTATCTGCCGAGACAAACACAGGATCTATATGAACACAACCATAAACACACAATTAGAACTAGATCTAAACAACTGGAAAAACATCGACTGTTCATGGGTAGGATGAGCTAACATAATAAAAATGACCATCCTACCCAAACTTATTTACTTATTTAGTGCCATACCCATCAAATTACCAAAAAACTTTTTTACTGAATTAGAAAAAAAAAAAAACATAACAAAGTTCATTTGGAAAAACAAAGATCAAGAATATCCAGGGAAATAATGAAAAAAAATGCGAAGTAAAGGGGCCTTGTAGTACCATATCTCAAACTATACTATAAAGCAGTGGTCATCAAAACAATATAGTAATGGCTAAAAGACAGAAAGGAAGATCAGTGGAATAGACTTGGGGTAGGTGCCCTCAGCAAGATAGTCTGTGATAAGCCCAAAGATCCCAGATTTTGAGACCAAAACCCACTATTTGATAAAATGTACTGGGAAAATTGGTATGGAAAAGAGTAGATCTGAATCAATATCTTATACCCTACACCAAGATAAACTCAGAATTGATGAATGACTTGATCATAAAGAAGGAAACTCTAAGTAAATTAGGTGAACACATAATATTATACATGTCAGACCTTTGGGAAAGGAAAGATTTTAAAACCAAGCAAGACTTAGAAAAAATCACAAAATGTAAAATAAATAATTTTGATTACATCAAATTAAAAAAGTTTTGTACAAATGAAACCAATATAATCAAAATTAGAAGAGAAGTAACAAATTGGGAAACCATCTTCATAACAAAAACCTCTGACAAAGGTCTAATTACTCAAATTTACAAAGAGCTAAATCAATTGCATTAAAAAAATCAAGCCATTCTCCAATTGATAAATGGGCAAGGGACATGAATAGGCAATTTTCAGTCAAAGAAATCAAAACTACTAATAAGCACATGAAAAAGTGTTTTAAATCTCTGATAATCAGAGAGATGCAAATCAAAACTACTCTGAGGTATCATCTCACACCTAGCCATTTGGCTAACATGACAGCAATGGTAAGGAATGAATGCTGGAGGGGATGTGGCAAAGTAGTGACATTAATGCATTGCTGGTGAAGTTGTGAATTGATCCAGCTATTCTGGAGGGCAATTTGGAACTATGCCTAAAGGTCGATAAAACACTGTCTGCCCTTTGATCCAGCCATAGCACTGTTGGGTTCATAACCCAAAGAGATAATAAGGAAAAAGACTTGTACAAGAATATTCATAGCTGTGCTCTTTGTGGTGGCCAAAAATTGGAAAATGAGGGGAAGCCCTTCAATTGGAGAATGGCTGAACAAATTGTGGTATATGTTGGTGATGGAATACTATTGTGCTAAAAGGAATAATAAAGTGGAGGGATTCCATGGGGACTGGAAAGACCTCCAGGAAGTGATGCAGTGAGAGGAGCAGAACCAGGAGAACATTGTACACGAAGACTGATAAACTGTGGTACAATGTAATGTAACGGACTTCTCCATTAGTGGCAATGCAGTGATCCTGAACAACCTGGAGGGATCTACGAGAAAGGCCACTAACAACATTTAGATGAAGAACTGTGGGAGTAGAAACACAGAAGAAAAACAACTGCTTCATTACATAGGTTGATGGGGATATGATTGGGGGTATAGACCCTAAATGAACATCCTAGTACAAACATCAACAACAGGGAAATAGGTTCTGATCTAGGTCACATGTAATACCCAGTGGAATTGTGCGTTGGCTATGGGAAGGGTGGTGGAAGGGAAGGAGGAATAGAATATTTTTGTAACCAAGAAATAATGTTTGAAATTGACCAAATTAAAAAAATAATATAAAGTCAGATTTGCTTAAAATAAACACATGCACACAAAAATCTATCCTCAGACATTTCTCTATGTGACCCTGGGAGAGGTACTTAACTTCTGTATGGCCCAGTTTCCTTGATATTTTAAAATAGGGATGATGATAACACCTAATTCTCAGGGCTGTTGTGAGGATCAAATGAGACAGTATTCATAAAGCACTTACCCTTTTCCAGCCCATAGTAGGTGCTTTCCTTTCTTTCTTCACAATCTGAACTTTTTTTCCAGTTTATGCTTTAATCCTATGGACCAGGAATACTATCCTTATTGATGTTTCTTAAGCACATTTTTCTATCTCCCAGTGGAATGCATTTTCTTTTTCTGTCCTCATATTCAGAATGCTTATCTTTACCACAGACTCATGGCTTACTTAGGTTCCTTCAAATCTCAGAAGAAATTCTCCCTTCTCTAAAAGGTTTTCTTAAGCCTATGCTCCCAACACACACACAGTCACACACACACAGGCACACAGACACACAGACACAGACACACACACACACACACACACACACACACACACACACACCCCAATGATGTCTTTAGTCTGAGATTGTGTGTATATGTGTATTTGCATGTGTGTGCATGTGTGTGTGTTGGTAATTAACTTCCCCACCCCTTAGGGTCATGATGCCTTCTTCTTATATTTATGGGTCTGGTCCATTAGAATATAGCTTCTGTGAAATAAGAGAGGGTATTTTTAATATCCCCCATATTTACTATGAAATGTACCATAAAGTAAGGCAGCTGCTGTGTGGAACAGTGGATAATCAGCGAGGTCTGAAGATAAGAAGACTCATATTACTGGAGTTCCAATCTGATCTTAGACACCCATTACCTGGGTGACCCTGGACAATTCACTTATGGTTCTTTATCTCACTTTTCTGATAGATTGTAAAGGAAATGGCAAACCACTCTACTATCTTTGCCAAGTAAACACCAGATGAGGTCACAAAGAGTTGGATATGATTGAAATGACTAAACTATAACAATAACTGCTCATAGATGAATTGACTGATTAAGTTCTTTTCCAGCATTATCCATATTTTGAAGATAGTTATATTTATTTATTTTATTTAATTAATTAATTACTTTAGGATATTTTTCCATGGTCACATGATTCTGTTTTTTTCTCTCCCCTCCTCCATCCCCATATCAGGATTCAATGAGCAATTCCAATGGGTTATACATGTATTATCACTCAAAACCTTTTTCCATATTATGAATATTTGCAATAGAGTGATCATTTAATGTCAATATCTGCAATTACATCCCCATCAAATCATATGATCAATCATATGATTTTCTTCTGTGTTTCTACTCTCACAGTTCTTTCTCTGGATATGGATAGTGTTCTTTCTCATAAGTTCCTCTGAATTGTCCTGAATCATTGCATTGTTGCTAGTAGAGAAGTTCATTACATTTGATTGTGCCACAGTGTATCAATCTCTGTGTACAATGTTTTCCTGGTTCTGCTCCTTTCTCTCTGCATCAATTTCTGGAGGTTGTTCCAGTTCACATGGAATTCTTCCATTTATTATTCCTTTCAGCACAATAGTATTCCATCAGCATCAGATACAACAATTTGTCCAGCCATTCCCCAATCAATGGACACCCGCTCCTTTTCCAGCTATTTCCCACCATGAAGAGAGCAGCTATAAATATTTTTGTATACATGGTTTTCCTTATTATCTCTTTGGGGTACAAATCCAACAGTGGTGTTTCTGGATCAAAGGCAGGTGGTCTTTTAAAGCCCTGTGGGTATAGTTCCAAATTGCCCTCCACAATGGCTGGATCAATTCACACTTCTACCAGAAATGCATTAATGTCACAATTTTGCCACAACCCCTCCAATATTTATTATTTTCCTTTACTGTCATGTTGGTCAATCTTCTGGGTGTGAGGTGGTACCTCAGAATTGTTTTGGTTTGCATTTCCCTAATTATGAGAGATTTAGAACACTTTTTCATGTTTTTTATTGAAAGTTTTGATTCCTTTATCTGAAAACTGCCCATTTATGCCCCTTGCCCATTTATCAGTTGGGGAATTGCCTGCTTTTTTGTACAATTGATTTAGTTCCTCATATATTTGGGAAATCAGACCTTTGTCAGAGGTTTTTCTATAAAGATTTTTTCCTAATTTTTACTTCCCTTCTAATTTTGCTCCCACTAGTTTTGTTAATACAAAACCTTTTTAATTTAATGAAATTGAAGTTATTCACTTTACATTTTGTAATGTTCTTTAACTCTTGCTTGGTCTTAAATTATTTCCTTTCCCATAGATATGATAGATTTACTATTCTATATTCACCTAATTTACTTATAAATTTCTTCTTTATATTTAAGTCATTTACTCATTCTGAATTTATCTTGATATAGGTTGTGAGATGTTGATCTAAACCTAATCTCTTCCATACTGTTTTCCAATTTTCCCAGCAATTTTTGTCCAATACTGGGTTCTTGTCCCCAAAATTAGGAACTTTGGGTTTATCATACACAATCTTGCTGAGGTCATTTACCCATAGTCTATTCCATTGATGCACCCTTCTGTCTCTTAGCCAGTACAATGTTGTTTTAATGATAACCACTTTATAGTACAGCTCGGAGATAGTTTTAAAAGAAATACCATACAAATTGTGTGCTAGAACTTGACTGAAGCAACTCTGGAAAGCCAACTTTAAGTTTTCAGTGTTGCAATTTATACTTTGGAAATTGGCAATGCCATAAAGCATGGATCTGTTTATTATTTTATTGAGTGTCTATATGTAAGATAGTGTTGGAGAAAAATATTAACTATTCAGAATACATTTTAAAGTGGCATGAGAATGAGTGAGTGTCAGAATCTTGCTGAGCTTAATGGTGGTAAAGGTGGCAAGAGGAAAGGGAAACTTGAGAGCACACGGATCCTAGCAAGTGAGATGGGGAATACTACAGTGATCAGATTGAGATGGCAAAGTATGTAACAAACTTTAAACCTGCCAATCATCCTTCAAATGACCACAGGACAAAAATGACTGAAAATGAATACTGAAGCCACAAAAACAACAGAAGAAAGGGTGAACAGTGCTCCAGCCCAAAACCACCTCTAGAGATAACAAGGAGGTCTCTTCACACTGGTATATGAGAGTTAGTGAGACTCAGACTTAATTCATTGAAAGTGGCAGAGAAAATGATGTAGTCAGTTCAGTCCAGCTTCAGCAAGGTAAGATTGGAAACTAAACCAATACAGACTATGCAGCAGTGGGAGATATTTAGCCCAACAAGGTCTAGCCTCAGTGCTTTTAGGAAGAACCCAATTTAAACTTGTTGGAAGAACCCAATTTAAACTGCCTCCAAACAGCAGGCAACCAGGCTGCCCCTGCAGAATGCTCAATCTGAGACCAAGATAACTGAGCTCATCCCAGGGACAGTACAAGCACAGGAAAACATAGACTCCAGGAATGAAGCTAAGCTTTAGTATATAGACAAAATCAAGGGGGGGGGGATAACCCCTAAATGAACAAAATGTGGAGAAAAAACCTCAAGGTAAAAAGATATTTTAACAAGAGAAATGACCAAAATATAAAATCAAAAGTGGATAGCAATACAAAAATAAAAATGAATGAAGCCTTTAAAGAAAAATGGGAAAGGATGTCAAATCCAAAAATAATTCCTGGAATAACTCTATAAAGGATAGAAAAACAAATAAGATTGTACTTAGAGAAAAAAAATTTCATTAAAAAAGGAAATATAAAACCTCAAATAAGAAAATAACTTCTTAAAAATAACAAAGTATGAAGAAGAAAATTTTCCCTAAAATTAGAATCGAACAAATAGAAACTTAAGATTTCATTAAAAGCAGGAAACTAAATAAAATAAATTTAAAAAATAGAAGAAAACTTTAAATCTCTCAGGGAAAAAATAACGGATCTGGAAAATAGATCCAGGAGAGAGAATCTAAGAATCAGTGAATTAATTGTCTGATAACCATGATAAGAATTAAATTAAATTAAAATAAAAAAACAGACATCATAATGAAAGAAATTATTGGGGAAAACTATCGTGGTGTTTTTGAATAAGAGGGGGTAAATAAAAATTAAAAGAATCCACCAATAACCTTCTGAAAGACATTCTATAATTAAAAATCTCATAATTAATATAGCCAAATTCCAGAAATCCCAGTCCTAAAAGTAAATACTATAAGTAATCAGAACAAAAAATATTCAAAATCGGTAGAACCACAATCAGATTATACCAGACCCACCCAGTAGGTTTTATATTGTAAAAATGGAGATTTGAACCCCAGACTTCAATCCCCAGAAGTCCTTGCTAGCTCCCAGAATTCTCTCTAATCTCCTTGAGTGCAAGATCACAAATTATTATTTAAAGGAGCTCTCCGCCTACTGCGCTTTCTTCCTATTTCCGCTTTGGAGCACAGATGGCTCTCTACCTAGCAGGCAAGATGTGAGTGGTTGTGAATGGGCTCTCTGGGCCTAGACACATGCTTTCTTATTTTGTATTTTCTTTATTTCTTAATCTTAAATAAAGCTCTAAAAATATAATACTTTTAGAAGAGAAACACATTTTTACCTGCCACATTTTGGCGATTTTAATCTTAACAATATTAAAGGTCTGGAAGGCATGGAATATAATATTTCACACAGCAAAGGATCTAGCCCTATACTAAAAATCACCTATGTGGCCAAATTGAGCACAATATTTTTTGGGATAAAATGTATATTTAATGAAATGGAACAATTCTAGGCATTTATAACTAAATGACCAGAGTTGTAAAGAAAATTTGGTGATCAAACTTTACACTCAAAAGAAGCATAAAAAGGTAAACAGAAAAAAAAAAACACAAGGGAATTAGTGGAATTTAACTGATTATACTCCATGGGAAAGTGAAGACTAGGATATTTAAGATATTTATAGTATGAGAAAATTAAGGTAATTAACATACTTTAAGGAACCAAGGAGAAACAAGGAGTTAAACTGATTATATTACTAGTAAGAAGGAGATAACTAAGATGTTTAAGATATCTATATAAGGCATCTAAGATACCTTAAATACTTAAAATTCTTAAAATAGTGAAGATATTTAGGAACTTATTATTACTATCAGGGCAATGAATAGGAGCATACATAGGCAGAAAATTGGGACTAATTTGAATATGATGGGATGATATTTTTAAAAATCAAAAGATAAGAAAGTATAATACACAGTGAAAAGATAAAAGTAAAAAAAGTTGGAGGTAAATTATCTCCCATGTGGAAGAATACAAGAATCAATAGATAAAGGGGTGGCAGGCAATGCTTAAACCCTACTTTCATTAGAATTGGTACAAAGGGAGAATAATAGCCATATTCAGCTATGTATAGAAACTTCTTTTTTTTTTTTTAATAATATTTTATTTGATCATTTCCAAGCATTATTCATTAAGGACAAAGATCATTTTCTTTTCCTCCCCCCCCATCCCCCATAGCTGACGCGTGATTCCACTGGGTATCACATGTGTTCTTGATTCGAACCCATTGCCATGTTGTTAGTATTTGCATTAGAGTGTTCGTTTAGAGTCTCTCCTCTGTCATGTCCCCTCAACCGCGGTAGTCGGGCAGTTGCTTTTCCTCGGTGTTTCTACTCCCACAGTTTGTCCTCTGTTTATGAATAGTGTTTTTCTCCTAGATCCCTGCAGATTGTTCAGGGACATTATACTGCCACTAATGGAGAAGTCCATTAGGTTCGATTATACCACAGTGTATTAGTCTCTGTGTACAATGTTCTCCTGGTTCTGCTCCTTTCGCTCTGCATCACTTCCTGGAGGTTGTTCCAGTCTCCATGGAACTCCTCCACTTTATTATTCCTTTTAGCACAATAGTATTCCATCACCAACATATACCACAATCTGTTAAGCCATTCCCCAATTGATGGGCATCCCCTCATTTTCCAATTTTTGGCCACCACAAAGAGCAGCTATGAATATTTTTGTACAAGTCTTTTTGTCCATTATCCCTTTGGGGTACAAACCCAGCAGTGCTATGGCTGGATCAAAGGGTAGACTTTCTTTTATCATCCTTTGGGCATATAGAAACTTCTTAACAGAAAATTGGGAAACTAAAATCTTTATAGAGAGTCTATCTAACAAAGGTTTCACTTGTCAAATATATAGAGTACTGAGTCAAATTGAAAGGAATACGAGACATTTCCCAATTGAAAAGGGATTTTGAGGATATAAAGAGGCAAGGCTAAGAGGAAGAAATTCAAATGATCTTTAGTCATATGAAAAAAATGTTTCAAATCACTATTGATTAGAGAAATGCAAATTAAAACAACTCCACGGTACCACTTCACAATCATCAGACTAGCTATCATGACAAAAAGGATGAATATTGGAGGGAATGTGGAAAAATCAAGACAATAATACAGTGCTGATGGAGCTAACATCTGATACATTCTTTTTGCAGAGCAATCTGGAACCATTTGCAAAGGTCCAAAAAACTCTACAAATACCACCAAGAGGTAAAAGATCAGGAAAAGAACCTACATAAAGTAAAAATATTTGTTGCCACTTTTTATACTGGCAAAGATTGGAAGCTGAAGAGATGTCCATCAACTGGGGAATGGCTGAACTAGTTGTGGTATATACTTGTCATGGAATACTTTTGTGACATTAGAAATGATGAACAGAATCCCAAGAAATTCTTCAAAGACATATAAAGTAACAAAAATTGAAGTGACCAGAACAAGTAGAATATTGTATGCAGTAAGAACAATAATACATGATGATTAACTGTGAATGACTTAACTGTTATCAAGAAGGCAAATATCCAGGACAACTCCGAGAGATTCATGGCAAAACAAAAGAATATCCATCACCATAAGATTGAACAGAGGGAGTCTTGAATGCAAATTGAAGCATTACATTCTTTACTTATCGCGTAGACAGTGTGTCTTCTTTCACAACATGATGAACAGGGAAATATATATTGTATGATAATATATATGCATATAGATAATATATATATATATATATATATATATATATATATATATATATATATATATATACAATCTATATCATATTGACTGCCTTTTGGGTGAGGGATATGTTTGGAGGGAAAGAGAAATCATGGATTGCCAAATGTCAGAATATTGAAATATTGTATTGGTATTATCTGGAGTATATTATGTGGTGAGAGGAGGTTGTTAAGGATTTGATACCACACACCTGGAAGGAAGAGGGAGCTGGGGAAAGCAAAGGAAAACACTTTGCTAAAGGAAGAAGAAGGGACAGGATAATTCAATTTCTTCACATTATCATGATAACTCAGCCTCTCTGCATTGATAACTGTTGTAGCTGTTTACACAAAAGAGTTTATTAATTTATTATAAAGTTCATAATACTCCATCAAGTACTAGATGTATACAATACTTATAAGATAAAGTTCCTATCCTTAAGGAGCTTTCAGTATTGGAGGAGATTCTCTAGCAGCTTGTCATAGCAGATAGTGCATTAAACCTGGACCTGTGAAGATCTATGTACAAATCTTACTTCTAACACTTTTTGGTTATATGACTATGGATAAGTCTTTTGACTTCTCTGAAAATCTATTTACCCATTCATGATATGGAGTTAATCCCCATAATACCCACTTTAGAACATTTTTATGAAGATCAAATGAGATGTCATATGTGAAATGCTTGGTAAACTTTAAAGATCTAGAAGTACTGGTTATTAATATAATACATACACACTTTGCTATAAAAATGTAACTGTTAAATGAACTAGTTCATAGTGTATGAAATAATGAATTATTTTAAAGAAAATGACTAATTTTTATATTAGACTCAATTTTTTCAACAGATTTTTACTCATGTTCAAAAATCAATTCTGTGACTAACATGAAGATAAATGAATGAAAATATAATATTGTGAGCCTCCTCCTTTCACACTAGCAAAAGCTGTTTGTATTCCCTGTTGCCTGACAACTCACCATTCTACCAAATGACAGGTTCAGGTTTTGGAGAAGACGCAATTTGGCTTTGTTTGCTTGTCTTTGATTTGTCAGTCTGTTTCTCTGTTGATTTCCACAGTTTGCTAACAAGGTTAACTTTTGCCATAGATACGGAACCCAAACTCATGAGGGACACAAAATCTATTCCAGTAAATGCAGTAAGATTAATTGATCAATAATGTGGAAGATATTAACTCAAAACAAATAAAACATCATTCTAAGGAGGAAAAACACTGACTAAATCATGTTATGGAAAGATCTTGAGAAAGCACCTAATAGGACAATGAGGAAATCGAGTGTATGGAAAAATCTAGATACCCACAAAGAGCCTCTAGAAAAACAATATTTTAATGCCCTTAAGAAAAAACTGAAGCACCAAATATATGAAGTTATGAGTAGGATAAGTTCAATAAGCATAAGAAGCATAGAAAAAAAGAAGTGAATCTCTGTTCATTTTAAATTAAAATCACACATATAGTTATACAAATCAATTCATCCATGGATTTACTTTATGCTGATAAGACTGCACAAGAAAAGATTGTGTTTGGAAGAAAAGAAATATGAATGGAACATCCATTCATTGTTCAGACAGACCATCTTCAGCATCTAAACCATCTGACAGACAAACACTATTCCTAGACTGTCAGTTGTCTGTGTGACTTGACAAGAAGCCAGATGCCATCATGGTTTAACACACTCCAGCGATTGCTCTCCAAAGGTGGAGCAGGAGAAATTGGAGTAGAGTAGTTTAATATTTGTCATTTATTTTAAATAATTTTATTTCTATTTTTGTTTCCTTTCTTTATATTAAATAGAAATGGTATTTCCTCAATTCTTATGGGAAATCTATATTTTAGTTTAGGAGATTATATTTATATTCTATGACTAAAAAATCAGCATACATTGTCTTTTTAACAAAGGAAGTAAAGAATCTGACTGTGGCAAAATGACAATGTGTATTGTAGCATCCTTTAGAAGTCCTGAAAATGGACCTGAAGGTTATCTGATAGAGGTTAAATATAACAATGAATAAATTAACAAATAAATGTTAAAGATCCTATACAGAAAACAAACTGAAAGAGTAATTTACCTCCCATCCCAGGTTGAAGAAGGCCAGAAGGCATAAGGATTGACATTCAAAAGACTTTTGAAAAGAAAATATCCTGGAGTTAGTCATGAAGACATAGGAACAAAAATGCAGAAAGAAGTGTTCTACAAACTTCTACTTAGACGGTTTGGGTTGTGCTGTATCCACTTGCTTTGTGTTTCATTGTTTTTGTTGCCCCTAAATTAAAACCCATCTTTTCCTTTTGTTGCCTAACCTTCTCACCTATATCTCTTGCAATTCTCTGCCTTGTGGGTCATTCCCATTTCATGCTTGATACATAAACAATTTCTGCATAGAGAACATCACATTTTCATGAGAAGGGAAGTGACAGAGTAGTGAAGAAAATGTCAGGTCAGAGAAAGGTCCACAAGAACTGAAATAGGGGAAACAACTTCCATGTCAGGAGGAATATGCTTTCACATAAGTTGAGGAGCATTTATTGAATGCTACAATGTGCTCAGCATTGTGCTAGGTATGGAGTGAGAGAGGTACCAAGGTCCCTGCTCTCAAAAACTTAATGATCCATGTGGGAAGTTAAGGAGTGCTAGGAAAAAATGAGTGTGGTTCAGACTGGATCACTGGTAGGAGTTCAAAGGAGACAAGCACTTGTCCTGCATCTGTTTAGTTTCTTTCGATCTCCATGTCTTTGTTCTAGGGTTATTATAACTCGCGAGTCCAGGCAATTTCATAAATTACTAATTGAAAGTGAGAAGTCGAAATCATCTCTCGTCTTCTTTCTCTTCCTCTTTATTGTTATTTTTACATTCACAAGAACCTTATAGAAGTAGAAGTTGTTTAGGTAGAGAAATGTTGATGTGATTTTCTGGTGAATCCTTGGATGATATGATGATAATGAAGCTAGGTAGTACGGTGGATAGCATACAGGGATTAGAATAAAGAAGACTCATCTTCCTGAGCTCAAATCTTGCCTTAGATACTTATGACGGGTTAAATTACTTTTCTTTAGTTTCCTGAACTGTAAATTGAGCCAAAGAAGGAAATGGCCAACCATTCCAGTACCATTGCCCATGAAGCCCCAAATGGGTTCATAAATTAACAGAGTAAGTTACTTAGCAAGAACACTTGAACAAAGTTTCTGGTGAGTCCTTTACCAGCTTCAAATTTTGCATGCGAAACATCTAGTTAAAATCTAATCATATGGTGCTAAATGGGTATGTCTCTGGTGTATGATGTAACAAAGTACTTTGGGAGGCAGCGATTATATCTAAATCATTTTTTCCATTGGGTGACCCCAAAACACAAGTCTTATACAAGATCATTAGGTCTTATCTACTAAATTCTCCATCAAGTTTTTTTTTTTTAAGAAAAAAAAATAGTCAACTTTCTGTTTGAACTAATCAGTGGAAGTTGATTGATTTAGACAAAATGGTTACTGTGTTTTTAACTTGTCTGCTTCATAATGTTTGTATATTTTATAAACTATTTTCAAATCTTTAAGAATGAAACATGTGAGACAGGTTAAGTGGTTCAGTGGTGACAGATCTGCTGGTGGCAGGTCCTGGGTTCAAATGTGGATCTCAGACATTTCCTAGCTCTGTGACCCTGAGCAAGTCCTTACCCTCTTTTTCTTTGGAACTAATACTTAGTATTGATTGTAATAGAGGAGATAAGTCTTTTATATAAGAAATATTTTAAAGTGACGCTTCCTGAAATTTGGGCTTAAGAATTAAAGATATTGTTATAACAATACATATAAAATACCTAGATGTTGTTCAGAGGTGATCTAAATCTAAAATTACCAACATATCTAAGCTATAGAAAATGTACTTCACATGTACCTCTACTTCATACTTTGTAGGAAATGGCTCCAGATCTGTTTTTATAAACTGGGAATAGAAATTATTTATCAAGAAAAATTAATTGCATATACAGTCTTGCTACAGGCTTTGTTAGTTGGCAAAATGTTATTTAATAATAAGTCAGGAAGGGTTGCAGGCTATACCTTTGAAAAGATATCATGGTAGAGTGGAAATGCTGCTGACCTTGGAACCAGGAAAGCCTGGGATCAGTTCCAAGGTCTGACATGTATTAGATGCATGACCCTGGACAAATCACCAACTTCTCAGTGCTCTGGGGAATTGCCAACATCTAGTATTCTGTAGTGAGTTGCTTCCTCTGGGAGTTTTCCTATTGATGAAATCACAGCTTTATTTAGTTTCTATGTAGGCAACTAGGTGGCAGAAGAAGAAAGAATACTGGGAATTTACCTCAGAGGGTTCTTTTGAAGATCAAAGGAAATAAGTGTTGAAAACTGATTAGCAAATGCTTGTTCTCAGTGTTCTCTTCCCCTATAATTAACAATGAAGACCAATAAGCTGGAAAAAATGAAGCTAGCACTTTATTTTAGCTTCTAGCATATGCATTTAGAAGATGTAAGAACATTTAAAAGTTTTACCTTATTGAATGAAGGAATATCAAGGGAGCAAAGAGAACAACTTCTTTCCTCATAACAAGTTGAAGAGTAGGATTATTTGATCCCTTCATTCCCATCTATCTTCATTTTTATCAAAGGCGGTGGCATTGTTTGACTTTTTTTTGCCCAGTTCACCCTGGCCACAACCTTCCTGGAAGAAAAAAGTCATTATGACTATCTTCTACATAACAGGAAAGGTTGGATGTGTACTCTCATTTCAGTATCTCAGAAAGATGGAGTTCCCCTTATTGTGTGGCTATTAAAGAACTACACCCTTATCAGAAATAATGAGAAAATCTATCCTGTTGGGATGAGTTTTAAAACTGAATTTAAATTGTTCTACCAACCAAGACTTGACTCCATGAACTCATGCAAAAAATGCCCCTCTTGGCAATGTAGTAGAATACTGCTCAGATTCTCTAACTGTACTTGGACTTATAATTTCATCTATCTCCAGGACCACAAAGGGCCAACCCAATATTCGAATCTGATAGATTTTATCTTTGCCATGTGTGTAAGGGATTTATAGTCAGATTATCCAAAGTCCAATATGTGCAATTTTTATTTTATAGTCCAATTCTGTTTGAATAATTTTAGATATCATATAGACCAGAACCTGCCACGTGATATATAAAGGGGTATCCTTTTTTAATGTTATTTCTCCATTAGAATATAAGCTCCTTGAGAAGAGGGATCTTGTTTTTAGAGATCTTCTTATCCTCGGTACTTAGCACAGTACCCACTACATGATAATGTTTATAAAGCCTTATTAATCAAATGATCACAGTTATTTTATGAGGACTCTCTATTTTGATGGGTCCAAGGGGTTGATTATATAGGGTGACCCACTTCTGGGACATAAATTTAGAATACAGATATTGGAAAGGATCTGTAATCAAGCCATCAATTTTGTACTAACACTGTGTCTTCTAGAACCAGATCTATATCTATCTATATCTATATCTATATTTATATCTATATCTATATCTATATATTTTGAGAGAGAGACAGAGAGAGAGAGACAGAGAGAGAGGGAGAAACAGAGAGAGACAGAGAGAGAGGGAGAGACAGAGAGAGACAGAGAGAGGGAGAGACAGAGAGAGACAGAGAGAGAGGGAGAGACAGAGAGAGACAGAGAGAGGGAGAGACAGAGAGAGAGAGAGAGAGACAGAGAGAGAGAGAAGAGAGAGAGAGAGAGAGAGAGAGAGAGAGAGAGAGAGAGAGAGAGAGAGAGAGAGAGAGAGAGAGCAATCCCCTGACCTGGTACAATACTCACCTGCTCATTATTTCACATCCTCACTATAAAGGCCATTAGACACAGGGGCATCCCTGTGAGGAAAGAGAAGGACATGGGAGAGCCATACAGAATAGCACTGTATATCTTTAATCTTCGTTTGCCCATCATATCCCTCCAAGCTAAGTAAACTCATTTAGTAGAACTTGTTTATGTATGTCCAGTCATGTACATCAATCTTCTCCTGAAATTTAGGATGATCTCTGACCTTATGACAGATTATTTTAGTGATATCTTGAGTACGTGCACACATAAGATTGTGAAAAAGTCGCCAAGATTAAAAAGACATACTCCAAGGAAAAGGAAGACAATCAATCTAAATATATTTTATTCATTTTAATCAATACATTCACTCTTCATTACTTCAAATAATTTACTTAATGAAGTAAGGAAAAGCCCTTTGTTCTCATTTCCATACCATGTAATAGATGTCACCTCAGTTTTCTGCAAATGTACAGATAGAAATACCTCGCCCAACCATCTACTCAGATCATCCAGAACACTCTCACTCACCTAATGTGATGGAAACAAAGTTGGCATATCTGAGATCAAAGGATGAGGAGGAGCTGGATCCATCTAAACAGACCTATCCGTTGTGGGCAGAATAGGAATGAAATAGACAATAGATATTGATTCCATTGGATCAGTTAAGGAATTTTGAAAAGGTGTCTGAAACTGCAGAGTGGATGGGGCAAGAGACAGTTCTGTACATGAGCCTGGAACTCTGAAAAGAAGAGAGCAAGCACAGTTCTGACAGTTGGACTCTGGCTTCTGAGGAGATGGACCAACAGGGATCTGGCTCTTTGGATCTAGCTTTGCTGCTGATAGGAAAGAGAGAAAAACTCTGAGACCATCTTGAAGGGTTTTCACTCTCCTTACATGGAGGAGAAGAACTTCTCAGATCTGCTGTTTGAGAGCTGTTTGTGAGAGGAGAAAGGCTGGAAGGCCCGCTAGCCTGAGCTCTGAGAGCCATCTCAGAGTTACACGCGAGTCAGTTAGCCTCTGAGACATGGGGCTAAAGGACTCTTTTTACTTGGAGACACTTTTTGCTATAAGTAATTTATTGTCATCTGTAAGAATTTAGTTCAGTTTCATCAGAAAGCAATTTGTGGTTATTTTAGGTGGTGGTAAGGAGTTCAGTGCAGCATCAAGACCTGAAGACTGCCTGGTGGCAAACAGAAGAGTAGGTGGATATTTAGTTTCCCTGTAGTGTTAAGGGTTCCTTGTTTATAGTCCGTATGTTCCTATCTTTTAAAATACAAATAAATCTATTTTTATAGAGAAAATACTCTCCACGACAGTTGTGTGCATTGAGACCAGTGAAGGAGGTCGACAAATTGAACTTCCTGTTAAGGTGAACAACTGAGGTACTTTGCAGTCATCAAGCAAAGTATCCCACAGTATATCGCCTTACTACTTCATTTACAGACCGTGATATTTCAGCAGCAACGGATAGTGGCCAGACCCTGACTAGTTCTGTCTCTGATGAAGATCTGGAACATTTCCTCTGGATTCCAGGAAGCTGAAAGCTCACCGAGTGCTTTCCTCTAAAGGGGTGTTTCGTTGGCATTGGAGGCTTTTTAAGGTACGATATAGTAGCCTCAGGTTCTGTCCCTATCATGGGACTAAGTAATTATATCATGATCAAAAATGGCAACACAGGTTGAATTTGGCCTTCTTTAAGGGAAATCACACTAACCTTTTGCTAATATAATCATTTGCTCAGTTATTTGTATAAATATACAGATATATTGATTTCACATTTTAGAGAGATTCTTAACTAATGCATGAAGCATTTCTCATCAATATGAAAAATCAATTATCTGGACAAGTTGGCTTGGCATATATATTTTTTCTACTTTTTCTTCTATAACTGATGGTGTGTAGGCTGCTATTGTTTTTATGGGGGGCTTTAAAAAAACTTTACCTTCTATCTTAGGATTAATACTAAATATAGGGTCCATGGCAGAAGATCAATAAGGACTAGGCAATTGAGTTTAAGTGACATGCCCAGGGTCACACTGCCAGAAAGTACCCAAGATCAAATTTGAACCTAGGACCTCTTGTATCCAAGTCTCACTCTATCCACTGAGTTATCTAGCTGCTTCTGTGGTGGCTTTTTTGCAAATACTTATGCAATAGGATATAATTAAATATCTCATGAAAGAATATTTCCATTTATACCCAAACCAAAAATACCACCTCCTTCATTTACCTCTCCTACGAGAATGTGTGAGATATTTAGATATAACTTCCTTTTGATTACTTTATGTCCATTTCTAGTGACAATGGCAAAAGGACCTAAAAAAGTAAAAATATTCTAGTTAAATTTTATATACAGCACAAAAACAATATATTTCTTGACATCCTGTGATTGTTCTGCACAAACATACCCCACTGGCAACTTTTGCTCCTGTCTCCAGAATAAGGGTAGTTTTGTGGTACTTGTGACTTCATTAAATGCTATGCTCAAAAGATTTATAGATTGACAGTACAGAGATTAAACTTTTCTGTAACTAATTAGGCTGATTCATTGAATGGAGACCTGACTTCATACATTACCAGTTTTATGCCCTGAATCTTTACAGCATAGTAGAAGCTGAAAAAATTTAAGTTTGCCCGGCAGAGTCATCAATAGTACAAGATATAATTATAAAACATTTTTATATAAAGTCTGATTTAAATAATTGAAGAAAAAATTGTTCATGGTTGGACAGAACCAATATAATTATAATGACAAAGGTACTTAATTTAATTTACTCATTCAATTCTATCCCAATTAAATTACAAAAAAAAAAAAAAACCTTTCTGAACTAGAAAAAAAAAACAAATAATATTCATTTGGTAAAAACAAAATGTCAGAAATTTCATAGAAATTAATGCAAAAGAGTGTGAAAAAGGGAGGTCTAGCAGTAACAGAATTTGAACTATAATATAAAGCATTAATTGTCAAAATTATCTGATAAAAGTTAAGAAATAGAAAAAATAGATAAGTGGAACACAATAGATATACAACAAAAGTTGTAAAAGTTTATAGTAATTTTGTGTTTGACAAAACTAAAGATCCAAATTTGGGGAATAAGAATTCGTTGTTTCATTAAAATTGTTGGGACAACTGGAAAGCAGTCTGGCAGAAGCTAGATATAGACTAATATCTATAATAAGGGACTATTTGAATTGTAATGATAGCTAAATATCTAACTGGTCACATTCCAAACAGAATGCTCTTGTTTGAATGACAGGTCATCACTCCCAGCTTTTCCTGTCTTGTTACAGGCTTTCCCAATTTCTCTTTTCCACATCTTAGACTAATTACAAAAAAAAATTAAAATGGATATGTAATATAGATATAAAGGGAGATATCATAAGCAAATTAAAATGGAGAAATATTCCTATCAGATATATAGATAGGAAAAATTATCAATAAACAGATAGAAAACACAGTGAGATATAAAGAAAATTTTGAACACATTATATTAAAAAGATTTTGTACAAATAAAAAATGTAGTAAAATTAGAAGGAAAGCAGTAAATCAGGAAAGAAATTATAGGCAGTTTCTTAGTTAGAGATTCCATACTTCTAATATATAGAGAACTTTGTCAATTATATAAGAATGAATATAATTCTCCAATTGATAAATGGTTTAAAGATATGAAAAGATAGATTTTTAGATGAAGAAATCAAAGTTATATATAACTGTATGGGGAAAAAAAACACCTCTAAATCATTATGAAGCAGAGAAATACAAATAAAAAAAAGATATCTCACACCTATCAGACTGGCTCAAATGAAAAAAGGGACAAAATAAAAATGAAGGGAATGTGGGAAAATGGGGATGCTAATATACTATTTATGGAAGTATAAACTTATTCAGCCATTTTGGAGATCAGTCTGGAATTATGCTCAAAATGTTGTAAATCTGTATAACTTTTGATCCAACAGTACAACTATTAAGTTTATTTTCCAAGATGATCAGGGAAAAAGGAAAAGAATCTATCTGTTCTAAAATATTTGTAGCTCTTCCGGTTAAACAAGGCAGTAGTGTAGATGCAGGACTTTTCCTCTCCTCATTGCCTGCCAATATATACTACAACAAAAGGCCAAAAACACCCCCAAAAAACCCACAACCAAATTCATATGAACAAAGGGACTCCACAGTAGGGTGCAACATTGAAGGTACATGGGATTTGGGCATTTCCACACTATAAGGAGGTGAAATAGCTCCCACAAAACAGGAACTGATCAAGCCTAACACACCACACACACACGAAGGCAGTGTGCTTGAGTCAGAACTAGTGTCCTAGAATCAGTGAACAAGCAAGGGGCACCTCTAGGTCTTTGGCAGCTGACTAAGAGCACCAAAGACCTACCCTTGAGAGCAGCTAGACTTGAGAATTCAGCAGGCTGAAGAGCTCAGACCTTGGGCATGGAGATAGAGCTGACAAGGGTGGCAAGCAGTAGAAGCTGTGGAGACTTGAGAGGTGGCCCAAAAACCTCACTTCTTAGCTCCATACACAGAGAACCTGACCCCCTCCACTCAGTATTCTGATTGGAAATTGGCCACAAGCTCTTAAAGAATTTAAATCAGAGCTTATAAGAGAGATGGATGAGTTTTGGCAAGGAAAGTAGGAAATAATTAAAAAACAAACTAAAACTTTAAAAGACAGGAACTCCCAATTGGAGACCAAAATTAAACAGTTGGAAGCCATGAAAAGCAGGATAGACCAAACTGAAAAGGAAAATCAAAAGATTATAGTAGGAAAATAGTCTTTAAAAACCAATTGGCAATTGGAAGTCAATGATCTCACAAAACAGCAAGAATTAATAAAGCAAAGTCAAAAGACTGACAAAAATAAAAGAAAACATAAAATATCTTACTGACAAGATGACAAATCAGGAAAAAACAATTTGAGAAGCATTGGTCTACCTGAAAACCCAGAAAAAACAACAATCTTGACATCATACAACAAGAAATTATCCAAGAAAACTGCCCTGAGGTTCTTGAATAAGTAGGCAAAATAGACATTGAAAGAGTTCATAGAAAACTCTCTACAATAAATCCTCAAAAAGACAACCCCCTGGAATGTAATAGCCAAATTCAGGAGCTTCCAAGCTAAGGAGAAAATTTTACAAGAAGCCAAAAAGAAAAAACAAATCATTATCAAGTATCACCAATCAGGTTTACACTCCTGCTCCCACATTAAAGGACCACAAGGTTTGGAATATGATATTCAAAAGGCAAGAGAATTGGGTCTTCAACTGAAGATCACATACCTATCACAACTGACTATATACTTCTAGGGGAAAGTTGGACATTCAGCAAAATAGAAGATCTCCAAGTATTTGTAAAGAAAAGATCAGAACTAAATGGAAAGTTTGATATCCAAACAAAAAATCAAGAGAAACATGAAAATGTAAATAAGGAAAAGACAGGAAAGGGGAAAATGTTTTTTTATTCAAACTTTCATCTTTAAGGGCTTCAATGAGATCAAATTGTTTATATTAATATATGAAAAATGTTATTAGTTACTCTAAAAATTATATTCACTATTATGATAATAAGAAGGATCATTCCTAGGTAGAGATTGGGGTAAAAAGTAGTCTAAGATAATATGCAAAAAAGTAAAGGTGAGGAGGAATAGAAGATGGCAACAAGAGAAGCTTGAAGGAATAAGATAAAAAGGATAATATATATTACACAAAGAGATGCATGGGAAGGGGAGGGGAAAGATACTATTATAAGTAGGAGAGTAAGAGAGTGCTAAATACTTAAACCTTATTCTGAGGGAAACCAATTCTGAGAGGGAAGAGCATATAGATCTAATTGGGGTATTGAATTCTATCTTACCCTACAGGAAAAGTGGAAAGGGAAAAAACTTAAGGGGATGAGTGGGGCAGGGAGTACAATAAGGGAGGGAATGAGATGGAAGAGGGAACTTAATAGACCCTAAAAAAATAAGAAGGGAACAAAAAGGGATGGGGCAGAAAGAAATGTATAATAAGGGTAGGGATTAGGGGGACTGATTAAAAGCAAACCACTGTTTTAAATGGACATAGCTAAAGAAGAAAAGACACAATTAGGAGGGGATATAAAATATTGGGAAATACACAAGTGGCAATCATAACTCTGAATGGAAATGGAATGAATTCATCCATTAAAAAAAAAGCAAATAGCAGAGTGTATTAGAAACTATATGTTGTCAACAAGAAACACACATGAGGCAGGTAGACACCCACAGGAAAAGGATCAAAGACTGGAGCAAAATTTATTGGGCCTCAACTGAGAAAAAAGAAGGAAGGAAATCATGGGTTGCCAATGGTTGCATTGCCTCCCAGCCATCTAATTCTCCTAGCCGGGCTGAGGAATGGTTAGTGCTGTGGGCATCCCTGTTCATCTGCTATGAGTGTCCAGTTCCTGAGGAGTCATTCAGACTACTTATTCCTTGCCTGTGCAGAATGCCTGGCTAAGTAAAAGAAGAGACTGAGGGCAGAAAGAAATGGGGAGAAGGTTTGCAATCTTCCAAAGGCCAAACAAGGACTCTGCAAATGTGTGGCTCTATGTCAGCCTGTGTCATAGCAAAGGGGCCACAGGCATGAGCTTGGAATTGAAGAGGCCTCTCTCTGACCCTCATTGGATGATCTTGGGTAAGTTATTAGTTCACCTCTCTGAACTTCCCCCACACTTGATACAGAGAATGTGCTTGAGTGCCTGGTGATTGGTTAGATTGAGTGTCAGTATCCCTGTCTGTAAAATGGGAAGAAGAAGAAGAACACTTGGCTGGCAGGGTTGCTGAAGGAAAAATGAGATATTGAATATGGAATACTTGGCAAACCTGAAAGACCCTCTAAATGTGGGCTATCATTACTGTCTATTTATTTTATCAGGGTAGCAACATTCAGACTCAATTTGCTCAATGCTCAAAATACTCATTTTATCTGTAACTTATGTTGCCTGGGGCACTGAGAATTTTAGCCTCTTAACTTGACTAGGGTTTCCTGAGAGAATATGTCAGAGGCAGAATTTGAACTCAGGTCCATTCTGATTTCAAAGAGAAGCCAATATCCACTACTCCATACTGTCTGTGTGTCAGGAGCACAGGCTTTAAGAGGTCATCCAGTTGAATAATGTAATTTACCAGCTGAGAAAGGTCCAAAAAGGATGGTTGGCTAGCCCAAGACCACACAGGTGGCACCCAGCAGGGCCAGGTCTTTGGAGACTAAAATCAGTCTATGATGGCTTTTGAAGGTCTACAAACTCCTCAAAAATCTATGTGGGAGCAGAAAGTTTAGGAAATAAAAACCTGCTGTTTCTATCCCATCAACCTTAAAAAAAAACAAAATAAAACCTTCTGTTTTATAATCAATACTGAGTGTTGGTCCCAAGGCAGAAGAGCAGTAAGGGATAGGCAATTGGGGGTTAGAAATAGGGACAAAAAGGAATACACCTTCTTTTCAGTAGCACATGGTACATTCACAAAAATTGACCATGTACTAGGGCATAAAAACATTGCAAACAAGTGCGAAAAGATGATAAATGCAACTTTTTCAAATCATAATGCAATAAAAATAATAGTAAGGTTACATAGAGAGGAAAATAAAAAAATGAATTGGAAATTAAATAACATGATTCTACAAAATTGTTAGTTAAACAACAAATCATAGAAACAATGAAAAATTTCCTTGAAGAAAATGACAATGATGAGACATCCTTTCAAAATCTATGGGATGCAGCAAAAGCAGTACTCAGGGGGAAATTTATATCCTTGAGTTCATATATTAACAAATTATGGAGGACAGAAGTCAAGGAATTGGGCATGCAAATCAAAAAACTTGGAACAAATTAAAAATTGCCAAATGAAAAAGAAATTAGGGCTCCTCAAAATTAAAGGAGAAATTAATAAAATTGAAGGTAAAATTACTATTGAATTAATAAATAAGACTAGAAGCTGATATTTTCAAAAAACGAATAATATAGACAAATGTATTGTTCAATCTAATAAAAAAATTGAAAGAAGAAAACCAAATTAACAGTATCAAAGAGGAAAAGGAGATCTCTGCTCTAAAGAAGAAGAAATTAAGGCAATCATTAAAAACTCTTGCCCAAGTATATGGCAATGAATGTGGCAATCTAGGTAATATGGATGAATTTTTACAAAAATGAAAGTTACCTAGATTAACAGAAAAAGAAATAGAATAATTAAATAATCCCATATCAGAAAAAGAAATTGAACAAGGCATCAAAGAACTTTCTAAGAAAAAAATCTCCAGAGCTTGATGGATTCACAAGTGAATTCAACCATTCAAAGAACAACTAATCTTAATAATATATAAATGATATGATATAATAAGCAAAGAGGGAGTTCTACCAAATCTCTTTTATGACACAAATATAGTACTGATTCCAAAGCCAGGCAGGTTAAAAACAGAGAAAGAAAACTATAGACCATTCTCCTTAATGAACATAGATGCCAAAATCTTAAATAGAATAACAGCAAAAAGACTCCAGCAAGTGATCACAAGGGTTATTTTTTATGATCAGGTGAGATTTACACCAGGAATGCAAAGATGGTTCAATATTTTTAGGATCTCTAATTTTGTCTTCATCTGAGGATTTTAATTTGTTCACTTTCTAGTTTTTTTAATTTACATGGCCAATTCATTGACCTCTGCCCTCTCTAATTTGTTAATATTTGAACTCAAAAATATGAATTTCCCCTCGAGTACTGCTTTTGCTGCATCCCATAGATTTTTGAAAGGATGTCTCACCTTTGACATTTTCTTTAATGAAGTTATTATTTCCTCTTACTTTTACCCTATGCTTATCTACCTTCCTTAGTGTATTTCTTGTTTGCTCATATTTACCCCTTCTTTATTCCCTGCTCTTGCTTGGTCTTGATCCTCTCTCTCTCTCTCTCTCTCTCTCTCTCTCTCTCTCTCTCTCTCTCTCTCTCTCTCTCTCTCTCTCTCTCTCTCTCTCTCTCTCTTTTGTGGTTCTGGGCTTTTCTTTCCACCTTCACCCTTGGAGTTATGTCAGGAAATCTCTCAGTGTTGTCTGTGGAGGAGGGGTGTTGGAGTTTGAGCTTCCCTACCCTCTGAATGCTTTGATGGGATTAAGTCTGGCTTCCCCTGAGGCCAAAACCTTGGGAAGGGAGGGGAAATATGGAGTGTCTCCACTGCTGCAACTAGGCTGCCTTCTCTGAGCTCTGAGCTTCTTCTGTAACTGCTTCCCCAATGCCTAAGTTCTGATGTTTGAGAATGTCACAGCTTTGCCCACAAGTTACTCCTTCCAGACCAGCACCCTTGCCTGCCCAGAGATTCCAGCTTCTGCTGGAGGCTCAGAGTTCTAGGTGGGGGAGGGGTCCCAGGACCTTCCTTCTTCCTTCCCCTTAAACCCAAGTGCTCTTGAATTCCGGCTTTTCGGGACATACCTTTTAAATTGAGTCCAGGAGGATTGTTCCTTGGCTCTGTCTTGCAGTTAGGTTTGATTTTCAGTTCCCTAGAAGCATTTAGTTTTCAATCAGTAAGGAAGGGTTTTCAGAGGTCTGAATGTTTGCTTCCTCTATGTTGCCATCCTTACTCCACCTCCCTCAAGTCAGTTTTTAAATAAGTATGCAGTTTAAAAGCTTCTTTTAACCCCTTACAGTATTTGATTAAATACTGACTATTATATTCATGCATATTATTAGAAAAATAGTATAATTTGTGACCAATGTAAACTTAGATTAACATTATCAATACAACCAATTTTAATTTGCTTTGACTTGTTACATTTAATTTTCATCATTTCAACTTAAAACATATTTTAGTAATATATCCCCAATTAGTTTAATGACCTCCAAAGGAACTTGAAAAATTTAGCAAAGTTCAGATGAATAACTGACAATAAAACAAGATTTTCAGTTTTTTAAAACATCACAATATATCCTATATTTAAGTGAAGACACAACAAGTTGAAGCTGATAAAAAAGTAACCCTGAAGACAAGAAGACCTGTGTTTGATTCTCATCTCTAACATATCAATCTGCAAAACATGTTTACCTTTTGGGGAAGTGTATGTAAAATAATATTTCTGAGTTTTCGTGTTATCTATGGGAGAAAACAACTCACTGAAATGCTTGTTATAATAGCAATGTCAAGTTTGTTCTTTCAAGGTATATTGTTGGGCTTTTTTGTTGCTTTATTTTTCTACATTTGTTCAATATCTCCTTGAGACTTCGAAAATCATTCATTTTCCTTGGATGAAATAAATATCATCTCATATTTGATTACCTTATTGTACATTGAGTGTCTGTACAGAACTTGTGGACCTTACCTTCCACTTCTGTATACACTCTAGCTGAATTTATTCCTAAATTTCATCATGGAATCTTTACTGAATTATTCTAGGTAAGAGTAATAAGCCAAAAAAAAAAATAAAGCCTGATACATTAGGGTGAAAATACCAGATTAGACTTGGTAAAATGTGAGCACAGAACCCTGGGGCACATGAAAAGCTTAGATTACTTATAAAAATGAGGGGGATATTGGTCAACTGGAAAGAAATTAATATGTTTATATGGATGAACCCAAACCAATTTTCCAATATAAGTAGCCAAGTAGATCAAGTGATTGGAACAAATAATTCTCAAATGTAGAATTTAAAAACTGTACCAATAAAATGCCCTCAGTCATTAATAAAACACAAAAGTTTTCATCTCATAAATTCAAAGGATACTAAGAATGTGACTGTCAGTGTTGGAAAGGTTAAGGAATGAAAAGCATATTAGTAACTGTAAGTAGAAAGAATATAAAAGAGGAGGAGCCAAGATGGTGGTTTAGTAGCAGCAAAAGATGAAACTGCCCTGAAAGTCCTTCCAAACCCATCTTTAAAAAAGTTCCTCAAAGTTACAGGAGTCAAACCAACAGCAAGATGCAGAGAGTATACTCCTCTGCAGAAAACATCTAGAAAGGGAGGCAGAGAGACTTGATTTTCATAGGATAAGGGGAACTGGAAATAAAACTGCACATAGAAGAATGCTGACCAACCACTCACCACTTACTGTGCCAGGTTCTGAGCCTGGAAATAGGCCAACTTTGGGACCCAGGGCCTTGATTTCTCCCAAAACAGAGTACCTACCCCTCAAACCACCCTTGAAGTACCAAGCCCTAGCACCATCCCCCAGTGAGGTCTGGAAGTCCATTGTATTTGGCTCTCTCAAGCCTGTGCTGTGTTGAAGCCCTGGCCCCAGGGCAAAATGGTAAGAGTATTGAGAATTTCAAGCCATCAGCAATGGAGAAAGAATCATCAGCTTTCAGAACTCCCAGTCCACACTCATAAGAAGACTATAAAATTGAGCAAACAGCAAAAACAAAACAAAATGAAAGAAAAACTAGGCATAGAAAATTTCTATGGAGACAAAGAGCAAGGCACAGAGTCAATAGAGAAAGCTGAGATCCAAGCAATCACATACAAAACTTCAACAAAAAATGGGGAATGATCTCAGATGTTAGATGAACTCTAAAGGAATTTAAAAATAAAAAAAAGATAGAGGGAAGAAAATTGGGAAAAATAAATGAAAGTAATGTAAAACAAAAATAGCTTAAAAAGCAAAATTGGAAAACTGGAAAAAGAGGCACAAAAATCCAATGAAGAAAAGAGTTCCATGAAAAGTAGAGTCCACCAAATCAAAAAGGAAGATAAAAAATTTACGGAAGAAACTCATTCTTTAAAAATTAAAGTTTGTCAAATAGAAGCTAATGATTTCAGGAGTCATCAAGGGAAGAAAACAAAATTTAAAAAATGAAGAAAAGTAAAAAAAAAGAAATGCAAAATATCATTTAAAAAAACAACTGACCTTGAAAATGGATCTACGAGATACAAGTTAAGAATTATTGGCAAACCTGAAAGTCAAGTTTTAAAAAAATAAACAAAAAAACCTAGACATCATATTACAAGGAATTATCAAAGAAACCTGCTCTGATATTCTTGAACAAGAGTGTAAAATAGAAATTGAAAGACTCCACAGACTACTTCCTAGAATAAATCACTAAATGACAACTCTGTAAAATTGAAAATCTGTTACCCTAAAAAAGAACTACATATCCCGAGAACTCACTGACTTCCTGTCATTACATACTTCCTTTAGACAGAGGATAAAGGGAGTGAGCATTGAGGCTCCTCTGCTCTCTTTTTGGGATGATGTAGAATCAGCAGTGATGGTGGTGAGTGGGGTTTTTGAAAATGGTTAAACAACCATGGGCACATGGTTTTATTTTGTATATTCTTTATCCCTTGATTTCTAAGGATCTTTAATAAACCTCCATAAAATATATTTTTATTATTTGAGATTATTTTTTTTAAGTTTACTACACCCAGGAATGTTATAGTCAAGTTCAATTGCTCCTAAAACAAGGAGTAAATACTGAAAACCACCAGAAAGAAACAATTCAGATATCATGAAGCCCCAGTCAAAAATACATAGGTTCTGTCAGTTTTGACATTAAAATATTGGAAGGCTTGTAATATAATATTCTGGAAGGCAATGGAATCGGTTTTATAGCCAAGAATTACCTACCAATCAAAGCTGACTATATTCTTTCAGGGGAAAATATGGTCATTTAATAAAATAGAAGTTTTCCAAGCATTCCTGAGGAAAAGACCAAATGTAAACAGAAAATATTATGTCCAACACAATTCCCAAGAGAAGCCTAAAGTACACAAAAGAAATATATTTTTTAATATTTTAAGTTTAATTAATTAATTTAGAATAATTTTCTATGGTTATATGAATCATGATCTATCCCTCCCCTCCTCCCACTCCCCTCCTGTAGCTAATGAGCAATTCCACTGGGTTTTACCTGTGTCATTGATCCAGACCTATTTCCGTATTATTAACATTTGTACTAGGGTGATCATTTAGAGTCTGCATCCCCATTGAACCATGTGATCAAGCAGTTGTTTTTCTTCAATGTTTCTATTCCCACAGTTCTTTCTCTGAATGTGGATAGGGTTCTTTCTTATAACTCCCTCAGAATTGTCCTGAATCATTGCATTGCTGCTAGTAGAGAAGTCTATTATATTTGATTGTGCCACAGTGTGTCTGTCTCTGTGTATAATGTTCTCCTGCTTCTGCTCCTTTCACTCCTTTCACAATTCCTGGAGGTTGTTCCAGTGCACATGGAATTCCTCCATTTCATTTTTCCTATAAAAAGGAAATATAATCTTAACCAAAACATTTGATATAAATTTTGTAATTTATTAAGAAGCTCATCAGTATATTGGTGGTCTTATTCTACTAGTCAAGAGTTTATCAAAATTTGACTCCTTTATGAACAACCAAAAGCAAAGTATTTGAGAGTAGAGATGTGCCTTAGGGGTCATTGAATCTGAACTGTTCATTTTATAAATGAGGAAACTGAGTCCCAGAGAGTATGTCAGAACCAGGTCTGGGAACCAAGTGGCGTGATGTATAATGCTTATTCCATGACAGAGGTATATATTTGCATAGTTAACATCTAATTACATTTGTCTAATTGAAAAACAAAACAAACTTGACTTCCATATATTTTTAAAGAGTTTGAACTTTCTTTATTCTGTGTATTTTTGTTCCTCTTACATACACCTTCAGTTTCCCTCTCTCCCCCCCTCCCATCTTTTTATACATTTTACTCAGTAGGCATTTTTCTCCTTGTTTTTCCTGGAACAATAAAATTAGTGACTCCAGATATTTTTAATGACTATCCCTCAAATCTGGCATATTCTTCTTCCATATTCCTGCTTCCTGGAAACATTTATGTCTCAGATGAAATTTCATCTTCTATAGGAAACCTTTCCTGATTCTCCATTAATTCAATTTTCTTCCTTCTGATGATTAATTCAAATTTAGTTTGTATATAACTTGACTGTGTGCATTGTTAATGATTGCTTCTTTAGACTGTGAACTCCTTGAGGTCCAAGACTGCCTTTTCTTTGTATTCCTAGTGTTAAGCACAATTCCTAGTATATGTTGTTGTTCAGTCATTTCAGATACATCCAACTCTTTGCGACCCCATTTGGGGATTTCCTAGCTAACATACTTTATTGGTTTGCCATTTCCTTCTCCAATCTATTTTACATTTCATGAACTGAGTCAATATGGTTAAGCAATTTTCTGAGGGTCACACAATTATTAATTGTATAAGTCTGGATTTTAACTTATGAAGATGAGTCTTCCTGATTCTAAGTCTAGAGTTTGATCCATTGTACCACCTACCTGCCTCTCTTAGCATATAATAGACAATAAATGTTCACTGATTGACTGCCAAACATTCTATAATCTTATTGATCTCAGAATAATCCTGTGGTGATATAGATGTCAAATTGTCCTCTCACTTTAAAGATGAAGTAACTGATGCTCAAAGGGGTTAAATGATTTACCAAATTCACAGAGACAGTAAGTTTCAGAGTTGGCATTAAACTTCTGATTCAATTATATCAAGTTTTCTTACTTTTCTAAATTCTTGAGACTGAGTTCTATTTTTTTTCAAAGTTCCTACCTTTTGGAAAGATTGTCATTCTCCTCAATTTCTTTTTTATTTTGAGAGATTTTTCTGTTATATATCTGACTTATACCCTAAAATCCATACTAATTTATTCTTTAAAAGTATTATCTCATACCAATTGTTTATTTTCTTAATTATTGATGCATTATTTCTGGGATCTTGATTTCTTTTCATTAGAAGTTTTGGATTCATTTTCTTTTTCTTCATTCATTCATACATAATTCATTCATCTTTTATCCTGTTGTGTTATAAAATAATTATTTATTTTCCTTTATGAGTTTCATTTCTAGTTTATCAGTTTGCAAAATGCAAAATTTCTACGCTTTCTTTCTGTCGTAGAACATTTCTCTTCAATTTCTGGTAACTGTATCAGACCTTCTTTTCATAGTCTCTCATCCATTGCAATTTGTTATCTTCTGTGTAAAGTACTAGGGCTGGACTGTTTCACTATGAGGTGAAAGGAGAGGTTCTTTGGCTGAATCCATGCTGGGAAAAAGCTATATAGCCAGACATCTGCAGCTCAGTCATACTTTTCATGGCATTTTAGATGGCTATGAATTCTTAGTACAAAGAAGAACAACTCCTCAGTCGTGTATTTTCTGTTACAAGACTGGGAGAATTCAATACTCTCTCTTTGATAGTGAATTTGAGTAGGTAAATCAGGAAGGCTGTCAAGAGTATTCATACCTCATATCAGATAAATTCGACCAAATTAGCCAAAATTTGGGACTTGATTTTTGTCAACTCACTCCAGATGGGGATAGGACAGGTTGGATTCAGGAAACAGGAAAATGGTTTTATCATTAGCTCATCTATACTTATTTTAAATAAATTTAAACTATGGAGGCATGTTTCCTATTTTCTTGATGCAATTTTACTAATTATGAATTACCTATATTTATTTCTTTTTCTTCTCCTTTACCTTTTTCTTCCTCCTTTTTCAGGAATTATATGGAAAACTATTCATCTTGCCAAAAATATTAATTATTGCTATTCATTTTTCCAATTTACCTGACATAGACCTTATTTGTACATAGTTATTTACTTGTAGTCTCCTCCATTAGATGGCAATCTTCTTTAGAGCACTGACTTTTGCATTTCTTTGTATGCCTAACGATTAACTTGTTTCCTGGAACATAGTAGGTCCTTAATCCAGAGGCAATATTCAAATCATACCCTTGAATACATATCCAAAACTCTATCCACTACATCACTGCTTCTTTTTTTTTTTTTAATAACTTTTACCTTTTGTCTTGGTATCAATACTGGGTACTGGTTCCAATGCAAAAGAGTGGCAAGGGCTAGGGAGTGGAGGTTAAATGATTTGCCCAGGGTCACACAGCTAGGAAATGTCTGAGGCCAGATGTGAACCCAGGACTTCCTGTCTGTAGGCCTGGCTCTCCATCCACTGAGCCACCCAGCTGCCCCCTACATCTCTGATTCTAATGAAAGACCTTAAGTGATTTTTAAACTTTGTGTTGTTATTGAGCTGAGAATTTCCTTACTTTATGCCAGTGAGACTGTAATTATGAACAATGTAAATTTCCAAACCTTGATAATGTAGGCTGCTGGCTTTGTCAGTGTGCTTTGTAAGTATCAATGTTAGCATGCCAAATGTTGTAGTGATGATTAGCACAGTGATAACAGCATGATTGCACATTAGGAAGCTGAACATTACATACTAAAAGTAAACAATATTACAGTACTAAGCAGTGATGCTACAACAGAAACAATATAACAATAAAGGGCATGATTTTATTATAACAGAATTAAACTTGTTGAGGGGTTCAAAATATGGAGGAGAGAGTTGTTTTGGAAGGGGAAAATGGACCTTTTATTTGTGTCTTTTAGAAGTAGACTAATTTCTGGGATACTGTTAGAAGTGATGAAGAGCAACTAGAGGGCACAGTAGATAGAGTACCAGGTCTGGGCTCAGGAAGACTTAGATTTGACTGGAGGAAGATTCTAAAATACTCAGATACCCAATTCCTCTGATGCTTTCTGAATAAAAGTCTTCATTAAGTCCTATGTCTTCTTCCACCAGACTGATTTTAAGTCCCCCAATATTTGAAGCTCATATTTACTATTTCTTGCCTAAATTTCCACAACTTTCTGTCTTCCATATATTCAATTGAAAATATGACTATATTTGTCTTCTTTCCTACCTACCCTAACCCTGGAAGGTTTTTGTTGTTGTTGTTGTTGTTGTTGTTGTTGTTGTTGTAGTTGTTGTTTTCTAAGCATCTCAACTGGATGACTCATGCAGGGTGTTGAAACATTTTTATATCATTTACAAAATATTGATCTTTTTTCCCCATTAGTGGTCTTTCATGATTCCTTTATTTAGTAAGTCAAAATTTTCCTAATAATTATTGGGGACAGAATTAATGCTTTTGTTATAATTTCACTTTTTACTTCAAAGGATTGTTATAGGTTTTCAATGGGATCATATAGTCATTGATTTAGAGCTGGGAGGAAGCTGTGAAGTAACCTAATGCTAATCATCTTAATTTATTGAGGAGTGGAGCCAAATCTATTGGGCATCAACTGATATAAAGAAGGCAGGAGTTGCAATTATGATATCTGACAAAGCCAAAGTAAAAATAGATCTAGTTAAAAGAGATAGAGAAGGTAATTACATCCTGATAAAAGGCAGTATAGACAATGAGGAAATATCAGTACTCAACATGTATGCACCAAATGGCATAGTATCCAAATTTCTAAAGGAGAAACTAGTGGAGCTTAAGGATGAAGTAGATAGAAAAACTATACTAGTGGGAGACCTGAACCTTCCTCTATCAGAACTAGATGAATCAAACCAAAAAAATAAATAAGAAAGAGGTAAGAGAAGTCAATGAAATCTTAGAAAAATAAGAGTTAGTAGATATGTGGAGAAAAATAATTAGGGACAAAAAGGAATACACCTTCTTTTCAGCAGCACATGGTACATTCATGAAGATTGACCATGTATTAGGGCATAAAAACATTGCAAATAATTGCAAAAGAGCAGAAATAATAAATGCAACCTTCTCAGCTCATAATGCAATGAAAATAATAATTAATGAGGGTGCATGGAGAGGCACATCAAAAATTAATTGGAAATTAAACAATACAATTCTCCAAAATTGGTTAAAGAACAAATCATAGAAACAATAACTTCATTGAAGAAAATGACAATGATGAGACATCCTTTCAAAATCTATGGGATGTAGCCAAAGCAGTACTCAGGGGGTACTCAGTACTCAATACTCAAAAATTATTGGTAATTTGCTTCAGGAAAATAAGATGCAATGCTCAATATTAAGCAAAGAAAAATTTTTAAACAATACTTAGGAAAATGAGGAGAGGATTAAAGTAAAACTGAAACTGAATAATTGTGAAAAAACCAGATCTCCTTTACAGTCTAGCTCCATATTATTCTTTTTTGTTTTTCATATTAATCCTACTATGAGGTCAAAGCAATTACATGCTATTGTGATGGAAAAGTGATTATTTAATGAGCATGACATAATTTTTATGTTAGAATTAGGATATTTCCCCGATAATCCAATATTATCAGAAATAAAATGTCATACTTAAAATATGAATTATACTCTTTGTTTTGACAAAATGAAATAAAATGTAATAGTCATGGGAGCAAAGGAATCACAATTTAAACCAAACACTCTCTAGACAGGTACTATTGTGTAATTAGAATTTTCTCCCCATGACTCTCTTTCCCAGCATGCCACTTACATGTTTAGCTAAATAAATATGTATGTAGGGAGGATATATTTTGGTGTAACCCCGCCCCTCTTTCTCTGCTCTCATAAAGGCAGTTTTGGAGGTTGGGTGAGAGCCAGGAAGAAAAAATTTAAACACACTTTTACTAAGGTTTTTTTTTTTTAATTTTACTTTTGTTCTGTTATTTCTTTCACTTCAAGTGATTATTAATAAATATTACAAAATATAATAATTGGAGTTATTGGATATCAATTTAAATCTTATACTATGTAGGATTTCTCAATTATGACCTCACAGATCTACTACATTTCTCTCCTGGGACCCACCATAGAAAGGGAATAGGAATCACTCCAAACGTAGTATTTCCCTAAGATAGAGTCATACCTCTGATGATTTAAACAGAGGTGATCACATATATAGAAAAATTCCAAATCAATACCTCATCCCTGTGAAGCTAATGAATTGATATATCTTGAATTAATTACCTTTGCTATTGTAGACCTTTGAGGTCAGGAAAGTTTCCAGAGACAAAATTGTTTGGTAGAATGTCAGAAATAAAAATTCTACTTCAAAATTATTTCTAAGACTTGCTATACCTACAAGTAAAGGACTATATTTTCTCTAATGATAATCATAATAACATTTATATAGCACTTTATGGTTTGCAAAGCACTTTAAAAACATTATCTCAATGATTAATTATAACATATTTATTTAGTCCCTTAAGTGCTTTCTTCAACAACCCTCAGAGTTAAGTAATGCAAAAATCATCATCACTTTTTTTACAAATAAATAAATCAAGTCTCTGAGACATATAGAATTTTATTCACAACTTTACAGATAGTAAGGGTTTGAGGCCAATATCACTTGATATACAGAATTCTACCTGCTACTACAGCTATTCCTTGAGAACAGCTATATATGCTATAGCAGGTATGGTGAGTAGATACACTATAAAAATAGATCACATATCTGCCTTCAAGTAGAATAGCCTGAAGAGATTTATATTCTAGATGTTGTTTCAAGTTGGCATCATAAAGATGGTCTTTTCATTAAAAGTGATATCTATTTCAATGCTTTCAATTGCCATCTGATCTTGAAGAAAAGACATCTGAAATTTTAACATATATTACTTTTCAGGTAATAAATGATTAATAAATGCTTCTCAAACTGAATTGATTTTTAAAAAGGAGGGATTGAAAACTGTAAAGGATAATTTTAGCATTGTGACCTAAACTATATTAATTATTGGTCACCATGGATATCTCAAATAAAAAAAAATACCGAAGTCAGTTGGAAATTTATGGTGATTTAATTAATATAGTGGAAAGAAATTAAGAAGTAGAGAGAAGTAAAGGGTGTAGGATTTTTCCCACCTGGCTTGTGCCAGGGGGAAGATTAGAGGCTTTAGGAAGGTAAGGTTTTGGAGAGTAAAAAAGGAAGGAATCAACCTGAACTCCAAGAGGGCTCAGCCAAGATGCCTGAACCTGAATTAGCTCATGGGCAAAATCACCACCAAAGCCCAGACAAATAACTGCCACCATGCCAAGATGTCAGAATGCTTAGCACGCTGCCAGGGGAAAAGGGCTGAAGAGAGGAAGTGACATGCCCTATATAGATGGTTTTACATCACTTTCCTGCATCTCATCTGTACCAATGTTAGCTTAGCTTGACTTAGGACAGCCCAGGGGTCTGTCAGCTATTTCTGCACATGTCTGTTGAAGGCTATCTTCTTAGATACTTAATCCTTGAGTATAGGAGCAGACATTTCTGATCTCATTAAACTAAGTAGGGTGGAGCAATGTAGAGTTCCCAAGACCTGATTCTGTTAGACCAAGTATTTCCATTGTTACAAATCAGGAACTAGCTAAATCAAATCTAAAGTATGGTCTGAGTAGGGTTGAGTAGTTTTAAAATTCACACAATGTGAGTTACAGGTAAATTTTATGATGAACATTTTTATCTCTTATAATATACTAGTATTGTTGTTAATGGATATCTGAAGCAAAATTCAGTAATAAGTCTTTGAAAAGGAAAGGTATATAAATATGTTTAATCAATGTCTACAATTTAAACATTTATTCTTCCTTTTATCTCACCGAGAGTCAAGTTCATCCAAATATTTTCATAATGTTGAAGAATTTTCCCACAGTATCCTTACATTTTTTTCTTCTTATATTTGTAGATGAGATACCGACTCCTTTCCCAAATTTGACTTTATGAAGGAAAACTCATGTTTTGTTGGGCAAAAAAACCAAATCTCATTTTTGGTGTTCATATTTCTTTTAGAGATTTAAATTGGGAGGAAAAAATATTCCCAGTAGTATTCATAACATAAAAGTCAAACCTTCTAGTTCCTTTTCTTTCAAAATAGCAACTTATTAAAAATTCTAATGTGATCTGAATCACTAAATGTTCACATGGAATAATCAATGCATAATTATGCAAGAGCACACTTTTTTGTTGTTTTAAGGAGGAACTTGTACATACCTAGAGTGCATCAGTGTGCTTGGCTAATACAAAATATTTATGTGTGACTGGCAATGGTAAACATCAGGGTGAGGTCCAATGGAAGTGTTCTAAAAAGTCTGTGGAGTATGTGTTTCTATTATATATCTGATTTTGGTTGATTAATTATGATTTAAAAAGAAATTTATTTATTGGCTCTATAACCAAAAATGGAGATGCCTTAAAAAAAAGGCAACAACAATTAGAACCCTGGCCATTTTCTCTCAAGATAATTTCTTTTTGGTGGCTTTAGGGTGAAGCTTGTTGATGGTGTCTGGTCAGATAAAATGCTATAAAGTGAGATGACTTAGATTTTTTCATTTCTGGGGCCTCATAAAACACCACTTAGTACTTAGACTACCCATGTATTTGTTTCAAGCAAAAGGATTGGATAATAGCTGTTACAGTGTCTTAGTATCCTAAATTAAAATATACATATATATATATATATATATATATATATATCTAGGTTTCCAGGTTTAGTACCCAGCTCAGGATCAATGGCCTGAGGACTCTGATAAAGGATGAACAATTTGCAAAAAACTGAGAGGTGCAAATGTCAGAGTAAGTGATTGACAGGAGCATGTGACTAAGGGTCATATGGGAGCCTGAGGCTGGAGATCTGGGAAAGATTCTATGTCCCAACAGCCTTCATCTTATCTCCTGGAAGTTAGAGGCTTAGAAGAGAGGTTTTGGCTTTCTGCTAAGACCAGCAGAAAAAAAAAAAAGAAATCTTTTGAATCTGGCTGCTGGCAGCTTTGAGTCAAGAAGATTGAAGATAGACTAACAAACTGAAGATCCCGGCCCATTTGATTGGACTCCTGGTGTAAGACTTGGCTATTGGGGAATTTACTGCTTAGCTTAATAAGATGGTGTTAGTTAGTTCATAGACATTAGATTTTAAGATAACTAGTATAATTTTCTCCTAAACCCCTGTTCCTTCCTCCCCTTCCCAACCAACAAATCTTAATTATTTATATGTTCCCTCTTATTCTTTCTGCATCAAATCCCCAACATAACAGGACCAAACTTTTAGAATTAACCTTTGAGACTGAGTCCAATGGTAGTTGAAACAAGGACTCATATGACTGTCATTCCACATCTATATGTGATTGATTGATATTGCTTCAGAGTAGATATGTTCATCTGGAAATTGAACTAAAAAGTAACCATTAATGCTGGACAATCTTGGTCATATACTACATTTTTTAATACCACCCTATATGTTAAAGGGATTTTCTTTGTCTCTGTCTCTCTCTCTCTCTCATTCTCTCTGTCTCTGTCTCTGTCTCTGTCTCTCTCTGTCTGCTCAAGAGGTGAGAGAGCAGAGTTTCTAAGTAGATCAGAAGTGATCGGAGTCAGTGAGCCAGAGCTGAAGATTCCATTACCAGGGAGACCAGGACTGAGAAAAGTAGGCAGCGCTAATAGGTAGGGGCTTTTTGCTTTTGTATCTGGAGAGAGCAGGAGGTCTGTCTCTGAGGCAGGGCTACTGACAGCTGGGTTATAGAAAACTGCTATCTATTATTTAGTGAGTCAAGTAGTTAGTAAATCATTTATAGATGAGTAAGTTAGAGTAGGACTGGTGTTTGCGAGGCAAGAAGAAACTATGCTCCGAAGACAGTTAGAGGTATTTAGTAGAAATTTTAGATATGTATAGTTGGAAATTCTTGAACTCCTAAAAACTACATTACCCAAAATACCTTTCTGTAATACCTAGAATATTTCCCTCTTTTCCTGTCTCCTCATGTTTATGTGATTGTATTTAAATTTTCTGAGACTCCTCCCTCCCTCTCTCTCTTCTCTTGCAACCCCTTATGAGTTAGGAGTAAGTTTTATTTTAATTATTATTAAAGCTTTTAAAATATAATAATTAGTTATGGGATATTCATTTTAATCTTTACAGATAATATTAGAAATTTTAGATATAGTTATAGGGTATAAGAATATAATTTCTCTTTTCCTATTTTCTATCTGTACTTCTTTAAAAATTAAACTAAGTGTTTTTATTCAACTGCTCTCCTCACTTTTGTCAAAATCCTACTTTTAACCTTTACATATTCCATGACTTTCATGAGTCCTCCATAGATTGAATGATTTGGTGAATGATTTTCAATAATCTTTCAGGCTGCATCCTAGGAAGATGTGGCTGGTGACACCCACCCCTCTCCACAAGAAGAACCCACAAGAGGATGTTCTATGTATTTCTATTATCCTAATGTGTATATTTTAATGATAGTTCTGCCTGTCTGTGTTTTTAAAGATATTTTTACTCTTGAATAAAGATACCTCATTAATCCATGACTGAACAATACCCACTTTCAGCAAGAAAAACCTAAATTATAGTGTTTGACTTTTTTAAAACATAATTTTATTATTTTAAACTAGTTAAGATGAATACAGAAAGCAAGCTCAGAGATGACTACATTTGCTTAGAAAACAGTTTTATTTGTAATTCCTCAAGACAGCTAAGGGCAGCTAAGTGGGCATTGGCTAGAGTGCTGGGCCTGGAGTCAAGAACATTTATCTTCCATATTAAACTAGATATATGAAAAATACATTAAAATGCATTTTAAAGATATTTCTATAACTAATATGAGCTTATTATATTTCACATTTTTATTATTGACATTTTAAAATAATTATGAAATTATTTCCAACATTTCTATTGCTAAAATAAAACAATGAATATTGAGTTTGTTTTTCTATTGAATTCATTTTGAAAGTTTCAAAAACTAATTAATTTAGAGGATTAGATTTTTCATGTGCTTTTTTGTGTTTCTGATCAAATTTTAATTTCTGGAACATTATCAAAATTATTTTTGTCTGAGGGTAAATAAACAAAGATGAATAATAATATTTATTCTGTGGCCTCATTTCAGGCCTTGACTTTAAAGGTGTCCATGTGAAATTCATTATATCTTATATGTAATCTTTTAAGGAACCTTTGAATACATATAACCCAACCTCTCATTTAGCAAATGAGCAAAACAAAATAAATGAATTAAATATCTTACTGTAGCTTTTTTAGATTTTCATAGAAATAAAGAGAAGGAGTGATTTTATTGTTCATTCATTTAGGTTGTATCTGACTTTTATAATCCCCTTTTGGAATTTTCTTGGCAAAAATATTGGAGTGGTTTGCCATATCCTTCTCAAGTTTATTTTATAGATGAAACTGAGTCAAACAAAGTTAAGTGACTCATCTTTTTGACTCCATATATAATGCTCTGTCCATTGTACCACCTAGCTGTCCTAAGTCATAGATAAAGGATTCAAATAAGGATCATTTGACTAAATACTAGGTCCTTTTTCCCCCCCATCCCCATCATCTCTAGCCTTCTAAGGATTTTTTTCTTATAATTATTCAATGTAACTCCACCCCCCAAAATAATTTATTATTTATGAGAGAGGCCCTCACACTATAGGAAAATTTTCTATTTACTTAAAGACTAACTATAGCCTTAGAATGAATAATTAGAGGTCTAATTATGATTCATCCCACACTATAATAATTAGCAATGCATTATATAATTAAAAACTTCTTATATTGACAATTCATTTTCATTAGCTAATCAATGTATTTTTTTCATTCAATGACCAGTTGAGAAAAAATTCTTTATTTATTTAAAAAAAGATGGCTTTTTCCCTCTTAGAGAGATTCTTACTAAAATGCTGAATATATTATGAACTTAATGCAGTAAAAAAAAAAAAAGAACCAAAATTGAGTTCAGGAGGTTCCTGCATCTGAATCCCTCCCATGTCATTACTAGTTTAGTGATTAAAGTGACTTATCCTCTTTGCATCACAGTTTTTTTTATCTGTTAAATAAATGTATCTGTTAATGTCCCTCTAACAAGATTGCTTTGAGGATCCAGTCTAGGGTTTTGAAGATATTGATTTTCTCTACCATTTAGTAGCATATATTCTTGTAATGACTAATTTTGGAAGCAAGTTACTAGTCACATCAATGAAACAAAAATATATCCTATGCAATGAGATGTAATATCTAAAGTCAGATATAACAGTATGACTTTTGGGGATGCATTCAACTAATTCAAATTCACAAATGGGTAGGAAAATATATGAGTATTGTACTAGTGGGGAATCAAGGAACCAAAGTTTTGACAGGTAACAGAGAGAGAGGGAACAAATGAAGAGTAACACCAGTTCTCCCTCCCCCCAGGCAGAGCTGTCTATATGATGGAATTAAATATGACCAGAGCTGAAGAGTAAGAGAAAATCCCCTTCAATCTCTTTCTTCTTTTATTGATTGTATTTGTAATCCCCCTCTAGTACATTTAAGATATCTGAGTTCTCCGTAAAGTAAAAATAGCTATTTATTGGATAAGGGGTTAGGGTATAAATAAGGAAAGAGGAAACAGGAAGTCCCTGAGCTATCTCCCTCCTATAGATGTCTTCAGGGATTTGAAGCACAAGTCTGGGAACTAAGTCCCAGATGATCTTAATATCTTTGTAGATTCAAGATGATGGTATTTCTTGTCACAAAGATATAGCTTTGAATGAATCTTCTGAAGACTATTGCCTTCCCCAAAGGGATAGCACCACTGTAAAACAGATGGTTATTCTGGATCTTTTTCTGCTCAACAAGGGATTTGTAGATTTGTAGCTAAGTAGGCTCAATGAGGATTTTGTTCCTTCCCTCTTCAAGTCAAAGAGAGAAAAGACAGCAGCCTCTAACTGCTCCTCCTTTTCTTAGCTGGCATGTTCCATTCCCATCCCCCATTGGCAGCCAGAGTTCCATCTCATCTTTTCATGAGATAACCTTGCAAAATCCAGTCCTTGCATTCATTTTAGCATTTCTCTCTTCCACAGTATCCCCACAAAATGTTAATATCTGGAGCCAGACATTAAGGGATGATTTTATGGAGAGGGGCTCACTCAGCTAATTGTAAGCCACAATCCACAAATGGATAGGAAAAATATATGATGAGTACCACCCAAATTTACGTTTAGAGAAATGTTTGGGGAGAAATATAGACCTGCGGGGAGCTGTGCTTTGGCCAACTGCTAATGTGCCAACATTAAGTACCAATAACTGGGAAGCACATTTACAAAGAATTCAGCAACTCAACAGTATGGTTTTCACCTAAGTACAGTGAAAAGATCACTAAAATTGGAGTCACAGAATATATGTGACTATGACTTTTTTATGTATTATACGTGTGACTCAAATAGTTATTTAATGGACAAATCTAATGCCTTTTTTTAGTCTTGACATCATTTCAGTTTTTAACACTATAGGTCACAGTCTTCCTCAACATATTCTTTTAAAAAATTAATTACATCTTTAAAGTTTTCTTTTTCAGATTATTTCCCTCTGTATAACCATCCCTCCCCCACATATTGAGAAGACAAGACATGCAATCCCCATTATAAACATGTCATGGAAAACATTCCCACATTAGGCATATTGAAAAAGAAAAATGATAAATTGAGATAAAACATGTTTCAATCAGTCCTTAGCATTCATCAGTTCTCTACATAAAGATAGAATTTTTCTTTATGAGTCCTTTGGAATTGCCTAGGATAATAGTATTGATCAGAGTAGCTAAATCTTTCACACTTGATTGTCATTACTATTTTACTCTTACTCTGTACAATGTTCTACTTCTGTGAACCTCTCTTGGCATCAGCTCATGTAATTTTATATAGGCCTTAAAGAACAATAATATTCCATCATAACTATGTGTCAAAACTTGTTCAGCCATTCCCCAATTGATGTCTATTCTCTCAGATTCCAGGTCTTTGCTAACACACAAAAACTGATACAAATCTTTTTGTACATATGAATTATTTTATGTTTTCTTTGATCTCTTTGGAGTAACAGGCACAGTGGTAGTCTTACTGAGTCTAAAGCTATAGACAATTAAATAGCCCTTTGGGCATAGTTTCAAATTGTTCTAAAATGGTTAGATCAGTTCATAGCTCTACCAATTTGTTCATGTACAATTTTTTCTTATGCCCTTTATCATTTGTAATTTTCCTTTTTTTTAGCTTGTTAGCCAATCTTATGGGTATAAGATGGTACCTTGGAGTTATTTTAATTTGCATATATATCTAATTTTGCATTTTAGAGATGGTTTCATGTGTTTGTTAATAGCTTTGCTTTCTTCTTTAAAGAACTGTCTATTAATATGTTTTGATATGTCAATTAGCAAATATTAGTTTGATAAATTGGTTTCTATTTCTTATGCATTTGAGAAATGAGACCTATATCCCTAATTCTAACACCCACTTTTTCTTGCTCTCCCTCTAGATTGAACAACATTGTTTTTCTTTCTGCAAATTCAATGAAATCAAAATTATTCTTTGTGTCTCCTGTGATTTTCTCTGTGTGGTTTGGTCATTAATTCTTTCATTATCTATATTCCTGTGAAGTAATTTCCCCTGTTTTCCAAATATTCTTATAATAGGATCCCTTATGTCTAAGTCATGTACCCATTTTGAACTTATCTGAGCAGGAAATATGAGATAGTTGGCTATGCCCAATGTTTTTTCCAAATTGTTTTCCAATTTTCTGGTTAATAGTACAAAAAGAATATAAGTGGGCTACCCACAGACACAGATAGTTATGGATCCACTCAGGGATCCCCCTGAATACCCAGTTAGGTATTCCAACCTCCAGTTAGTGAGAAGGAAACTGAATCACTTTCTCTTACTGGGCCATTTGCACAGATGTCTTGGAGACAATTGATATAAAAAAAGTTTCTCTTTTATTTTAAGAGGAAGTGTAAACTGAGGATCAGAACAAGGGGTCCCTAACTCTAAGGGCTCTAGCTAATTTCCCACAATCCTCCATGTCCCTCACAAGAGGGAGCCTTCTGGTCTTTCAGCTAACTTAATAGTTCCCTGTTTCTATCTAGGTATCCCCAAAACTAACTAAGCTAACTATCTAGGACCCTGAGTACTTGATTAGATTTATTCTCCAAAAGTTGTCTCCCAAAACCATTATGAATAAGTTCAAATGGCTAAGTTCACCCCAGGAGGTCTAACCTCAAAGCTGATCTGACAGGATTTTCTAGATAAAATCTTCTGAAAATCACAGCAGGTATGGCCACATCCTTTTCTAGATCTTTCCAAGTCAAATAGAGTACCTCACAAGATGAATTAGGGTTCTACTCCTTCTCCACAGTCAGGTTGAGGTAGAAGAGTTCTGATAAGCCTGCCTTTCGTCCACCATTCCTGGACAGGAAGCTCTTAACCTCCAACGGGAAGTCACTACTTTCTAGCAGTTGTCACTTTCAAAATATTCCTCCTCTGCCTTCTGCCTGCTAAGATCCTTTCCCTTGAGTTCCTAGTATGTGCCTTGAAAACAGCCTTCCACGTCTCTTAAATCTTCTCCTATTTTATCCTTTTCCCATTACAATAGTGAGTTCTCACCTAATAAGCTGAGTCTTTGAGTATGCCAAATAGTAGCTTCATTTCCTTTTGTACTTTGTATGCCTAATCTATTTCATTGAGCAACCACTCTTTTCTTCATACAGTAACAGATAGTTTTGAGAATTAGCACTTTGTATTATACATTGAAATATGCTGTATAGGTTTCCATTCTTCTCTTTTTAATAGATTTCTTGGATATTTTTGACTATTTGTTCATACAGATGGATTTGTTGGGGTTTTTTTTAGCACTGTTAAAGAATGTTTTGGCAGATTGATTCCTGTGCCATTCAAAGAGTGAATGAATTAGGGATTATTGTCTTTTATTGTTAGCTTTGCCTACCCATAAGCAATTTCTCTTTCCCCAGTTTTTTATATCTTTTTTATTTGTATAAAATTGTTTTTGTAGTTGTATTCACAGTAAGTAGCCTTCAAAGCATTTAATATTTTCTTTTTTCATTGTAAATGGGGATTTCTCTTTCTATTTCTTCCAGCTTGGTTTTGTTGGTAGTATGTAAAAGCATTAATGATTTCTATAATTCCAAATGTTGTTAGTTGTTTCAAATAGTGTTTTAGTTCATTCTCTAAGTATATTTTCATATCATCTGCAAAGAGGGATAGTTTGGTTTCCTCATTGCATAAATATATTTTCTATATTTTATTGTCTTATTATTATAGTTAGCATTCCTAACACAATATTAAATAGTAATGGTGATAATAGACATATTTTTTTACCTCTAGTTTTTGTAGGAAAAAAAAAAAACTTTTCGTTTGCTTCATTATGGATGATGCTTGTTCTTGATTTTGGATTTCTATTACTTATAATTTGAAGACAAAATCCATTTATTGCTATGATTACTACTGTTTTCAATAGGAACGTGTTTGTAGTTTGTCAAATGCTTTTTCTACTTCTACTGAGATAATTGTAGGCTTTGTGTTCCTTTGTTATTATGGCCAATTATGTATATCATTTCTCTGATACAGAAACAACCGTGTATCCCCAGTATACATCTAACCTAGTTATACTATAAATTCTTTTGTATATGAAATAGATACAGACACATACACATACATATATATACATATATGAATACTTGAGTACATATATAGACACCCATATGTGTATATAAATAGACATATTTGTATTACTAGTATTTATCTCCTTACTAGTATTCCTTGAAAGTATTTATTTACAATGTTTACAGCAACAATAATCAACTCTTCTTTAGAACTTAGGTTTTCTCATCAATGAAAAGATCCAAGAGAATTCTAAAGGACTTCTGATGAAACAATGCTATCCATCTCCAGAAAGAAAGAACTGATGAAGACTGAGGGCAGGTTGAAGCATAATTTTCTCATAGTCTTTACTTTTTTTCAATAGGATTAATATGGAAATACATTTTGTTGGATTTCACATGAATGCTTGATTTTAAATCACTTGCCCCTAGAATTCAATTTTTAAAAATGCATATAAAAATAAATACTTTTTATATTTAAAAAAATTAAAATTAATTAGGTAAAACTACTGGGTGACTGTTGGGAAAAGATCACAGCATGGGCTTATGAAATGGGCTTATGTAACCTCTTCATAATTTCCACAGTTTTCCACATTGTTTCATGGCAAAAGAGTCACATAAAGACAATGGAGCACTGTTTTCATATATGCAAAAAAAAGGTGAATTATTTGTTCGTTGCAGTCTCCTATGCTCCACGGTTATACTCTGTGAACTTGGACCCCTGGTATCTCATATGCATTGGTTTATCTGGCTCAGGGCAGTTGGAGGAACTATTTATGTATTTATCTAACATGAAAAGTATGAAGTGGTCAAGCTATTTTTCTATCTAACAATGGGATTTTCTCCTGTATTGGTAGTAACATCAATGAATAACACTGATGAGCTACAAGAATTCACCTGCAGAGGCTTAATTTATTGCTTGAGAATTGTGTTCTTCATAAGTGATGGCATCATTCCATTCACCCATGCCATTTGGCACTTTTTTGTGGCCACAGTGGCAGCAGTACATTACTTTGCCTTTTGGAAATTTCTTTACCAAAGTCCTACAGAGTTTAGCTGATACTTATTATAAAACTTGTGCTAGGTCTTCAAACCACTATTACTTCAGTTGTGGAACTGGGGATGGAGGAGTGTAGAACACTACACAGGAAAAAAATGCACTGATTTTGCTAGATTAAAAAAATACAATTACTCTGACCTGAAATTATGATCTATCTTGTGTGGGTTCCCCCCCTCAGCAAAAAAGATACTATATTAACTGTATTGCATTCCACTGTCATGAAATACTATATTTAGGATGGCCAATGAATATTTACAAATAAGAATTTTGTATTTTAATCTTATCAATTTTACTGCATTGATTTTCTAATGTTAAGATGCAAGAAGTCAGTTTTTAAGTGCAATAATGACTTTTTCTTTTTAAAAATAATTTCTACCACTTTATCCATTAGCTTATGAAGAATCATAGAGAGAATTCCAACAATTTTTTTTGCCATGTTTCATTATGACATATTGTGGTAATTTCAAAATGAAAACTTTAGGTTTTTATAAAATTTTTTAAAGAATTTCATTGAGAAGACATTCATCTGGGTTACAAATCTTTGCAACCAGCAGTCAACATCTCACATACTGATAAACATTATACGTCTTCTATCAATTTAAATACATCAAATAATTGCCAATTTTTTTAAAACTACAGATTCAAAACTTACTTGCCAACCTATATGTATTAATTCACTGATGCTTCAAATATTTGACCTAATGTAGCCTTCTACTATTGGAAAAAATTCCTTTGACTTGATTAGATGACTCTTCCTCTCCCTTTATCACCA